>NC_140297.1:160116075-160569498 GCF_964211825.1 Aythya ferina
GCCAGGGAACAGAGGCAGAAACCCCCCCGAAACCTTTTTATGTGCTCGGATCTGCGGCCCCGAGAAGCCGACGTCTGCTTTGAGAGGGGCCCCGGCCCCAAACCACCCACTGAGAAGCGTTTGGGACTCGCTATTCCTCCAGAAATTGTGATTTTAACCCTTTTAAATATAAAAACCCTTTAAAAAAAAAAACCTTTTAAATATAAAAACGACCCCTGGAGGCGCCGCACCGAGACACGGCTGCGTCAGAAGGGTGTGGAGTTGTCGGGGGAATATTTTGTGATGTGCTCAGGCTTCTCCCCATCCGAAAAGAGAGAAATCAGCCTCGCAGATGGGATTTCTGCCTCCTGGAGGTGTCAGAGCCTGGTGATTTTTGGGACATCTGGCTTAAAATTTGCCTTTACCGCAGCCCAAACTCTTCCTGGTGCCTGCTCGGGGGACGGAGAGCACCAACTTCACCTCCTGGAGGACCCAAAGCCTCTCGGGGAAGCGTTTCTGCAGCATGAGGTGAGCCAGGAGATGATTTTTCCTACCTTCCCTGCTGGAAAGCTGGCTCCTGGCGGCCGGCAGCCTGCAGAGCCTGTGTTTGGTGAGCTGCAGCAGCCCCTTGGGCGAGCAGCGTTTGGGCAGCGCCGCTTTCCCCCGCAGGTTTCGCTTCTTGGCTTGGAAGGGGCTCCTCAGGGGGGCGGGAGGCGTGGGGCTGCTCTTCTTATCCGCCGGGGAGCTGCCAGGGGGGAAAAAAAGCAGTTAGAGGAGGGTAAAAAACGGGGAGAAACTCCCTCAATCCCTTCACCTGGAGTTAAAAGGAGCGATTCTCCAAGATTTATGGCCGGGACGCGTTTCTTTCGGGTGTCTCCAGGTCAGATCCCACCCCGGTTTTCTCCCTGGAGCTTTGCACGACGTGTTACAGGCATAAATAAATTAAAAAAAAAAATGGGATATAAAGCACTTTTTCGCCCGGTGCAACGAGGTTCTGAAAAGCAATCAGCAATTCCCATCCCCCTGAACTTTGGTGGGTCGGGGAGGAACCTCCTCAGCGCAAAATCTTGGGAGAAAGGGGATGGGAGATGAGATAAAACCCAGCTCTGGTCAAAAAGCCGAATTCTGGGTGATGCAGACTGCTAAAACCACCACAATTTGAGGTCTTGCAACCCTAAAAAGCAAGAATGAAGCCCCAGGAACTGGGAAACCGGACGCACCCTGCGGTATCCGACAACCCTCGGTGTCATTTCACCTGCGGGGACGCCCCCAGCTCTCCGTTAGCCGCCGCCGAGGAGATGCCTGACCCCAAAACCATCAAAAGCTGCACCTAAAACCCGAAAACGTGAAGGAAAACCTCCGGAGGGACGGCTTTCCCAAGCAGCCCGGCCGCTCACCCTTTCCTCCGGATGATTTTCGTCCTGCTCTTCACTTTGTAGCCGGAGGGAACGGCGTCGCCGAAGGGTTTCGTCCCCCCGAAACCCAAGGAAAGGGTTTGGGGGAAGGAGGAAGGCGAAGGCTTCTCCTCCTCCTCCTCCTCCTCCTCGCACCGCCAGCGAAACGCCGACCTGGAGGTGGAAGGAGAGGGCTGCAGGGCGGCCGCTTTCCACTTGTATTTGCTGGGAGAAACGCCCGCTTTGGGCGGCGATTTCTTCGTTTTGCTCCCCGAATCGTTTTTCGGCGCCGTTTTCACCCCGCCGGCGATTTTCCGAGCTCCTTCGGGGCCCCGAGGGCTCGCCCACCTCTTCACCGCCCTCCAGCACCTCCCGGGGTTCGCCACCCAGGTGTAGTTGCTCCTCCGAAATTTGGAGCCCTTCCCGGACGCCGGTGGCATCATCGCCGCCGCCCTTTGCACCCCAGGAGCTTTGTGCAGCGCCGAAAATCTCCCTTTCACCCCGAGGGCTCTGGAGGACGCCCCCACGACCCCAAGAAGCTCCCGGCGAGCGTCCCCACCCCGCTCAAATCCCGTTTGTCCCGAATTTTCCACCTCCGGCTTGCACCACACCAAGTGGCGAGCCTGCTGGCAGCCCGGCGGGGGCCGAGGGAGCTGCGGTTGCGTTTTGGGGGCGACGGCGTTCTCGCAAGGCGCCCTGGAGGTTTCGGCTCCCTCGGCGCTCAGCCGCACGCTGTGGGGTCGCCGCGATAGGGCCGCGTAGGACGAGCTGACCACGCGGTGAGAGGAGCTGAAGGAGACGGAGAGAGAAGGTTTTCGTCCTTCTTTTTGGGGCGGGTAAGGAGGGGCGGAGGATTGGAGCCCGCTTTGATCCTCGCCCGGAGCCGTCGCTTCCGTTTTCAGGCCGGAGGAAGGAGCTGAAAAAGTTTGGGGGCCAAAAACTTCGGGGCCAAAACCTTCGGGGCCAAAACCTTCAGGGCCAAAACCTTCAAAAGCTTCGGGGTCCAAATCTTTAGGGCCGAAAGCTTCAGCACCAAAACCTTTAGGGCTGAAAGCTTCGAAACCTTCAGCATCAAAATCTTTAGGGCCAAAACCTTCAAAAGCTTCAGCATCAAAATCTTCTTTAGGACCAAAATCTTTAGGGCCAAAACCTTCAAGACCTTCAGCCCCAAAAGCTTCAGCATCGAAATCTTTAGGGCCAAAACCTTCAGCATCAAAATCTTCTTTAGGGCCAAAACCCTCAAGACCTTCAGCCCCAAAACCTTTAGGGCCAAAACCTTCCAAACCTTCAGCCCCAAACCCTTCGAAACCTTCGGCCCCAAAATCTTTAGAGCCAAAACCTTCCAAACCTTCGGCCCCAAAACCTTTAGGGCCAAAACTTTCAGCCCCGAATCCTTCGGCCCCCAAAACCAGGCCGCTCCTCTGGGTCACCTGGATCCCCACCACGATATTCCCGTCCCTAGTGAGGTCCACGTGTCTCTCCGGCGACCCCGCGGGGATCGGGGCCGCCTGGTTCTCCTGCTTGATCCCAAAAGCCCTGGAGGGCGGCGGGTTGACGAGGGAATATTTTTTCCTCCAGGAACGACCCTGTTGGAAATCCCGGGGGGGGTAACGTCCCGAAAACGCCCCCCTCCTGCTATAGGGGGGGTTCTGCTGCTGCCTGGGGTTGCTCCAGCTCGGCCTCGGCGCGGCCCCATGGGTGCTCCTGTGGCTGTCGATGAGACCTGGGGGGAGAAAAAAAAAACATTTTTTAACGTCCAGGCACGTTTTTGGTTTTTTTTTTGGGCCCCGAAGCACGCAGGAGGCTCCCAGGTGAGTCACAGGGCCCTAATGAGCAGCTGGGGGTAATTAAGACGGGTGATTAACGCGCCAGGGAAGCCAGGGGTTGTCCTGTCCCCACCCCCAGCACCCTTGGGTGCCTGAGCCCTCCCCTCTGGAGGGTCTCAGAGCTCCCCTAAAGCCCCCCGGGACCCTACAGAGCCCCCCCCTCACTGAGCCTTCCTCTTCAAGAGCCTTCCTCTTCCTCCTCACCCCCTTTTCTTCCTCTCCTCTTCCTCCTCCACCTGACCCCCCTCCCTCCTCTTCTTCCTCCCCCTCATTTTTCCCCAGCCCCCTCCCCTTCTTCTTCCTCTTCCCTTCCCCTCCTCCTCTCTTCCTCCCTTCTCCTCTTCCTCACCCCTCTTCCTCCCTTCCCACCTCCTCTTCCTCACCCCCTCCCCCTCCTCTCCTTCCTCCCCCTTCCCCTCTTCATCCTCACTCCCCCTCCCCTCTTCTTCCTCCCTCACTCCTCCTCTTTATCACCCCCTCTTCTTCTCCCCCTCTTCCTCCCCTCCTCTTCCTCACCCCCTTCCCATCCCTTCCTCCCCCCTCCCCTCTTCTTCTCCTCCTCTTCCTCACCTCTCCCTCCCTCTTCCTCCTTCCTCTTCCTCCCCCCTCCTTCCTCACCCCTTCCTCTTCTCCCTCCCTCCTCCTCCTCCTCCTCTCCCTCCTCCTCCTCTTCCTCCCCCCTTCCTCTCCCTCCCCTCCCTCTCCCCCCCGCACCCTGCAGCCTGCGGATCTCCCTGCGCAGCCTCTCGCTCTCCTCCATCCCCGCCGCTCGCCCCCGCCGCCGCTGACGTCATCGCCGCGCGCCGCCCGTTTAGCCCCGCTCACGTGACCGCGCGCGCGCGCTCACGTGACGCGGCCCGCACCGCGCGCGCGCGCGCGCCCGCCGTTGCCTAGCAACGGGGGCCGGGCCCCGCGGCCTGGTGCGCGCCGCCGGAGCCTGAGGAAGGCCCCGGGGGTTTGGGTTCCCCTCATAGGTGGCCTCAGTCACCCGGCCTCTGACAGCTGGCCCCTGGGCTCAGTTAACTGTTATATGGCCTCTGTCAGGTGTTACATGGCTTCTGGTACATGGCAACTGTCCCCTGGCCTCTGTCACTTGGCCTCTGTCACTTGTCCCCTGGCCTCAGTTAACTGTTACATGGCCTCTGTCACTTGGCCTCTGTTACCCAGCCTCAGTCAACTGTCCCCTGGCCTCAGTTACCTGTTACATGGCCTCTGTCAGGTGTTACATGGCTTCTGGTACATGGCAACTGTCCCCTGGCCTCTGTCACTTGGCCTTTGTTACCTGCCATCAGTCAACTGTCACTTGGCCTCTATCAACTGTCACCTGGCCTCAGTCCCCTGGCCTCTGTCAGCTGTTACCTAGCCTCAGTTAACTGTTACGTGGCCTCTGTCAGGTTTTACATGGCTTCTGGTACATGGCAACTGTTCCCTGGCCTCAGTTAACTGTCACCTGGTAACTGTCACCTGGACTCTGTTACTTGGCCTCTATCAACTGTCACTTGGCCTCTATGACCCAGCCTCAGTCAACTGTCACCTGGCCTCTGTTACTTGGCCTCTATTAACTGTCACCTGGCCTCAGTCCCCTGGCCTCTGTCAACTGTCCCCTGGCCTCAGTTAAATGTCACCTGGCCTCTGTCAAGTGTCACCTGGCCTCTGTTACCCAGCCTCAGTCAACTGTCACCTGGCTTCTGTCAATTGGCATCTGTTACTTGGCCTCTATCAACTGTTCCTTGGCCACCTGGCGTCTCTCACCTGGCCTCTGGTACTTGGCTTCTATCAATTCTTCCTTGGCCACTGGCATCTGGCCTCTGTCAGTTGTCACCTGGCCTCTGTCACTTGGCCTCTATCAACTGTTACCAGGCCTCTGTTTCTTGGCCTCAGTCAACTGTCACTTGGCCTCTGTTATTTGGCCTCTATTAACTGTCACCTGGCCTCTGTCACTTGGCCTTTGTTACCTGGCCTCTATCAACTGTCACTTGGCCTCTGTTACCCAGTCTCAGTCAACTGTCACCTGGCCTCAGCCAACTGTCCCCTGGCCTCTGTCAAGTGTGACATGGCTTCTGGTACATGGCCTCAGTCCCCTGGCCTCTGTCACCTGGCCTCAGTCAGTTGTCACCTGGCCTCTGTCACTTGGCCTTTGTTACCTGCCATCAGTCAGCTGTCACTTGGCCTCTGTTACTTGGTGTCTGTTACTTGGCCTCTATCAACTGTCACTTGGTCACTGTCACCTGGCCTCTGTCACTTGGCCTCTGTTACAGAATCACAAAATCACAGAATTTCTAGGTTGGAAGAGCCCTCCAAGATCACCCAGTCCAACCCCTGACCTAACCCTAACCAGTCCTCCACTAAACCACATCACTGAGCTCTACATCTAAACGTCTTCTAAAGACCTCCAGGGTTGGTGACTCAACCAGGGCAGCCCATCCCAATGCCTCACAACCCTTTCTGTGAAGAAGTTCTTCCTAATATCCAACCTAAACCTCCCCTGGCACAACTTTAGCCCATTGCCTCTCATCCTGTCACATGGGGGAATAGACCAACCCTCACCTTGCTACATCAAGTTACCTGACCCTGTCACCTGCCCCAGCTGGCTCCATCCCATCTCTTGTCCCACCAGCTCCCCTTGTTCCTCTCCCAACCCTTCCATGATCCCAGCTCCCCCAACCCCACCTAGGTCTGGAGACCTGGACGTAGTGCAGAATCCAACGGAGGGCCACCAAGAATCTCTCTCCTGTGAGGAGAGGTTGGAAGAGCCGGGCCTGATCGGGTTGGAGAAGAGGGGCTGGTCCATATCCATCAATACTTGAAAGGAGATGCTGAGAGGACAGAGCCGGGCTCTGCTCCACTGGTGCCCAGTGCCAGCTGCTCTGGGTGTCCCTGCTCCAGCAAGGGGGGTTGAACCAGATGGCCTCCAGAGGTCCCCCTCAACCATTTTGTGGTTTTGGGATCTGCTTTTCCCTGTGCCCCAGCCCCATCACGACCAGGTCTCCCACCCTAACGTGGCACAAGGAGGAGGATCTGCTCATGACGGACTCCGTCTCATAATCATCTCCCTTAACTTCACACATCAGCTCCTTATTTCTCATATGTAGGTCCTAATTGTTGAAAACGCTTTGCAGGAGAGATATTCCCAAAGCTGAGCTGCAGCAGTGGTGCTAAGTGGGGTAACCCACAGCTGTTTTTAGCCTCCTGCAAGAATGGGCAAGTTGGGTCCCTCATTTAAAGTCTTTGTTGTGTGCTGGATATAGCAGTAGGGTTTCGGCAACAGCACGGGTGAAATAGCTGCACAGTCAGGGTAATTATGAGACATGCAGCTGAACAAGGGAATTTGCACCTTCGGATTAAATGAGAGAAGAGGGTGAGTGGCTCTGCGAGTCTCGTTTTGTAACACGTTTCCTCAGCAGCTTTCAGGGCAGTTCCTGTTGCCCCATTACTCAATTCCTGCCAGAAACAAACCCAGGAGCAGGAGGCAGTTTTCTTAGGTCTGGTACCACTTTCTGTCTCTCTAAAAGTACCTTTTATGAGCTCAATTGTCCCCCTGAGCTTACGTCCCATCCTGAAAGTCAGATGGCCCCATGTTAACTGCATAAAACAGAAGTATCCACAAAGTATAACCATAAAATTGAGAGCACAAGCACAGAACATTATTTGTACGGACGTTATCCTTAAGGAGCTTGTTTTCTGAATAATCTCCTTCTTTCCTAAGGGAATCAAACCCGTAATAACGTTAAACAAAGCTGGAACAATAGCTCAAGTCTGCAAAGGAGATAAAAAGCCGTCCTAAAATTATTTCTGAAACAATTTAGGGAAAAAAAATAAATAAAATAAAAAAGCTGAGCCAAGTCGCTGTAGCAGCACACTATTTCCTTCTAAACACTCCCATGATAGGAACTTTATAAAAGCAACCGATCATCAACCTCGGATGGCTGCAAACAGAAGCTGTCTCCTGGGACAACTCCCTTCCCATCGCAGTTCGGGAACTCTGCCTGTCCCAGCTCTGATCAAATAACGTCCCCGGGACAAGCCCATGATCCGCCTGCCTGGAAAGGTGGCTTTAGTAAATTATTTACAGCGTGCTGAGTGGCTTTTTAAAGATATTCGGCGGAAAAATATGGGGAAGAGCCAGCCTGGAGGAATATACCACTCGGTGCAGATGGTAGCAAAGGCTTCAAAACGCGAAGCAGGCAGGGAGCCTGGCCCCTGTTAGCCTCCCTCGAAGCCTTCCAACTGGAAAAAAAATAAATATAATTAAAAAAATAAATCACACAGCCTCCGTTTGCACAGTCCTGCATAGGTGGGACGGGGACAGGGATCGGGGGTGGCGGCCTCAGATCAGCTTCGATCGATTCGCAAGCCTCACCCAGAGTTTTGTAACTGCTCCGAACTGGTAGAAATTGGCACTCGTGCCAAAAGAAGCCTCCTCCGCTCCCAGCTGCTCGCTCCCTCCCTCGTGATGGCACACGGATTGGAGCGGCTTTGCATACACGAGCTAGAACGGGCTGCTCCGAATTAAAATTCATTCGGCACACGCAGGGGGAAAAGCGGATTTTTCACAGAGGGAAGCCAGGCATCCACCACTCCCACAACACCCAGCCTTGGGAAAGAGTGAGCTAAAAGCAGGGAGGGGGGGGGAGCTGCCCTGTTTTGCTGGTCGAAACACCAAAATACATCGCTAGAAAAAGCAAGCTACGGGGCAAGGCAGTGCTGGGGGGTCTCAGGCTCCTCGCGGTGCTGCTTAAAATAAATCTTTTTTGTTGTTTTTTTTTTTTCTTTTCAGAGCATTGCGAGGAAGGATTACGCATTCAGCCACCTCGCCGCTCGCTGCCTGTTCCGAGCAGCACGTCTGAAACCTGCAGGAATTCGCGGGGCTCGTCCTTTGTTTCTTTTGGTTCGTGACTTGTATGAGACTTGTTTTGTCTAATTTAATTAAAAAAAAAAAAAAAAAAAAAAAAAAAAAAACGGTAAAATGCGAGTGCAGGGTTTTGGCGCTGCACTAGCAGGGTGTCTGCGTGTGAGAAAACGCCCGAGGGAGGGTGGCACGTTTAAGGGATATTAAATTGCCTCGTTCAGCCCAGGATAAACGTGGTGCTCATCCCTCTAATGGCCTTAAACATCACCAGAACTGCGGCTCCAGCGACGGGCGTGCCATAGGCCCCGACGAAGCTGCTCACACGTTCAAAACCGTGGCCTCAGCAGCTTGTTTTTCGTCTGGAGTCTCTCGGTGGCTTGCCGTGAACTTGCTGAGACAAGCTGAAGCCCTAAACCTCGTGGAGCCCTGCACCAGCAGATTGCAGGGACCTGATGACAAGGGTGAGTGGGAGGCAGCGGCGTTTCTGCTCCCACAAGACACTTTCCAAAGGGATGGGGTTCTCCTAGGATCCCCAGATCTTCCAGCTTTGTCTAAAACACCCAGCGGTGCTCAGAATTCATTAGCAGGAGCATCCTTCGTAGGACAGAAGAGTAATTAGTCCGTGGGGACACCTGTGGGTCTCGGCTGGGGCACTGCACCAAGCCCTGAGGGAGACAAGTTAATAAACATGTAGGAAAATTGGTGGGCATCCAGAAGGATGTGGGAAATCAAAGTGGCAAAGGTTTAGAAAAAAACGGTTGATGAAGAAAAAATGAAAGCTTTTTGTGTAGTGTTCTTGAAAAGAAAAGAGGAAAGGGGAAGGGGAAGGGGAAGGGGAAGGGGAAGGGGAAGGGGAAGGGGAAGGGGAAGGGGAAGGGGAAGGGGAAGGGGAAGGGGAAGGGGAAGGGGAAGGGGAAGGGGAAGGGGAAGGGGAAGGGAAAGGAAAAGGGAAAAAGAAGAAGAAGAAGAAGAAGAAGAAGAAGAAGAAGAAGAAGAAGAAGAAGAAGAAGAAGAAGAAGAAGAAGAAGAAGAAGAAGAAGAAGAAGAAGAAGAAGAAGAAGAAGAAGAAAAAAAAGAAAAAAAAAAGAAAAAGAAAAAGAAAAAGAAAAAGAAAAAGAAGAAGAAGAAGAAGAAGAAGAAGAAGAAGAAGAAAAAAGAAAAAGAAAAAAAGAAGAAGAAGAAGAAAAAGAAAAAGAAAAAGAAAGAAAAAGAAAAAGAAAAAGAAAAAGAAAAAGAAAAAGAAAAAGAAAAAGAAAAAGAAAAAGAAAAAGAAAAAGAAAAAGAAAAAAAGAAGAAGAAAAAGAAAAAGAAAAAGAAAAAGAAAAAGAAAAAGAAAAAGAAAAAGAAAAAGAAAAAGAAAAAGAAAAAGAAAAAGAAAAAGAAAAAGAAAAAGAAAAAGAAAAAGAAAAAGAAAAAGAAAAAGAAAAAAAGAAAAAGAAAAAAAGAAAAAGAAAAAAGAAGGGCAATAATATTAGAAATAAATAGCTGATCAGATGTGCTTGATGTTCACTAGTAGTAGGGATTTACTTCATTTATGGCAAAGGAGACTCAGGTTACATCTGTGGCAAAACTTTCCAACTTCCCAGAGAATAAATTATTCAGGTGGATGGGAAGGTTTAAGGTCAGTGTGTTCCTGGGAAGGTCGATTTGTGCCAAACCTGCCAGGGGCTCAAATTAAGGTGTTCTCCTCAGCTTGTTCTCAGCCCTCTGTTTCTACTGTCTTGTTGGCTCCGTGGTGTCCTGTGTTTGTTGTTCCAACGCCGGTGGTTGCATCCTGCATCGTTTTGCTGAAACATCACCAAGTGTGTCGAGTTCCCTCCCGTGCCAGCAGCAGCACTTGTTCAGGCATGGCATGGATTTACGGGATGTGATCTGACTGCAGAGCAACTCCCTTCTCCTTCTCCTTCTCCTTCTCCTTCTCCTTCTCCTTCTCCTTCTCCTTCTCCTTCTCCTTCTCCTTCTCCTTCTCCTTCTCCTTCTCCTTCTCCTTCTCCTTCTCCTTCTCCTTCTCCTTCTCCTTCTCCTTCTCCTTCTCCTTCTCCTTCTCCTTCTCCTCCTCCTCCTCCTCCTCCTCCTCCTCCTCCTTATTTCTCCTTCTCCTTCTCCTCCTCCTTCTCCTTATTTCTCCTTCTCCTTCTCCTCCTCCTCCTCCTCCTCCTTCTCCTCCTCGTCCTCCTCCTTCTCCTTCTCCTTCTCCTCATTTCTCCTTCTCCTTCTCCTTCTCCTCCTTCTCCTTCTCCTTCTGCTTATTTCTCCTTCTCCTGTTTCAGGACATCTTGGGCTGGCCCATCACAAGCTGAAAGCCTCTGAATTAGGCAAAAGGCTCAAATCCACGCTCCAGCTGCTGGGAAATCTCCACCTCGGCTTTCTCGTGGCTGTCCAGGTACCCGTTTCCCCAAAACGAGTTGCTCAGGTGGCTGGTGGGAGCTGTGGGGGCTCCTTGGAGGAAGATGAAGCATCCGAATTCACCGTGGAAGGAGACCAGGAGCTGATGCAGAGCTTCAGGAGGAGGTGCGACACGGGCCAAGCAGCAGGCAGGGGAGATAATTTTAGCAGCAGCAGCAGCTCGCTGGCCAGACTTAAGCAATGAAAAGGCAAAAAAATAAAATAAAAATAAAAAAGGGGAAAAGAATCGACCACGGAGAGGATTGTAGGACATGTTCATGGTCCCGGTAGCACCGTCGTAGAAGACAGAGGTGAAAACTGCCTTGCAGTGTTGTGTATCAGGCTGTATTGGAGAAATAAGTTCAGACTGGAAGAAGTGTAAGGAATGAGATTGGGAACGGAGAGCCTGTTGCTGGAAATGCCCAAAGCAGCCGAGTTTTCTTAGCCTCGCACTCGAAGCGAAGACGTGGCTGCTCTCTCAGCGGTGTCCAAGGCAGAAGGGCAAATACCAAGGGAAAAGGAGGAGCTATTTTCTATTTTAACTCTTGGAGAAAAAGAAAAAAAAAAGAATAATAATAAAAAAAAAAACTGCCTCCCAAGGGCAAGCAAACTCCAGAATCTCATTTTTGCTGATAACAGCTCAGGAGCGCGGGCTCTGGGGAAGGACGCGTCTCCTGGGTTCGATGGAAACCAGAGAGGAAAATGTCAGTAAGAGGAGAAGAAACTGCTGCGTGATCCTAAAGGAAAAGCCACCTGCATTTATCCAGTGGGCAACAGTTTTTTGCTACGATGTCCCTTTTTTTTTTGCCCTCTTTCTCGCCTGCAGTCTCGCCGCCGGCGTGTGAGCTGCACGCAGACCCCAATGAATGGGGGAATTGCCTGGAAATGGCAAACATAAACCCCAACATAATTGGGGAAGGGCAGAAATCGGATGAATAATCCGTGCACCTCTTCGCTGCTGTTCCTAGAATTATTTCCCGGGATATTTAACGTTTTCTCTCCACTTTCACCTGCTGAATTATGCTTTGAACTTGCACGGGGACGGCAGGGACTGAACATCCCCAGCTACTGCCGCTGGCTCTCCTGCCCTGTGAGGCCAGAGACGTCCCCGCAGGACGTCCCCTTGTCCCCTGGGTCCCCTCTACAGCCACCTCGGAGCCTCCCCACCCTCACTGTCCCCACCACCGACAGCGTTTTTTGGGCCAGCGCTCTCGCAACACTCCGGCTGCACGAGCAGTTGCAACACTCCCGCTGTGCAAACCTACTTGGAAAGCAACTTGAGGACATTTCGGGATGTTTGGGGGGTTTGTTTTGACCTGTCTCATCTCCCCCCAGGGGTTTGGGACTCCGCAGGCAGCTTTACCTCCAGGAAGGGACATGGGTGAGCGGCTGAGGCTCACGTCTAGCAGTGATTCTCCAACCCAGAAAGCTGCAGAAGAAGCTAAACTTGCTGAAAGGAGAATTTTCTCCCGGAATTGTTCTTTATTTTTTCCACCATACACATAAATTGCACCCTCTGGAGCTCCTCTGCGCTTTGCTGGGGGGTTGTTGGCCCCTTTTGGTGGAGATTTGCTCTTGCAAGACCCTTTGGTGCCTTTGTGGCTCTGCTGTCCTGGCATGAGCACCAGCACCTCTGCGCCATTCCCCCGTCTGAGCTGCAGGGATGAGTCGTGTTGGGGTTTTTAAGAAGGGACACGCAGATTTTGGGGTGCTTGCCTTCACCTTTCGGGGTCCCTTCCCTCCCTGGAGTCCCACACATGGGAGGATGGGGAGGCTGCGATCCCTCAGCCTCTTCCAGCCTCCGTAGGGTGCTTTGCTTTGGTAACGGCTTGCTTACAGCTTTGCTCCGGGGAAGCTAAAATTAAAACAGTGACTCCATTGCAGACTGAAAACAGAGCATTCCTTCTCCGCCCGCGTGCTTTGGATGGACATCAGAAGCCCAAGCCCTGCTGCAAAGTCCCCTGTGTCAAAACAATCTGCTATTCTGATCCTCGGCTCGCCGCGGTCGGGATGTTCAGTTCCCAGACCCACGTTCGGGGGGCTCCGAAATGGGATTTGCCTGGAAATGGAAAACGTAAACACCAGAAGCCGGCATCTCTGCAGCTCGTCGCTTGAAACAAAAGCTGATTCTGCTCCAGAGAAGGGGGGAAAAAAAAAAAAAAAAAACAGAAGTTGATTCATGAATAAAGGAAGAAAAAAGCAACTTCAGGATCTCGTTTTTACCCCAGGGGTCCCCTGATTCCTCAAGGAAGGGGACGTGTGGGAGGCCAGAGCCCAGGTGGAGATTTCTGCCTGTCCCCATCACCGCGGTGATGCACAAAGCTGCTCCTGGTGCATCCAGTCCCTGCTAAAGTCCTGCCAAAATCGCCGTGGATCGGTGGCAGCACCCTCCCAAGCTGGGAGGGCTTAACATTATGGTTTTGTCCTCAACATTATGGTTTTGGAGGGGTGAATGGCTTTAATTTGAAACTCTCCTTTCGGTATTTGCATGTGAGCATCAAGGGAAGCCAGCACACCCCATGCCATGGCACTGGGGACCCCGTCAACCCGTACTGGTTTCCACTGGGTCCATACATGCCTGTCCACCACCACCACCAGAGGGGCCATCGGTGGCCTTCACCGCGTGGCGCTGGGCTCCTCTGGGCCAAAAAATAAATCAAACGTGGCTGGGGAGAGGGAAAAAACAGGTGAGTTTTCAAGGAAGGGGAGAGCTAAAATGCAGGCAAGGATTTTTTTGGAGGAGAGAAATCCTCCTGGCAGCAGAAGGTAAAGCTGCAAATCTGGGGGGATCTTGGCAACCCCCGGGATGGGGGTAAGGGTTTGATGTTGTCCAGATTGAAATATGAATTGCTCCTGTATTTGAAATATGAATTGCTCCTGTTTTTAAGGACCATGCAGGATTTTGAGGGACTTCAGTGAGGCTTGAAACAAGTCCATATTCACAGCAGGTCCTGTGTCCCCCCCAAATCACCTGTTTCCCCCTTTTATTAGTCGTTTTCCCCCCGAAATGCCCTGTAATCCCCCAAAATGAGCAGGGCTGCAGCCCCATCGCACCACCGGCTCTTTGCCCACCCAGCACCGGGCACGGGGGTGAAAGAGGGGCTGTGAGGCTGCGCCCTGTCCCCCTGTCCCACCTTCCCCCTGCACCCCGTCCCCCTTTTTGTCCCCTCCACCACCCCCACCCCAATTTCAGGCGGGACAAAACTCATCACAGCAGTGGCTCGTGGGCTTCGGTCCTGGCTCAGCGCTGCAGGCACCCGGAGCTCAACCCAACACAACCATTTTCTCTACATTTCCTCCCTTTTTTCACCAATTTTCCACCCAGATCCCCCCCCAGCCCTGATTTTTTTTGCCCATTCACCCTACTCGGGGTAATAATTCCTACAAGCAGGAGCACGGGGACCACCTGCATTCACGCGCCCGCGTCGTGCCAAAAAATCCACCACCCCTCCTTGCTCACGGAGCCCCCACCCTCTGCAGCCCCCGACCCCGCTGCCGCGTCCCCCTTGGGCGAAGCCAGCACCCACCCCGTCCCCAAGGTGCCCCATCCCTGGGGTGCCCCCCAGTTGTCTGTAGGGCCTGGGGACACCCCCCTTCAGGAGCCCTTCCCCGGTTCGCCTTCCTCTAGATGTCACCCTCAGCCGCCTCTTCCGTCGCTGCGATTTTCCTTTCTCCAAGATCCTGCATTTTTTTTTTTTTTTTTTTTAAATTCCTTTCTGATCTCTTTCCGGCCATGTGTGATTGCAGTTTCCTCTGGGCGTCCATTTCATCAGCCCGAAATTAAGGAGCGGAGAGGGGCAGCGGGCGACCGGCGAGAGCGAACCTCCCCCCCCCTTTTCCTATCCCCTCACCCCATCCCAAAAAAAAAAAAAACAAACCCACCACCCGCATCCCACCCTGGGGGGTCCCCGAAGACCCCACACCCTAAGCCGGGCACCCCGAACCCCTCGCCTCCCCTCCTCACCCCTCTCCCCTCTTTGCACGGAGGCCGGGGATCCTCCGGCTCCTCTCCGCTTGCTTTTGGGGTGACTTTGCTTTTTCGGGGCGCTCGCTCCCGCGGCCTATTTTTTTTTTTTTTTTGCCACCCTCTCCTTTTTTTTTTGGCCCCGCCGAGGTGTCCGTCCCCGAGGCCTTGAGGTGGCCGGATGGTTTGTAGCCCTCCGGCTCTGAAGCCGTCCCCCGTCTCTCCTCGCCACCGCTGGATGCCAACGCCGGAGCCGGGGCCGCACGGCGAGAAGGTCGCGGCGCCTCCAACCCGAGCCTCCCACCCCGACGCCGGGGGAATCGGCAGCAGAGGAAACCCGTGCTCGGAGCAAATCCCCGGGGAGGCTTCGTTTCTTCCCTTTCATGCATGAGACAACTCCGCGGCTCCGGCGGGCGATGGCCACGCAGTGAAGATGTCCGTCTCCAGGCTCAACAGCGTCAATGGCTTTTTGGAGGACGGCAGGATGGAGGCGGGGGACATGGGCAGGATCCTCCGCTGCCTGGAGATGGGCACCGTCCTCACCTTGTTCTACCAGAAGAAGTCACAGAGGCCGGAGCGAAGGACCTTCCAGGTCAAGCTGGAAACCCGGCAGATCATCTGGAGCCGGACGCCTGAGAAGGTGGAAGGGGACAGTGAGTATCGGTGGCGGTGGTTGGGGACGGGTTGGCGGGGTGCGTGGTCCCCGTGGGATGTCCTGCCCCGATGGGGTGATCTGCTGCCGTGGGGTGCATGGCCATGGTGGGGTGTTCTACCCCGGTGGGATGCCCAAATGTGGTGGGATTCCTGGTTTTGGGGTGCCTGGACATATTGGGATGTCCTACCATGGTGGGATGTCCTACTACAGTGGGATTCCCAGATGTAGTGGGATACCAGGATTTGGGGCACCTGGCCGTACTGGGATCTCTTACTATGGTGAGATGTTCTATAAGGATAGGATGTTCTACCCCAGTGGGATGTTCTACCCCAATGGGATGTTCTACCCCGTTGGGATGCCCAGATGTAGTGGGATACCAGGATTTGGGGCACCTGGCCATACTGGGATCTCTTACTATGGTGAGATGTTCTATCAGGATGGGATGTTCTACCATTTGTGGGATGTTCTACCCCAGTGGGATGTTCTACCCCGGTGGGATGCCAAAATGTGGTGGGATTCCTGGTTTTGGGGTGCCTGGCCATACTGGGATGTCCTACCATGATGGGATATCCTACTACAGTGGGATGTTCTGCCAAGGTAGGATGTTCTACCACGGTGGGATGCCTGACCATAATGGGATGCCCAGAGGTGCAAATGCACTCGCCTCCTCCATCCCAGCTCCCCTCGACCCTAAACTGCCATGGGGCTTGAACTGCTGCCGTGTCCGTCCTGGGATTTGATACCTTAGAAAGGGGGTAAAGGGACCATCTGCTGCCTCGCCTCCTGGGGGTGTTTGTAACCCCCAAACTGGCACCAGACCTCACTGCCCATGGGGTTCTCGGGCTCCTGGGGAAGGCAGGCCAGGTGGGGTGGTCACGGTGGTGGCCCCATGCGACGTAAACGGGGCTGAAATGCAAAATTTGGATGGTGCCGAGGCCTCTTTGGGGAGAGGGGATTTGGGGGCTGAGCGCCAGCTTGTGGGGTGCCACCAAGCACAAAGGGGCACAGGAGGGGACCGGCTGGTCCCTTGTGGCCGGCTGATGTCCCCTGCAGGTTTTTTCCCCCATGGCCTTTGTAGGGAAGAGCTCGTTCCCTGCTCGCGGAAATAGCGCCTTTCCGGCTCCTTGTTTTTATTCGGGAGCACCGCACACAGCCAGGTCGGGAACTCGGCGCCGCTTTCCCCTTGCCATAGATCTCCTGCCTCAGTTTCCCCAATCAGTGCCCGGCCTCTCCCACACAGCAACCCAAAACCTCCCTCTGGGAATGCGTGAGCGTCCTCTGAGGTCATCCAAGAGGTGGGGAAAAAAAAAAGGAAAACCCCTAAAAATGTTATAATCCTTCCATCCAACCCCACCACCTGCTTCCCCAGCGGGGCTGGGAGCAATCCCAGTCCTGGCATGGGGCTGGAGCACCTTCACCAACCCTCTCCAGCCCCATTTGGGATTTTTCGGAGGCTCTGGGACCTTCAGCTTCGCTCCCGAACCTCACGCCTGCCCGGGCCATTTCAAATCCTCTCTTCTCACCCGGCTTGAGAAGGGATTAACGAGAAAACCAACAGAGCTGATGTCTCTGTTAGGAGGCAGGACGGGGATCCTGGTTCTGCTGGAGATGCCCCGCGCCCTGCAGGCTAATTACACGCTTCGTTAAGCTGCTGTTAAGTCGCGTGGCCACGCGGATGGGGTCCCCCGGCGCGGCAAGGAGATGCTCTGCAGCTTCAAGGTTAAGAGCTACAGGGGAGCGTGGTGTCCGGCTTTGCCTCCAAAATTCATCTCTTCCCAGGTTGTTTCCAGTCCCTGGCAACCCCAAAAACATTTTGGAGAGGTGGTTCGCAGCTTGGTGATGGCTAACTAGGACTCACCCCTTCGTCCTTGCTGATGCCAGATGATTAGAAATAGGATGGTTTTGGGGAGGAGAAAACCCAGGTTTGGTTTCACACCTCTGGCCCGGGAGGAAATCTTTTATTTCAGGTTTTAAATCAGCTCCTCAGCCTCACAGGGAGCCCTCGGGGACGTGACCGCCCGGTCCTTCACACAGGGGCTCCCACAGGAAGGACCAAGGCGACCCCGAGGGGACACAACTCGGCCACCCCGTGGCATGTCCCAGGCCAGCGGCATCCCTCCAGCCACCTCGGTTTGCTTTCCTCTCCTGCATTCGGGAAAATCCCAGGCTCTCAGCCTGGCTAAAAGCTGCTGGGCAAACCCTGGCCCTACAGCACCCGGGAGCCACAACCTCCCCGAGATGTAAAGCCTTTGCAACGTGCTGCTCGCTTTGCATGAGAAGAGAGGAGGGATTTTCGCAGCTGGAACTGGCTTCCAGCATGTTTTAATCACCGGGACCCCGGAGACAATGCAGGGAGGAGTTTGGAGACATACTTCTGCCATGATCCCTGCAAATCCGCTGCAGATGTGGTTTCCAGGAAGCCGCCAGCACGTTGCATTGTGCTGCACACTGCTCCCTCGCCGGGAGGCTGGGGCCAACACCGGGTCCTGGCTGCTTTAGCACCCGTCGGCAGAGCCCCCAGCATCTCACCCCACTGCCACAGGCACATCTGGGGACACACACCCCGTTCCTATCCTACAAAAAGGTGTCTGGCCCCGAATATCCACCCGGTTGAGCTCAGGACACCACCATAAGTTAGCGTTGAGCCACGAGCCATGGATCTGTGCACTGAGGGTGGCACCCAGCTTTCGTTTCCCAAAATCACACGCCTGGGTACAGACCCCATGAGCATCGCTTTGCTGCTGAGCGCTCACAGCCTGCCCTGGCCCGCGAAAGTTGGCTCGCGTTCCTCCCAGGGAAGGCTGGATAAAGCCACCAGTGTTTTCCGGAGCCTTTTCCGCCAAGAAAAACGACCCCGCACCTCTTTTGCCTCTGCCTTTCACTGAATCGGCCCCGTTTCTCCCCCATCCCTTATCCTTCCACACCTCCTCCAGCTTTTTCCCCTCGGCTCCGGCACCCTGCACTCCAGCCCCACCGCCACGTAGGAAGCAGCCGGAGCCGGGCTGGAAATTCTCCGGGAAATGACCCATTTCCTGCAGGACAATGACCCTGCGTGGTGTCCGGCCACCCTCAGCCACACAAAGCCCTTTCCGGAGCCGAGCTCTGCCCGGGAGCAATGCCCGTGGGAAGAGGGACGGGTTCGAGTGTCAGAATCGATCCCCGAATATCATTATCCCGCTCGATCCCCGAATTTTATTATTCTGCTCCCACCACTGGACGTGTCTGCTGTGCGCAAGCAGGGGGGATGGAAATCCCGCTTTTGGCAACGTGGTGGTGAGGAAGACCACGGTCCGGAAACCCAGCCCTCCTGGCTTTATATAGCGAGATAATGAGAGAGCAACGCGGCAGGAAAGAAACGCCCTGCGGTCCGGGCTGCAAATTGCCACCTTTGGGCAGAAATCTTCTATTAAAAGATGAGCTCGGCCCGTCCCAGAGCTTGGGGTTTGTCTCGAAGAGGGGAAGGCGGCTGGAGGGATTGTAGGGCCAGGATGGGAAAGGCTGAGCTGGGAGGAGACGTGGCACCCGCAGAGCTGGGAAACTGGTGGTGGGGAGCGCCGTGGGGACACCCCTTCATGGGGACACAGGTCCCTAGAGGACACGTGGACCTAGCACCAGCAAGCAGTGCCACCAGGATGTCCCTGAAGGACACGTGGCACCCGTGGTGCCATCACACTAGTGGACACGTCACTGCAGGGCTGCAGGGACATCTCCCTTGGGGGACACCCGGCCACAGCACCCAAAGTGCCATGGGGACGCCCTCTCCTGGGGACAAGGTTCCCCAAAGGACACGTGGTTTCTACGCAGTCCCACCTCCCACAGCCTCCCCGAGCCCCGCACGTGGCTCCGCGGTGGCAGGGCGGCAGGGGACAGTCCTGTGTCCCCTCTGTCCCCGCAGTTGACATTCGGGAGATCAAGGAGATCCGCCTGGGGAAGAACTCGCGGGACTTTGAGCGCTACCCCGAGGACGCCCGCAAGCTCGACTTCACCATGTGCTTCATCATCCTCTACGGGATGGATTTCAGGCTGCGGACGCTCAGCGTGGCCGGTGCGTGGTCCCCGCTCACCCTTGTGGCCATCCTGGGGGTGCCGTCTCCCCCATCCCGGCTTCACCACCCTCTCCTCTTCCTCCTCCAGCTTTCTGCGAGGAGGACATCAACCTGTGGATAACGGGCCTCAACTGGCTGGTGGCGGACACCCAGAAAGCCCAGACCCCGCTGCAGATCGAGAGGTGAGGAGGGACGGTCGGTCCCATTTCTTGGGGGTCTGGAAGGATGAAGGATGAACCCCCCCGGGTATGGTCCCCCAGGCTGAGCGCTGTCTGTTTGTCCTTCCCTTCCTCCCAGGTGGCTGAGGAAACAGTTTGATGGGATGGACCGGTCACGGGAAGGCAGGTGAGCACCATGTGAGGAAACATGCTGATGGGCTCAGCATGCAATGGCCAAAACGTCCCCGTCCTTCTTCTTTCAGCGATGTTTTACCAAAGGGCAAAAGTTTGGGAAATGCCAAAATGCCGCAATGCCCTGGCCTCGCCTTGCAAGGCTTTGTTGGTCTTGGATGGGGCCGAATCCTCCCAGCTGTGCCCCAAATCTGGAGGCTGGGAGCAGGGGATGTGGGGTGAGGCAGTGTTGGTTTATTTGGGGTGCCCAAAGGCACCTAAAAACAGAGTCTGGAGTGCAGGTCCCGTCCTTGCTGCTGTAGGGACAGCAGGAACCCAAATGTCCTCGTGCCCGCTGCAGCACCAGGAGGGGATGGGCCATTAATGCAGCCCATAAAAATCCTGTTGATATAGTAAAAAAAAAAAACAAATAAACAAACAAAAACCACAAAGCAAGGGAATGTGGACTTAATTATGGAGATGGGGATAGGGATAATTACGGTATCCAGATGTGACAGATGCCCAGCAGCAGTGTCCCCGTCCCCAATCTTCTGCTCAGGGCTCTCACGCTCACACCAGACCCTTCTAAATTATAAAGAAAAAGGGTAAAAAGGCTTCTTCTAAAAAAAATTAGAGAGCGCTGTGCACTTGTAGGGATCCAGAGCCTGGCAGAGCGGGAACCCCAAGCCAGAGCCAGGGCTGGTGCTGGGATTTGGGGTCAGTTTGGGGGCTCCTTCCTCTGTGGGTGTCCCCTGGGGTCCCAGTGGCTCCGGCCGGTGCCCTGACACCAGCTCACCCTCCCGCAGCATCACGGTGAAGGACCTGAAGGCCATGCTGCCCCAGGTGAACTACCGCGTGCCCAACATGAGGTTCCTGCGGGACAAGCTCGTGGTAAGACCCACATTTTGTGGGGAGCGGGGCTTCGAGTCCCCGCAACAGGGCTGGAGCCGGCCCCGCTGTCACTGGATGCCCCTACACCAACCCCCCTCTCTCACACCCTGCCCCACAGGAGGTGGAAGCCAGGAACGAGATGACCTTCTCCCACTTCATCCAGTTCTACAAAAACCTGATGTTCGACGCGCAGAAGTCGGTAAGAGCCGCGATCCGTCCCCCTGAGCATCCCCACCCTGCAGCGTGTCCCCGGCCATCTCAGCCCCGTTCCCTTTTGCCTTGCAGGTCATCGAGCAGCTGGAGCTCTCCTTCCCCCTGAGGTGAGTCCCGGGAGCCCCACGGCTCCCATCCAGCCCCACCACCAAGGGTGGGAGCTGTCAAGGGGGCAAACCCCGGGATAGAGGAGGTCCCAGTGGATGCACGCATCCCTGGAGCATCGCCCAGTGCCCGGGGTGCAGGGAGAGGGGAAGACAAACGTGGTCTGAGGGGCAGGGATGGGAGAAGGGGTGAGAGAAAGGATGGGAGTGGAAACGTGAGTGCAAATGGAGATGGGAGCAGAAACGAGAGCAGGGATGCTCACCCCAAATTCTTTGCTCTGAGGGCGGTGAGGGACTGCAGGGCCAGGGGATGCAGTGATGTGGTTTGACGCCTGCTTCCCCACATCCTTGGGCATCCTCGTGCCCAGCTCTCCCAGCTCATGGGGTGCCACTGGGATTGTTTGCACGGCCAGCACCCAGCAGCTCAGGCTGCCCCTGGGCTACTCTTTCCCAAATCCCTTTCCCAGCTCCTGCTGTGGGCAGGAGCGGGGCAGGAGCTGGGGACATCAGGGGCTGAACCGCAGGTGGGCAGCAGTGGCATCTGCCCCGACTTCTGCACCCAGTTCCCCTGACGGCCCCTCTGTGCCCCAGGAACGTGGACCGCCCCGAGCTCTGCCAGGTCTCCCTCTACGACTTCCAGAAGTTCCTGCTGCACGACCAGAAGGTTGGTTGCCCTTTGAGACCCCCCCGGGGATCCCTTTCGGTCCCAGTCTCGAGGATCCCCATGGGATGCCCCAGCCCAGCTGCTGCACCGCCGTGGCTCCCCCCGTAACGCCAGCCGTTTTTGCACCCCCAGGAGCCCTGGGCCAGCGACGTGGGCATGGTGAGGGACTACATGTGCTCCTACCTCAAGGATGGCTCCAACGATGCAGCAGACCCCTCCTTCCAGCTGGATGAGGTGGGTGGCCCCGTGCGGCACCTGCCCGGGGAGACCTCCTCATCCCCAGCGAGCCCTGACCTCTCTGCTTCCACCCCCCCCAGTTCCTCACCTACCTCTTCTCCAAGGAGAACATGGTGATGGACCCCAAGTACGAGCGCGTGGTGCCCGAGGAGATGAATCACCCTCTGTCCCAGTACTGGATCTCCTCCTCCCACAACACGTAAGGATGGGGTGGGCTCACCTCGGGGACCCCCACGAGCATCTCTTCTTGGCCAGGGCAGCCCCAGCTGCTGAGCATCCCTTTCGCTCCTCCTCAGGTACCTGACGGGGGACCAGTTCTCCAGCGAGTCCTCCCTGGAGGCGTACGCCCGCTGCCTGCGCATGGGCTGCCGCTGCATTGAGTGTGAGTCCCCCCCAGCACCCAAAATTGCATCAGATGGACCATCCCGCTCACCCATCCCATGGCAAAGGGAAGAGGGGAGCCTTCCAATTTCTTTTGGGGTCCCAAAAACATCGTTCTGGTGCACAGTTAGTGGCCAGCATGCGTTAACCAAGGTGTCTCCCCCTTCAGTGGACTGCTGGGATGGCCCGGATGATCTCCCCATCATCTACCACGGCCACACGCTCACCTCCAAGATCAAGTTCCTGGATGTGCTGCACACCATCAAGGAGCACGCCTTTGTCACATCCGAGTAAGCCCTGGCTCCCCCGAGACAGACCAGTTTTTGGCTGCTCAAATTCCCCCTCTCCTTCATCTTCATCCCAAGCCACCTTTCCCACCTGCTTCCTCCAGGTTCCCCATCATCCTCTCCATCGAAGATCACTGCAGCATTGTCCAGCAGAGGAACATGGCTTCGCACTTCAAGAAGGTCTTTGGGGACATGCTGCTCACCAAGCCGGTTGACATCAACGCCGATGAGCTGCCCTCACCCACCCAGCTCAAGAAGAAGATCCTAATCAAGGTGTGGAGCCAGGCACCATCCCAAAGCCCTTGTCTGCAGGAGGGTCAAAGACTGTATTGGGCTGGGGGACAACCCTAAATCTTGGGGCTCAGAAGCAAGCTCTCTCCATGCACAGGCAGTGGGATGTGAGGGTTGTCTGCAAGAGGAGATCTGCGGGGAATGGGAGGTGGTGGTGATGGTGGACCTGTGGATACTTAGGGCTGGGATCTCAGCATGATGGGGACACCATGCCCCCTGCTGAGCTCCCATTCCTGGCCTGTCCCCAGCACAAAAAACTGGTCGAAGGGAACCTGTATGAGGAGGTCTCCACTGCCAGTTACTCAGAGAACGACATCAGCAACTCCATCAAGAACGGCATCCTCTACCTCGAAGACCCCATTGACCACGTAAGTGTCTCTGCCATTGATGGCCAGGGGCAGAGCAGGACCTGTAAGATGGGGATGCCCTAGCAGGGGAGAGCACCAAGCTTTGGGGTGGGCATGGGGTACTGGTGCAACGCCACATGGAGGGATGCAAGGCAGGAACGGGGGTCTCAAATCCCTGTGCCTCCATGCCACCATCCTTCCTGTCCTGGTGATGCTCTTCCTCCCTCCCAGACCTGGAGCCCACATTATTTTGTCCTGACGAGCAACAAGATCTACTACTCAGAGGAGACGTCCCGCTACCAGTTCAATGAGGACGAGGAGGAGGTGGAGCAGAAGGAGGTGCGTGGGGGGCAGAATTTCCACAAGAACGGGGAAAGGGCGGCGATACCCTCGTCGATGGCAGCTGCTCGGGAGGACACTGACCTTGGGGTGTCTCTGGTTTCCTGGTGGACTTGCAGGAGTTCAACAACAACGAGCTGCACTTCACGGAGAAGTGGTTCCACGGGAAGCTGGGAGGTGGCCGCGATGGGAGGCAGATCGCCGAGAAACTGCTGCACGAGTACTGCACCGAGACGGGCGGCAAGGACGGCACCTTCCTGGTGCGCGAAAGCGAGACCTTCGTGGGCGACTACACCCTCTCCTTCTGGTAAGAGGCCTGGTCTGGTCCCCATGGGGTGGAAGGCAGGATCACACCTTCCCCAAGAGGCAGATCCCCAGATCCCCAGGCATCTGGTGGCTGCCTCCTGCAGGCCGCAGTTTGGAGGCAGAAATGAAGTTTTGAGGGAAAAGCCACCTTTTTGAGCATTGTGGTGCCCTGAACCTGATTATCCCCAAGCACAACGTGTCATGGTCATGGATATGCACTGACTTGCTCCCATCTTGTCTCCCCGTGGCAGGAGGTCGAACCGCGTGCAGCACTGCCGGATCCACTCGCGGCAGGAAGCTGGTGCCACCAAGTTCTACCTGACGGACAACCTGGTCTTTGACAGCCTCTACAGCCTCATCTGCCACTACCGCGAGGTGCCGCTCCGCTGCAACGAGTTCGAGATGCGCCTCACTGACCCCGTGCCCCAGCCCAACGCCCACGAGAGCAAAGAGTGAGGGTGAAACCTGGCCCCTTGGTCCCTTGGGTCCACCATCCTCTTCCACCACGTGTCCCACTCTTGGGTCCACCATCCTCTTCCACCATGTGTTTTGGGTCCACCATCCTCTTCCACCACGTGTCCCACCCTTGGGTCCACCATCCTCTTCCACCACTTGTCCTGCCTTGGGTCCACCATCTTCATCCCTCCCCGTGCTGGCTCCGATACAGCTGGTGTCACATTTGGGGTGCTCCCTGGGACGCGGGGATGCCATTGCCAGCCCTCTGCCTCCTTCTTGTGCCTGCCCAGGTGGTACCACGCCAGCCTGACGCGCCTGCAGGCTGAGCACATGCTGATGCGAGTCCCGCGGGACGGAGCCTTCCTGGTGCGCAAGCGCAGCGAGCCCAACTCCTACGCCATCTCCTTTCGGTGAGTGCGGCCATCCTGGCACTGGGGAGCACTGGGCCCCCAGTACTGGTGGGACCTTGCCGAGGGCCCTGAGGAGAGGCTACGAGAGCTGGGGCTGCTCGGCCTGGAGAGGAGGAGGCTCAGGGGAGCTTCCCCACATCTCTGTGGCCCTGTAGGGTGCGAGGGGCTGGGGCCGGGCTCTGCTCAGGGGGGGCCCAGGACCAGCCTGGAGCCCAGGAGGCTCCCCCTGGCCCCCAGACAGCACTGCTGGGCCAAGAGGGTGCTGGAGCCGTGGCACCGGGACCAGGAGCTGGGGGCTCCTCTTTGGGGGCTCCCCGAACCCACCAGGCCTCGGGGCTGGGCACCCTGCTGTGGCAGGGGTTGACCTGATGGCCCTGAGGTGCCTCCAACCTCCATCACTCCGTGCTTCTTTGGGGACACCACATCTACGTGCTGCTCCCATGGGTGGGACACCCTGGCTGTGGTGACGGTGAAGCCACGTCCTCGGGGCTCTCACACCAGCAGCACCCCACACCCATTTACCTCCTGCCCGTCCCCCATTTTTTGAGCTGGGGTCCGGCCACCCCTCACGGCTCCCCCCACTGGATCTCTTGGCCCCAGGGCGGAGGGGAAGATCAAGCACTGCCGCATCCAGCAGGAGGGCCGGCTCTTCATGCTGGGCAGCTCGGCTGAGTTCGAGAGCCTCGTGGACCTCGTCAGCTACTACGAGAAGCACCCGCTCTACCGCAAGATGAAGCTGCGCTACCCCATCAACGAGGAGACCCTGGAGAAGATGGGCACCACCGTGAGTGCTCCCAGTGGTGGGGACAACGGGGACGGGGGCTCTGTGCTATGCGATCCATCCCCATCTCCATCAAGGTGGGAAGGTCTCCAGCTGTCCCAAATCTTTGGGACAACAAAGATTTGCCCAAAGGCCAACCCAAATCAGCCAAGTTGTAATCTACTGCCATTGTCCCTGGCTATGGCCAGGCATCTGTGCCAAACATAAGTCCCCTTCGATGAGTTTTAAAGGTTCATTGGGTCCTTGTCAGCCTCCTCTCGGCCACCCATGGTGGCCCAACTTCATGAGTGTTCCCTCAGTGTCCCCACAGCCAGGTGACCTGCCTTGATGTCTCTCCTTGCAGGAGCTGGACTATGGAGCTCTGTACGAGGTGCGGACACCCCACTTCTATGTGGAGGCCAACAAGATGCCAATGGCCAGGGTAAGAGGCTGAGCTGGTGTCCCCAGGAGGTGCAGGGTGGTGGGACATAGCGATTCTGGTGTTGGGGCTCCTGGAGGGTTCCTCTACCACATCTTCCACCATGAACCTGAGCAAGCCCCAACAGCAAGGATGCCTTGATGGGTCCCCTTACACTGGGGAGAACCCAAAAAGAGCAGCTTTAGGGTCATTTCCCAGCTGGTGCACTCTCCATCCTTGGAGGTTTTCAGAACCAGGCTGTTCTCAGAGCTGACCCTGAAGGAGCCCTGAGGTCCCTTCCCTGTGACCCTACAATCCCATGGTCCAGCACTACTGTGCTTTCAAAGTCCTTTTGCAGCAAAACAGCCCTCAGGCTAAGATCAGACATAGGAAGACTTAACCCAAAGGGGTTTCTTCCAGGGGGGTGTGGGAATATCAGGGGATAATCCCCTTGAGTGAAACAGGAAAAAAAAAAAATGGGAACCCAGAAGAGAAACGTGGTGGTTGCATGGATCCACGGGCACTTCTTGTCCTCTCTAACATATCTCACTTTTGGGATGGGCTTTTAGGGGACAATGGGGGGTTGGGCACCCAGGAGTGCCAACCCTGGGTCACGACAACCCCCGTGCATCATTGTGGGGGCTGAGTGAGCAGCGCTGCCCATCGGCATCCCCAAACTGGGCATCCCAGGCTGGGTGGTGACACGTGTGTCCCTCTCCCTGGTGGCCTAGTGCACGGTGAAGGCTCTTTACGACTACAAAGCCCAGCGGGAGGACGAGCTGTCGTTCTGCAAGCAGGCCATCATCCACAACGTCGACAAGCAGGACGGGGGCTGGTAAGGGTGGTCCAGTGCCCTGGGCAGCATCACGGCGGGCAGGGGTGGTGGGTTTTCCTGCGGGTCTTCCTGCGGTGGGTTTTAACAACCTTCTTTTCTGTCCCTCCCCCCCTTCCTTCCTTCTCCGACTGCTCCCCGACATCGCATGCGGCGTTAACACCCCCTGTCCCCCCAGAATTTGTCCGCTTGCCTTGATCCTCTCACCCCTTGCAGGTGGCGGGGGGACTACGGGGGCAAGAAGCAGCTGTGGTTCCCGGCCAACTACGTGGAGGAGATCGTCAGCACGCAGGCACAGGAGCAGGATGAAGCTGTGAGTACGATGTCCCCGTGTCACCTCCCTTCTCCAATGCACCTGGGACCAAAGCCACCTGAGATGCTTCCAACACCAGTCCAGCCCAGACCCTTCTCCGGAGGCTGTGGGGTGCTCCAGGCTCAAGCCATGCTGTGTTTTTTTTGACTTTTGCTCAGACTTGGCCAATTTGGAGGGCTGGATGGAGGCTCGGCCACCACCTACCTCTCCCTCTTCTTTCTTCTCTTGCAGTCATCTGAAAACAGCCCCCTGGGGAACTTTCTGAAGGGCTTCATCGACGTGCCATCCTGCCACGTGGGTGAGTGTCCCCACCACGTCCCCAATAAGCCTGGGGGGACAGCCTGGTGTGGTGCGTGCCCCAAGCTGGAGCTCAGCACCATGCGCTGAGGCTCTCCAAACTCATCACACACATGGGGGTGGCTGGTGGTGAACCACGTGCTGATGGGCACTGGCAGCTCTGGCGTGAGGCACGGCTGGCAAAAATATCCAGCCACAGAGAAGGAAAGGCCTCATGCTTGGCACGATGTGCTGGGGGCAATTTTGAGCTGATTTCAGAGGGATTTGGCTGATTTTGGAAGGATTCAGAGGGCTTGATGGTATGAGGGGGGGATATTTACCCCTGGCTCAAAGGAAAATGCATTTTGGAGTGAAAAGCTGAAACCACAAAAAGGGGAAAAAGAGACCATTTTGGGTTGCTGCTTTCACTTCCAGCACATTTTCAGGGACTGACCGCAGTTTGATGGGTGTTTGGGTTTGCCTTGCCCACCTTGTGCTTCTCATCGATTTGCAATTTTGGGGAGGACCCTCAAAAGGAGGAGGATCCCGGCGGGTGCTCAGGGAGGGCTGGTGGGGGCCCAGGAGCAGGACCGCTGAGGTTTCGTTTGCTCCACAGAGCCATCCGTTGGGAATGTCTTCAAGTAAAGCCCCCCCTCTGATGTCCTTATAGTTATCTCCAAAGACGGGAGGAGCTCCAAACCATTTGTCTTCACCATCCATTCCCAGCAGATGTCCCACGCAGCCCAGTCGCTGGACGTGGCCGCGGACACGCAGGAGGAGCTCAGCGAGTGGGTGGCCAAGATCCGAGAGGCCACGCAGAACGCCGACGCCAGGGTGAGGGGCCCTGGGGTGCAGCCGGTGGGGGAGGGACATCCTTGTCCCCAGGGGATAGACGCTGGGTGGTGGTGGATGTCCTATCCCGTGGTGGGCAGATGATGGATGAACGATGGTGGTGGACATCCCCGTTGCCTGGTGGACGGTCCCCGGTACCCCTGAGGAGAAAGAGTTTCAGATCCCGTTTTCCCTCGTGCAGATGCAAGAGGGGAAAATCATGGAGCGGAGGAAGAAGATTGCCCTGGAGCTCTCCGAGCTGGTCGTGTACTGCCGCCCAGTGCCGTTTGATGAGGACAGTAAGAGCTGGGCAAAGGGGGCTGGTGGGATCAGGAGGGGAAGAGCCGGGTAGAGGGGAACGGAGCGGTCACAGGGCTCCCAGGGAACCCCACGTCCTCTTCTGATGGCCACCTTGGTGCTTTCAGAGATCGGCACGGACAAGGCGTGCTACCGGGACATGTCCTCCTTCCCGGAGACCAAGGCGGAGAAGTACGCCAACCGCAGCAAGGGCAAGAAGTTCCTGCAGTACAACCGGCGCCAGCTCAGCCGCATCTACCCCAAAGGGCAGCGCCTGGACTCCTCCAACTACGACCCGCTGCCCATGTGGATCTGCGGCAGCCAGCTGGTGGCCCTCAACTTCCAGACGCCCGGTAAATCGTCCTCATCACCACAGGACACCCCAAAAAAATTCACATTTCTGGTGGCTCAGCCACCGGGCCCGTGGTTGGAGGTGGTTTGGATGAGCTCGCCAACCTCTGTCCCCACCTTGATGGGGATATCCCGTGGGTGTTTCGTGCAAAATCCTTCTAGCCAGGGTTGGGGGCTTTCAGCAGGGGGCTTGCCAGGGCTCAGGGACCTTCTGCTTGAGCCCCGGGGCTCAGATCTGCTCTGTCCCCCACAGACAAGCCGATGCAGCTGAACCAGGCGCTCTTCATGCTCGGCGGCCGCAGCGGCTACGTCCTGCAACCCGACATCATGAGGGACGAGACGTTCGACCCCTTTGACAAGAACAGCCTGAAGATCGTGGAGCCCATCACAGTGCAGCTGCAGGCAAGTGGGCAAGGATGACGAGTCCATCCCAAGGTGGTCACCATCAAGATGGGGGCACAGTTCTTCCTGGGTTTTGGGTCAATTTTTACATGTTTCAGACCCACGTTTGCTTTGTAGAATTCAGTACCCCATGATCTTTCATGGCGTGGTCTTTCCAGGAGGAGAACCCCACAATTACACAAAGCTGAGCACAACCTGAGTGAATTTGAGATAGAGATGAAATAGCTAAAACATGCCCAGAAGCACCTTCCCCAACCTTTTGGGTCCTTTTGTGGGATGGGTTGGTTCATAGGCATCTGACTTTTGGGCATGGCATGGACAAAGCAGAAGTTTTTCAAATCATTTCGCAGATATGACAAAAACCAGTCTAAGGCCATAAATAGGTCAAAAATAGGGGGTTGGACCCAATGATCTCAGGGGTTGGACCCGATGATCTCTTGAGGTCCCTTCCAACCCCTACAATTCAGTGATTCTGTGATAAAAAAAGGTGTAGGGTGGCTAATTATGGCCATGAAGCTTATGGCAAGCCCAAACCAGCCAACCCACAGGAGTTGGAAACCCACTGGCATGAAGAGCCCTTCCTTGACCACAAGGTCATCATATGGCCAGCCCTCACTCTCTTCCTCCTCCTCCTCCTCTTCCTCCTGCAGATCCTCGGCGCCCGGCACCTGCCCAAGAACGGGAGGAGCATCGTGTGCCCCTTTGTGGAGGTGGAGGTGTGTGGCTCCGAGTACGACAACAGCAAGAACAAGACGGACGTCGTAGGTGAGGCTCTATGGGGACATCGGGACACCCTTCAGGGTCCCATTGGGGCCGGGTTTCACGAGGAGCAAAAGGGAAAAGCATCTCCCACTAATGGGGGAGCCGTGGTGCTGTGGTGGTGCTGTCCGTGTGTCCAGCCCTGCTCTGTCCTCACCCCCTAGCCGACAACGGCTTCAACCCCGTGTGGCTCTTCAAGCAGTTTGTCTTTGACATCAACAACCCCGAGTTTGCCTTCCTCCGCTTCGTGGTGTACGAGGAGGACATGTTCAGCGACCCCAACTTCTTGGCACAAGCCACCTTCCCCGTCAAGGGTCTCAAAACAGGTACGCTCCCTCCCTCCACGCCCATCATCTTCATCACCCTCAGCCCCTTGGAGACCCAACCGTGGCCACGGCGAGGGGCTGGGACCCGGATAGAGGTCGAGGACTTGTTAGTGCTAGGTCAGGGGTTGGACTGGGTGATTTTGGAGGTCTCTTCCAACCTAGATGATTCTGGGTTTGATTCTGTGAGCTTTTATCATGGTGTCGTGTCCAGGCTACCGGTCGGTGCCGCTGAAGAACAGCTACACCGAGGACCTGGAGCTCGCCGCCCTCCTCATCCACATCGAGATCATCAACGCCAAGGCAGGTGTTGGGGCCAACCCGGGAACCCCTGATCCTCGTTCCCCCGACCCGCAGCCATCTTGGGGCGTCCCGGCCCGCTCCCAAAACCTCACCCTCTTTGTGTCGGAGCAGGAGGAAGACGAGGAGAACCTCTACTCGTCCATCCAACAGCTACGGGACCGCGCCAGCGAGCTCTCCAGCCAGGTCTCCAGCTACGAGCGCACCAACAACTGCGACTCCCGCTACCAGCAGCGCCTCGACGAGCTGCGGGCGGCCCAGGAGCGGCTGATGGAGCTCACCGAAGTCCGAAACCGCAAGTGAGTGCCCCCCCCGAGCTCGTCCCCGGACCCTTCTACTCGAATAGGGTCCCTAAACGCCACCCCCTTGCTCCACCCCAGGCTGATGGAGAAGAAGAAGAGGGACCGGCAGCTGGTCACCAAACGCAGCTGAGCCAGGCGGGCTCGAGGCCACCAGCCCCTCGTGGACCTTCCACCCCCTCCCCGCTGCCTCCCACCACCTCCTCTCCTGCTGCAGAGGGACAGGAGGAGGTGGAGGGGGGCCGGATCCGGACCTCCTCCACCCCATAACAGCCCCCAAAGCCTCCGGGGGGGCCGAAGGTCCCGGAGGTGACAGCGGTGTGACAAATCTGGGGAGAAAAAGGGAGTTTTGAGTGGGTCTGCCTGTGAGGTTTCCCCGTCGGAGGACGTAAATTTCAGACGCCTCGGTGTCACCTCGTGTCCCCGATGTCCCCTGGTGGGGGGTGACATTCCCTCAGGGGGGGGGAATCACTGCGACCGATGGGGAAACTGAGGCACGGAGGAGCTCTCCCAGTCCCTATTTGATCCGGGATGGGGCAGGACCGGCCACCTCCCTCCTGGGGACAGTGGGGACAGCGGCATGAGGACGCGTGGGGGACATTTTGGGGGCAGAGGGGCGTGTTTCGGGCCCCCCCCCCCCACTATAAATATCTGTATTTTCTTCTTTTATCCAGCCTGTACATATGGCGGGGGGAGGGTATGGGGGGGGAGGGCTCTGTGTCAGCACAGTATTAAGGCACGAGGGGACCCCAAAATGTCCAGAGATGTCCCCAAAATGGGAACAAGGCAGCGGGGGGGGGGACCCCAAAATATCTGGAGATGTCCCCAGCACAGGAGGTGCCCGGTGCAGGTAAAATTCGGGCACCGAGGCAGCCCTGGGGTGGCTGGGGACGTCCTTGGGGTCACCTGGGGATGGGGACGTTCCTGGGGTCACCCGGGGATGGGGACATCCCTGGGGTCATCTGGGGAGGGGGACAGTTCCTGCCGCTCCTTCAAGGTAAGTCCCACAGTTTGGGGCATTTCCTAAAAAAAACACCAACGAGGGAATCCGTCGGAGGCCCCAAAAAACCCACACAGGACAGGGACGACCCCAAAAATCTCACCTCCGGTCCCCGCGAGGCCAGGATAGGGACTGGGGACATCTCGGGGTGTCCCCCCGGGTCGGGGTGCCCCCATGGGGGTGGGGGTGGGGGATCTGTGTATTCTTTGTATGAAAATAAATCTATTTAGCCAATATTTATACCCCGCTGTCGTGGTCCGGTTCCCCCAGCTCTGCCAGCGCTGGGTTACGGGGTTTGGGGTGTCCCCAAATGGGGTGGTGTCCCCAAAGGGGGTGGTGTCCCCAAAGGGGGTGGTGTCCCTAAATGGAGTGGTGTCTCCTTGGGGCCATAGGGACACAGGGACAGCCCATGGGGACACAGGGCTATGGGACTACGTGCCATAGGGTTATGAGGCCACAGGACCCTGGGGACACCTGACTATGGGGACACAGGGATATGGGGCCATGGGGACACAGGGGAAAGAGCTGTAGGGATAGAGGGCTGTGGGACTATGTGGCATAGGGTTATGGGGACACAGGACCATGGGGACACAGGACCATGGGGACACCTGACTATGGGGACACAGGGATATGGGACCATGGGGACACAGAGCTTTGGGGACACAGGGCTATGGGACCATGTGACATAGGGTTATGGGGACACAGTGGACAGGCCATGGAGACACAGGGCTATGGGAGTTATGTGGGATAGAGTTATGGGAACACAGGACCCTGGGGACACCGGACTATGGGGACACAGGGATATGGGGCCATGGGGACACAGGGCTATGGGACCGTGTGACATGGGGTTATGGGGACACAGGACCATGGGGACACTGGGATACAGGGCCAGGGGGACACAGGGCTTTGGGGACACAGGGCTATGGGGACACATGGCCATGGGGACACGGGGATATGGGGCCATGGGGACATAGGGGACAGGCTATGGGGACACAGGACACAGAGCTATGGGGCCACAGGGCTATGGGACTATGCAGTATAGGGTTATGGGGACACAGGACCCTGGGGACACCTGACTATGGGGACACAGGGCTATGGGACTATGTGGCATGGGGTTATGGGGACACAGGACCATGGGGACACTGAGTGAGATACGGGGCCATGGGGACACAGAGCTTTGGGGACACAGGGATACGGGACCATGAGGACACAGGACTATGGGGCTATGTGTTATAGGGCCATGACACCACAGCCCCAAGGGGACCCAGGGCCATGGGGCCATGGCACCACAGCACCCTGAGAGGGGGGGCGGGACCGCGCCGCCTTTAGCCCCGCCCCCCCTCCGCCCTCATTGGGCAGCCGTGGCTCCGTCGCCGCTTCCTATTGGCTGGCCGCCCGGCGCCTGGTGGTTGTGACGGGGCGGACCGGAAGTGCCGGCGTGAGGGGGCTCCGTGAGGGCCGCGGCCGGGGGCCGGTGAGGAGCTGGGGGGGGGACACGGGGACAAGGGGGGGGACACGGGGACACCGGGGGGGACATGGGGACACTGAGGGACATCGCTGGGGTCGCGCTGAGGCACCCCCGGGGGAGTGGAGGGGGTTCCTTGGGGGGTTGAGGGGGTCCCTGGGATTGGGGGGGGCATAAGGGGGGCCTTGGGGACAGTAGAGGGGCAAAGGGGGGCCCTGGGGACATTGCGGTGGCAGGGGACCTCTGGGAGCAGCAGGGGATAAAGGGGGGAGCTGGGGACAGCAGGGGACAGAGGGGGCCTTGGGGATAGGGGTGTGAAAGAGGGGTCCCTGGGGACATTGGGGTGGCAGAGGGGGGCCTTGGGGACATGGGAGTGGCAGAGGGGGGCCTTGGGGACAGTAGAGGGTCAAAGGGGGGCCCTGGGGGCAGCAGAGGGACAGAGGGGGGGCCTGGGGACATTGGGGTGGCAGGAGACCTCTGGGAGTAGCAGGGGATAAAGGGGGGAGCTGGGGACAGAGGGGGACCCTGGGGACAGGGGGTGGCAGAGGGGGACCCTGGGGACAGCAGGGGACAGAGGGGGTCCTTGGGGATAGGGGTGTGAAAGAGGGGTCTCTGGGGACATTGGGGTGGCAGAGGGGGGCCTTGGGGACAGTAGAGGGACAAAGGGGGGCCCTGGGGGCAGCAGGGGGACAGAGGAGGGGGGCTGGGGACATTGGGGTGGCAGGGGACCTCTGAGAGCAGCAGGGGATAAAGGGGGGAGCTGGGGACAGCAGGGGACAGAGGGGGGCCCTGGGGACCTTGGGGTGGCAGAGGGGGACCCTGGGGACAGCAGGGGAGAGAGGGGTCCCTGGGGGCAGCAGGGTGACAGGGGACCTTTGAGGACATTGGGGTGACAGAGGGGGTACCTGTGGGGACATGGGAGTGGCAGATGGGGGGGCCTTGGGGACAGTAGAGGGACAAAGGGGGGCCCTGGGGGCAGCAGGGGGACAGAGGGGTCCCTTGGGGACAGCAAGGTGGCAGAAGGGGACCCTGAGGACAGCAGAGTGGCAGCCCACCCACCCAGTGCTTCTCCCCCATCCCCGTCATCCCCATCTCCTCCTCCCTCATGTCCCTGTCACCTAGGACGCTTCCCCCGCTGTCCCCACCGTGCCCCCGTCCCCTCCTGCTGCGGGGGGGGGACAGCAAAAAGCCCTCAAAGACCCCAATGCCACCCGTCGGTCTGAACTCACGCTCATTTCTGTCACCCGGGGAGCGAATCACAAAGCTTTTGGTGCCGGAGAGATCAGGAAAATGTTGAATTTGTTCTTGTTTTTCTCTTTGCACGATCAGAAATTAGCTCGATTTTATTTTCTCTATTTTTATTTTCTCTATTTTTTGTTTTTCTCTGTTTTTATTTTTCTCTGTTTTTCTGTCCGACAGCTGCCTTCACGTTTCCTGCCGTGAGCCCTTCCACTTCCCTTAACGCCGCCTCTCGATTCCTCCTCTCTCCTCTTTGAAGCTTTAAGAGCTTTTAATCTCCCTTTTTAATATTAAAACAAGCAGCATGGGTCCCGTTTCGGTGCGCTATCAGCCAGCAGGGGCCGATTACATGAAAGCAATGGACAAATTTGTACCTTTTCACCCCGGATATTTAATTAATTTGGACGTATTTGCTTTTAAAATGGCGATCTTTAGGATCTTAGCATAGTACTGGGGTGGTTTCCATGCTCTGCGTGCGTTTGGAGTATTTATTTGCTTCGAGGCAACTTTTTCAGACCAGAAGTGGCTTTTTAGAGGATTTTTAAAAGGGAGAAGCTCGCCTTTACCCCCATTCAGTGAGTAAGCTGCAGGAGAAGGCAGAGCTTAACGATGCGATGAGCCTGAAGTGGGGGAATTTGGGGTAGATGCTGAGGGATCTGTCCTCCCCGGGAGGGTGGGCTGGTGCTGCAGCTCAGAACAAGGCAGAAGACACTCAAAATTTTTTGGAAGACGCTCCAAATTCAGACGGACGAGGGCTTGAGTGCGCTGCTGGGTTTGAGACCTCCCAAAACCTCTTCCAACCTGATAAAAATCCTACAATATCACGCGTGGCTCATCCCTGACGTGACTCTCCTATTTCTCACAACTCAGGGCGCCGACGATGAGCCTCCCGCCTTCGGTCGGGGATGGGAACTGCTACTACATCCTGACGGAGGGCTGTGCCTACGGCAGCAAATACTTCCCCCCCGGCAGCCTCTGCTTCTGCAGCGAGCGGAGTTACCTGCGCAGCTTCGCCGACCGGCCCTCGGCTCGTTTCCTCAAGGTCGTGATGCTGGATGATGGCTCCACCGTCGCCGTCACCGTGGAAATCCTGCAGCCGGTGCGCAGGGAGGTGGCCGCCCTCCTCCTGGGCATCGGCGGCCCCAGCGAACGTTTGGATTCCTTCCTGGAGAGGCTGAGCCTCGAGGCAGCTCTGCAAGCCGGGCCGGGCCAGAAGGTGACGGTGGAAATCGAGCGGCAGCACTTCCCCGGCGTCGTCCGCTACGTGGGGAGCATCCACAAAAGCCCCCTGGCTGCCTTGTCCCCGGTCTTTTTCGGGGTGGAGTTACAGGTGAGCGGGCAAAAAAGGGCAAGCTGCTGCTTTTTTTTTTCCCCCCCCTCCTGTTTGTCACCACGCCGAGCTTTTCCGGCTTCTTTTTCTTTATTTTTCAGGGCGAGGGGGAGAACAGAGGGCGCAGCGACGGCTCCTACCGCGGCACCGAGTATTTCAAGTGTAAGCCCGGCTGCGGGATCTTCCTGCCCTTCAGCAAAATCCGTTTCACTCCCGGCCCGGAGAACGAGCCCGGGAAGCAAAAGCCAAAAGTGGAAGCGGAGGAGGGGGTGCCCGTGAAGGTGGGGGACGCCGTCAGCTTCTACGTGGACGAGGTCCTCAGGAAAGGGATAGCGATGGCAGTCTACAGGGAGGGATCCCAGTGGTTCGTGAAGGTTTGCCCGGTAAGAGCAGCCTTGCTGCCTTTTCCTGATTATCTTTTGTGTTTTTTTTTTTTCTTTTTATCCCCGTTTGTTTGAAATTTTATACGAGTGAGGCCTTAAAGAGGAGCGGAAGCAGTGTCCAAAAGGTTTCACGCAGAGTCTTTGGGCCTGTTTGGAAAAAATTGGTTCATATTCCAACCGCTTAGCTGATGTGTTCTTTGCGCCTTTCAGGAAGAAGAAGGAACAACTGACATCTTCAGAGAAATCCCTCTGGACTCCGTCGTGAAGGAAAACCTGATTTCTCAGAGTAGGTTGTCATCAGATGGGTCCACACTGTGCGTGTCCTCAAGCGTTTAGCGCTTCTCTGCGGGTTACCCGTGAGCTGAAGGTCCAAAAAACCTTCATCTAGTCCCAACTAATTAAATCAGGAGGCTTGAAAGATCCGTAGAAACATCTCAAGTTGGTTGCAGCATGCTTGGCATTAGGCACCTTGAGCTGAGCCTGCCATTTAGCAGGAAGAAGAAGAGAGATCACGGTGCGTAAATATGTCCTAGGACAGAAAGCTCCATGGGCTAAAATCTTTAATTTAGCTGTAGGAGGTGGAGCAAGCCTTGCGCTGACACCAGAGGATCTCAGGAAGGCACAGATGCTGGCAGTGGTGTTGGGAATCACTGGACAAGCCAACAGATTCGTGGGATTTCTCTGTTGCTGTCAAGAAATGCTGTGCAGATGTCCGGGCCAGACCGAGGGGAGCTGTTGTTAGACTTTCCATTGAATTGACCTCGCTAAAGGCAGAAAAATAACCCGGAGACACCCCCACTGCCATTTCCATAGCCTGAAATGGCTCTGCGAAGGGCTGTGCTAGCTCCGGGGCTGGAGAGAGCAAGGAAACAAGGGGTGGAATCATCTCCTCTCGCCCTCAGCAAGCTGCTAGACCAGCTTGGCCCTGTCATCGAGACATTTCCGGAGGATTCCAGCTCGTGGCCCTGGCGCTCAGCTTTGTGCTTGCACGTTTAGTCTCTAATTTCAAAGCCGACCTGCTATTAGGGACGGCGACGGGATCCCGAGGTGGCTGTCACTAAGCGTCGCCTTCCTGTCTCTCCTGACGTGCTTTTTTTTCTTTTTTTTTTGCCTCCCAGGTGTTTTTCCAGCCTTCGGCTCCGACGTGGGCCTGGGCCACGCGAAGCAACCGAAACGGCAGGCGAGCGAGAGCGGCGAGGAGGGCGAGAGCGGGAACCCGCCCTTGGAGGTGAACTCCATGGTCCAGATCACCTTGGACAAGGGCAATCAGGTGTTCGGAATCATCCGCTGGCTGGGGTACCTCCCCCAGATCAAGCACAAAATGGCAGGAGTTGAGCTGGTAAGGAGCAAAAGGAGTTTTACTCGATGATCCTCGTGGGTTCTTTCCTTTTTGGGATGTTTTATAAGCTGTCAGGTCGCAAATCAAAGCAACCTGAAGACCTTCAGCTCATGATTTCACAGCCTGAGCAGAGACGAGGCTCTGGCATGTCAGGGTCTGGACTATGAGGGCAAGCACACCCGATCCTGAATTAATTGGATGGGTTGAGCCAGGGAGGGCTGCGTGCCCCCTTGAAATGGGGAGGAGGAGCTGCAGAGAGACTCTGAGGGTTTGTTCGCTGTCTTCAGGAGCAGTTATTGAAGCTTGGGGCAAAATAATTTGAGAATCCTACAAGTGGGGTCAGTAAATATAAAAAAAATAACCAGAGTAGGTGAAAGCAGCCAGCGAACCAGCACCAAAACTTGTGCACAGCTCTTAAAATCCTAAATGGCCATAGGGGAAATCACACCTGCCTCATATAAAACCTGCTCTCATGGCGTTCCTCGATGTTTTTTTTCCCCCCAGGATGAAGATAAGGGGGTCACTGCTGGCGAGTGGCTGGGCAAATATTACTTCCACTGCGCCCCGAAGCGCGGCCTCTTCGTGAAGCTGCAGTCCTGCCAGCCTGACGTCCGCTTCCAGAGTTCGCGCGGCAGCGACCTGAACCTCGTGGAGGACAGTAAGTTCTCTGGGTGAGGGGGACACGGTGCCGTGCTGGGCCAAAGCAGGCTACAGGGGAGCCCTTTGTGCAGTTTTTTGCCCGGTGGTTTCATCCCCGGTGCTTTCCTGGAGTGTCCCAAGAGATGCTGGTTTTGGCTGCGGAGAGCTGGAGGCAGGAGGTAATGGTACCCGGGGACTGAGAAATAAAGGGAAGTTTGGAAAGTGAGAGTATTAAACCCGTTTTCATGTTGAGTTTGATGTGGTAACACATTCACAGGAAGACACGGGGAAGAACGGGTCGGTGTTGTCGTTTAAATAGGGAGAAACGCCTCCAGAGCAGAGAAGATGAAATGAAACAGCCACTTAAGATGTTGTAAATGAGATCAAAGTGAATAAAAATGCAGGATTCCCATAGGGACTGCCCAGAAACTAGGGACAGGGACAGGGGAGGATTGTTTGAAGGACCTGCTGAAGAGAGGAGATGGGATTGTAAAGGGAGAACGCTGAAAAAATCAAAAAACATCACGCTGAGAAATCGACTTAATCTTCAAAGGTGGACGTAAGTAGTTTTAAAGGATTTAAAACGACACGGGACATTTTAAAGGTCTTTCCAAAGAGCTTGCATATAACACAGCACCAGCCTGTTCGTGTTTTTCTCCTTGTCTTGCTTGGCGCAGCAGTGGCAGAGGCGTTGTGGGTTGCTCTGGGGAGGAAGGGCAGGTTTTCTCTCCGTTTCCAGCAGATAAATGACTAAAGAGACCGATTCATATCCCAGCGTGGTTCAGTCCCAGCAGGAGCAGCACAGAACAACGCTGCGCTGACCTCTGAGCTGTCTTTTGGGGCTCTGGGGAAGGGCAAGAGCGGTCCCAGCCGAGGTGGGAAGCTAAAAGGGAGCTGCTTGTGTCGCTTCTCTTGCAGGTGAGCACGAAGCTCTTCCCCATGCTCCCGTCAGTTTTCCTCCCCTCAGGAATGAGGACGCGGTGTCCGTCCTGCGAGGGCGGATGAAAGGGATCCAGGGCCACTGCAACTCCTGCTACATGGACGCAGCTCTCTTCAGGTAAGTGGTGGTGATGTTTGCCCAAACATAAAGCGATCGTTTAAGAGCTGCAGCACTTCCCCGGACTCCCCACGTGGCTGGAAATTTTGCCCTAGACCAGAAAATAACCGCGGGGGGATGCAGCTCGCTGCCTCCTGCTCTCCTTCCTAACCTCTGAGGTTCTCAGGCCCTGAAGCACCCTCGTGAGTACCTCAGGTACCGTGCGTCTGTCACGCAGGGCGCTGAGATCTCGGAGCCCTCTGGACTGGGCCGTGCTGCTTCTGTCACTGGAGGAGGCAGTGGCTGGAAAAATATTTCAAAAGAAACCACCCGGGAAGTCCCAGCTTCACGGTGCAGCAGTGTTGGGAGCCGAACAGACTCGGTGGTGCCCCCACGAGCAGTTTTGGCTGCAGAGTACGAGATTTCCTTCTCCCTGGGCTGCTTCCTTGCTCCCACCGGGTGTTCCTTAAAGCAGCTTTGGTCTTGCTGTGGAGATGTGCTGGCGCTCACCCCTCCGCCATCGGTTCGCGTGGCCTGTTGGAAATAAAACCCACCGATTGTCCCGGAGCACAAGGCTTTGGTTCTAACTGCTGCTGCAAACCCATCGGGACTCACGCAGCCCTCTCTCTTCCCAGCCTCTTCTCCTGCACCTCCGTGCTGGACTCCATGCTCTTCACGCCCTTCACGCTGTGCGACAGGAACGTGCAGGAGATTCTGCGGGAGGAGATCGTTAACCCCCTCCGAAAGTGAGTACAGCGCGTGGGGATGCTCCAGCTCTTCCAGTTGTTCCTTCTCCCTGACAGTAATGCTGTCCCAACACTTCCTGCACACGTGTGAGCTTCCCCTGCTCGGCAGAAGCCTTGTGATGCTTCGATTTCTGAATGAGAGATCACCTGTGGCTGCTTTGCTTCTTGTTTCTAGGACTGGCTTCGTCAAGGCTCGGAGCGTGATGCACCTTCGGGAGCAGTTAACCGAGAAGGGCAAATGCTCGAGCTTTACCAACGCTGAGAAAGGTAACGTGCTTCCCCAGGCTGCTTCAGCTTCTGCTGCCTCACCCAGGCACCAAACTGGCAGCTTAATTGCGTGCTTCTCCCGTGCCTGTGCGTCGATGTGCGAGCTGTGCTGCTCATTTATGTAAAAAAAAAAAAGTGCCTGTGAGATATTTTCGGCTTCCAAGAGCTCCCCGTGCTTCTCGTCTGATGGGAGGATGGGGATCGCTGGGGCTCTTTGCCGCCTCCCAACTGGTGGCAGCTGCTGCCAGGAGGGGAGAGGACGAACCGCGTGAGCAGAATTTCAATCAGGGGGATTTCCTTGACCTTTATACTTTGAATCGGCCCTGATAAATCCGTCCCTGGAGTCCCTGCCAGAATCCAGCGTGGTTTTATCGTGTTGCCGAGATCAATTTCTCTTCCGAGCTCTGATAAATTATTTGGGGTTCCTCAGAGACGCTAGTTTGGTTAAAAATAAGCCAGAAAACGCCGACATCTGGAGCCCACCTCTCTGATTCCCATTGCTACATCCCTGTCTGTGCTCAGCAAGGCTCCCTGTAGTTTATGACACCGAAGCAGGTTGTGCCAAACATCATTTCAACAAGCTCTGGGTTCCCAGATAGCAAACGAGTGGCATTGATTCTCCTAGAAGCAGCAGGTAGCTCATCACTGAACAGCAGCTGCGGTTCTGTACGGCTGTGTATTTATTTTAGCTGGGGGGTGGTTTAATTACTGTTTGGTTTCTTGAATTTCTGAATTTTTCTGCATTTTTCTGCATTTTTTCTTGGTTTCTTGAACTTCTCTTTGAATTCCTGCTCCTGGTCTTGGCTTCCCGTTAACACCTGTGGAGTGACCCCTGCTTTTCTCTGCCCTTCCAGATCCCGAGGAGTTCCTCAGCCTCATCATGCAGAAGATCCTGGGGATAGAGCCGCTCCTGAAACTGCAGTAAGTTACCCGGGCCCGAGTGATGCAATTCCCCTAGGCTCACAAGTTCTTCGCCTCTCAACCACCAGGTGTTACTGCACCTTCTCAGCAAGGCCGTGGAGGCACAGCTCAGGGATTTGTGCTCAGCTTTCTGCTCTCCAGTAGCTGTAGCCCGTGATCTCGCTTGCTGTCAATTCATCCCGGGTGGGCCCGCCCTGGAAAAGATGTTTTTAAATTCTCCCTGGAGGCTCCACCTTTGGAAAACGCTGAAAAAAAAACCTCGTGCCAGCCTTCGGCAAAGAAAGCAGTGGTCTGAGAAACGTGGAGGGCTCTGTTTGACAGCCTTGGGATGCGTTTGGGATGCGTCCAGGCTGTTCGAGCTGGCTCGGATCCCGCAGCCTCTCAAAACAGGGAGCCCCGTGGATGCGGTCCCGGTTTCTCAGGACCCTACAAAGAGGATGAGAGGCTGGAGGAAGGCCAAAATAACCGGGCTGTTGGGAAGCATAGAAGGGGATTGTTCGGTTTCTGTGCTCGTCTGTGGGGCCGTTGGCCAAGCCTCACATTGTGGAGCGCTCGCAAGGGCCGAGCACAAAGGGAACTCTGTGCTGCAGCTCCCCTGCGGAGGGGCATCTGAAGGAAATCCTTTCTCTGCCAGCTCAGGGATGGAGAGTTTTTGGGGGACCTGCTCACAGCTCACCTTTTGAATGCCTAAAGCCTCGCTCTGTGGGTTTTCTACGTGCAGTTATAAAGAGATCCTTCATTTGAGAAGGAGTTTGCTGGTCGTGCTCCGTAGCAGTTGGTTTAAAAATACCAAAATGTCTTTGCTTCGTGTCCTTGCAGGTCTGGAGGCCACGAGGGACTGGACTGTTACTGCTACCAGATATTTATGGACAAACAGGAGGACCTGGTGGTTCCTGACGTACAGCAGTTGGTGGAACATTCCTTCCTGACCTATGACCAGAAGCTAGTGGAGGTGAGCCCAGCTCCTTTCTGTCTTCGTTGCCATCTGCTGCCTCTTTCTTGCTTTCTCCACCATCCCTGCGCCCGCCAGTGGATCTGGTGGATCATCCCCAAGAGATGTTGTAGGGGATTTGACCTGGGAAGAGGGCCGTGCTTTCCCTGCTGCTCTCAGCCCTCGGGAATAACCTGAGCAGAAAACTTTTCCTCCCAGGAGCAGCACCGAGACGAAACTCTCCGGGATTTGCCTCTTCTGGAGCAGTGACTCGTTTGCCTTCGTTTTCCCAGATCCCCTCTTGCTTCATTATCCAAATGCCGCGGTTTGGAAAGGAATACAAAATGTTCAGCAAGATCATCCCTTCCTTAGAGCTGGACATCACCGATCTGCTGCTCGACAGTAAGTTAGGCGGTGGTGGGAGTCACCAGGAGACGGGGCTGGGCTCTTGGGGCCGTGAGCAGGAGCTGAGGTGGGATCGTGGAGTGATTCCTATCCCCTGAATGCCTCAATTCTGCGGGGTTGCAGGTGAGGCTGAGGGAAGCTGCCTCCTCTCACCCCTTTTTCCCTCCGCAGGTCCCAGGGAGTGCTGCGTGTGCGGCGACGTCGCCACCCTGGAGTGCTCGGGGTGTTTCAAGGACAAGATGTTCGCTCCTACGGGCCTGAAGCAGTTCTGCAGCACCTGCTCCAAACAGGTATTCGGTCTCTTTGGGCGCTCGTGGCATCTGCCGTGGTGACCCCACAGCAGGTTAAACCCCAAAAAACGCCCACGTTCCCCTCGCTGCCCCTGCAGCTGGCCAGGTTGGGTCCAGAGGAGGATAAACTGGAGGTCTGACCCCTTCACGCTCCTCTTCCTAGCAGGCCAGGCTCAGTCCTGCCCTCTCAGCGCTGCCACCCCGTTGTCTTCCCTCAGGTTCACTCCCACTACCGCCGCAGAACCCACAAACCCACCAGGCTGCACGTCCCGGAGGAGTTTCAGTGCCGGAGCCCCCAGGGAAGCCAACGGGTCCCCCGCGAGAAGATGGAGCTCTTCGCCGTGCTCTGCATCGAGACCAGTCACTACGTCTCCTTCGTTAAATACGGCCCCGAGAACGAGCACTGGATGTTTTTCGACAGCATGGCCGACAGGCACGGTGAGGATGGAGCCAGGAGGGTGTAGGGTGAGCGGGGCGGGCGCTGCTCTGCATCGGGGCAGCGTCAGGGAGGTTCTGCACCGATCCTAAAAGGAGCCCGAAGCTTTTGGAGGGAACGCAGGGGGCTGGGAGGGGGCAGCTTCGTGTGACAACGGACAGCCCGTTGCTCTGAACCCACAAATTAGGATCCCAGTGCCACCAGTATGCGTTTAAGCCAACCCCAGAGAAGAGCAGGAGCAGGGCAAGGATATTTGGGAGTTGCTCCTGGTGCTCTTGTCCCCTGGTTGCGTTCAGATCGGGGACTTCCCGAGCCTGCAGGTGGTCCCCAGATCTCCCAGCCGAGGCTTGGACTTGCTGCCAGGCACGACGGTGACTGCTCAGGCTGTGGGCCCTCATCCTTTGGGGCCACGTTTTGGACTCAAACGTCTCTCCCTTTCCCCAATTTTAGGTGACGAGAACGGCTTCAACATCCCCACGGTGACCCTGTGCCCCGAAGTCGCCAAATACCTGGACTTGCCGCTGGCTGTGCTGGCCCTGGAACAGCCCCGGGACATGGACGGGGTGGCGAAACGCCTCTTCTGCGACGCCTACATGTACATGTACCAGAGCAACAAGATGGCTCTCTACAAGTGACGCCGTTTCGGGCTGGTGTCAGAGATTTGAGCTTGGGGTGGCCCCGCAGCCTGTAACGGGTGAAAGCAGCCGGAGCCTGGGTGCCCCGAGCTTGCACTTCTTGCCTCTTCTTGCCTCTTTTTACCTCTTCCAGCGTCTGCCCTTCAGGCTAGCTACGGGAGCCTGGCTGGGTTTGGAAATCCGGCGCCGGGTTTGCTGGAGAGAGAGCTTGGGCCTTGCTGCAGACCTGGATTCGGCGTTTTTACGCTCAAATTCTCTCATTCCTGCCTTCTTTCTTCCTACCTCCTTCCTCCGCAGGTGCTCTGCCCTACCTCAGTGTCCTCCCCGCACCCTTTCCCTCCCAGGACCAGCATCTCGAAAACTCGAGGAGTTTCCCTCAGGTTTGTGAAGACCGAGAGAAAAACCACGGCCTGGCGTGGACACGTGGAGTGAGAGAACCAGGTGGCAGCCGTGTGGCTGAGATGGGTCAGGAAGGTTTTCCCTGATCCCACCCCAAAAGCTGGGGCCCTGAACTGTCCTCCCTTCCCTTACCCAGCTTCTTAATACCTCTGGCACTTTTACCCACTCTTATTTTCCACCGCGAGGTTAATTGGATGTCGTGGGCTGCAAACATGCTCAAAAATATGTCTTTCTGTAGGAACAAACATAGGAAAAAAAGGTGGAGCAGAGGAACAGCAGGTGAGCACGAGGCACGCTGTCATCTTTTTGTGAAGCCTGCGTTATTGCTACGGGGCAGGAGGCGTCCTAACAGCCCTTCTCTCTTGCTGTCCCATCTTTAAATCCACTTCTGGGATCCGTACCAAACACCAACAACAATTTCGGGACAAAACTGGAAGAATGAGCGCTTTTTACGTTCCCTTTGCCACGGCAGCAGGAAGGATTAGGGTCCCCGAGTTGGGAAGAGGCGTCCTTTAAGTTAAATAATTTAAATTTGCGAGTTAGGAGGGTGTCAGGGCAGTGGGAAGCCAGCCGGGGACTCAGTGCTGTGAGCTGTTTGAGCCAGCTTCGAAGGATGGATGCAGTGTAATGAACCCAGGCTAATTAATTTTTAATTTTTGGGAACACTGCCATCCCATTTAGCTCCCACCCTTCGGCGAGCTGATGTTTGGAGGAGAGCCACGGACAGCGGTGTGCAGGGATGGGGAAGGCTGTGACCCTGCTTCTGAGCCCCGAGGGCAGCCTCGCTGCCTTTTCTTCTCTGCTCAATGGTACTTTTATTTGTTGTCGTGTAGGAACTCAGGCCAGGCTCTTTTTGAGAGTACTGGGCGCAGGTTTAATAACAAAAAGTGTTTTTTTTCCTCTCTTATAGTGCAGTTACAGTGCCTTATGGAGCGCAGGCTCAGCTGTGCTCCAGCCTGACGGTTTTTTTTATAAACAGGACGCAATCAGGCAACTCTTTGTGTTTTTTGTTTTTTTTCCCATCAACATATGCTGCAAGGACCTAAGCGATGGAGAGAAAAAATTAAAATAAAGCATCTTTTATCAAGCTTTCTGCTGGGAGAGGGCTCAAGTCATTGGGGTCGGTGTTCAACCACGCGTTGCTTCATCTGTCCTGCCTGCCTCCCAGGTGAGCTGTGCTCCAGCTGCCACGCCGGAGGCTTTGCTGCTGGAATTAGGTACAGGATCCCCAAAAATGGGGCTGTGAATATGTGCTGGGGTCCCCCCCAGCTGCTATCATCGCTCAACGCTCGCTTCTCGTTTCAATTTTATTCAAATGCACACCACGAAGTGAAATGACAGGTGATGAATTAGACATTCAAGCTGAAGGAGAGTTGGTTTTTTTTTAGGATTGGGGCAGGCACGCAGCGTGCTCGCTATTTTGTGCTTTGGATGAAGTAAGGGCAGGGCTTGGTGCCACGCTTCCTCTCTAAGAATCGAGGTTTGAGGTCATGGGGGTTGATCTGAAACCGCCTTCCATGCTCGGGAGCCCTCGTAGAAAATGGAAAGGTAAAAAACGGGGCCACAGAGCCAAAGCTTAGGGGAGAAAGGGGGCAAAGTGCATCTGCCACGGCTCCGTGGGTGGGAAACCTTCTCGGCAGGGATTTTAGTGCCACCGCTGAGCCTCGCCGGGGGCTCTGGGACACGAGGATGGTCCCCGTGGCCTAGAGATGCCACCACAGAAGGCACAGGGTGGGTAAGGCCACCAAGGCGGGCAGCGTGGCCACCGTAGAAGGCACAGGGGTGGCAGGGCCACCGAGAGGGGCAGAGAAGGAAGGGAACTCCCAGGCAATGCGGTGACAACGCCGGTCACCGCCGTGTCCCAGCCCAGGACGTGGTGGCCCCGCCACCTCCAAGCTCTGCCTGCCCCATCCGCGGGCACCCGGGGCCCGCGGGGAGCGCTTCCAGTTCCAGCGTGGTCCTCGGAGGGGATCGGCGGAGCAGCAGCCTCATTAGCCTCATTAATTCCCAATTAATCACCCGGCCTTCCGAAGAGGACGTGGGAAGCGCTGGCCCCCAGGCGGGGGCTTGGCAGAGCGCGGGGGGCGCGCGGGGACCCCCCTCACTGCCTGGCCTGCCGCAGCTCTGCGAGGAGGAGGTGCAGCTTCTCCGTCACGGCCACCTGGGGCGAGAGGGGACAATGAGTGTCCCCAGGGACACCGCAGGAGCCCGAGGGCTTCGCCAGGGCAGAAAGTTGGGGATGGGAGCGGGATTAATCAAGCCGAGCAAGCAGCGGACGTACCGGGTAGGGCTGCGGCTCGTGGAGCCGGCGGTGAGCGGGGCTGAGCTGGCTGAGGGATTTCTGCGCGTGGCTCCGCACCTCCGGCAGGCTGGGCAGTTCCTCACACACCTGTAGGATGGGGATAAAAGAGTGTCCCTACGTGGGGCTGCCACCCCGACCCGATCCTGAATGACCCAGGGCTGCGGTGGCAGCGGCACAGCTCCGCCAGCACCGTGGGGACGGGGTGACAGCAACGGTGACGGTGCAGCTGGCAGGGTTGTCCCCATGCAGGACAGTTGCTCAGTATTGAAGTTGAACAAGGGACGGTGTCTTTTATGCAGGAACTTTTAGGGTTTTCGCAGCAGAAGCCCCAAAACTTTGTGGTGAGAGCCACCTGGCCGAGAGCAACCCCAAACCACGTCTCCACCTGCGTGCCCAGACCCCACAGACCCTTCTGAAAACCTGTTTCAGATGGGGCACAACCTCATCCCTCCCCTGGGAACCCGAATTTCCCAGGGAACTGGGAATTTCCCATCCCCTCACCTGGCCGTCTCTGAAGTACGTGCGATGCAGGGGCTCCACGGTGCTCGGCAAGACCTTGGTGGCTTCTCCTCTCCTCCCCAGGACGTGGGCCACCAGCTCCTGCCCTGCCTTGGGTGCGGGTTCATCCTCCAGGGCCATGAGGTCCATGACGGGGTGACCTGCAGGGGGGCTGGGTTAAGGGTGCTGACAATGCCAGGAGCAGGATTTAGGGGCGATCAGGATTTAGGATCAACGGGATTCCCAACACTCACCAGCATCGTCGTAGAGCCGATACACTGCCTTAATCCCGGGGATCGTCATCTTCTCCTCCTCCTCCGTGAGCTTCAGGCAAGGCGAGCCGTTGACCTCCACCAGCTGTGGGACAAGAGGACAAGAGGTGTTTTTTTGCCACGCGAAGCTGGTGCCAAGGGCCGTGCAGAGCTCCGTGGCCCCTTGCGTGCCGGGGAGGCCACTGAGGCAAAACAGCCGAATAAATCATTAAAAAAAAAAAAAAAAGAAAAGAAAAAAAAAAAAAAAGAAACAACCCTCAAACCTAATAAATTATTAAAAAAAAACCATAAACTATCCCCAAGCCAAGCGGGGCCGTGCTGCCTCTCCTACCTTGTAGACGCAGCCCAGCGATGGCTGCAGGGGACACGTCACCAGGTTCGTCCCCACACCGATCACGTCGATCTCGCTCCCCTGGTGCAGCGGAGAAGACGACAACCATCAGCAGCCCGTCCTGCCTCTCCTTTTTTTTTTTTTAATCCATGCTAAAACCAGAGCCACAGGGCAGGTCAGAGGCTGCTCTGCCCAAAAATGTTTGGTTTCTGTCTGGCACACCCAAAATCCGCTTATTCCAGCCTGGAAACTGCTCTTACGCAGGAGAAACTGAGTCACGGGAGGGTGACAGTCCCGTTGCCACCCCTCGTGGCTGCCTCACCTCCTGGATGAAGCTCTCCAGGCTCCGTTCGCTGATGTCGTTGCTCACAGCGATGGGGATGCTCCCAAACCAGGGCACCTGGAAGCTGGAAAAGGAAAGTGAGGAGCTGGGGAGGGAGCAGAAGGATGGCCCCGGGCCTTGGGGGAAAGCCTGGGAGCCTACAAGCACCCAAAGGTGTCCCAGCACCCCCATCGAGCAGGGAGGACACCCACCCCAATACCCAGGGACGACAGAGGAGGTGCTGGGTACCCGGGGCAGGGGATGCTCTCCGCGGGCTCCCTGCTTGTTTTGGGGGACTCACGTGGTGCCGCAGGCTCGGAGCACCCGCCGGATCTCCTTGGACTGCTGGCCCAGGTCCCCGCTGTCCAGGCGCACCCCGATGGCGCGGTAGCCCAGCTGGTGCAGGGCCAGCGCCACGGCGCAGAAATTGGGCAAGCCGCTCCTGGAGAGGGCGAGGAGAAGGATTAGAGCCCGTGGCCTCTTCGCAAAGGGGCCGAGGACCAAGGGCAAGCTGAGCAGGAGGACAAAGACCTGAGGCAGATGATAGAGAAGGATGGGGACACTGCGAGGAGGTGTTTCGGGAGCTGTCCTCTCCTCCCAGCTCCTCCTGCAAGCCCAGGGGGACGGGAAGGGACAGGAAGGGACCCGTCCGTCCTCACCTCATGACGCAGTAGGTGTCCAGCAGCCCCTGGAAGTTGTGCGGGAAGGTGATGGCGTAGGACACGAAGGCGGCCAGCTCGCCCCGGTTGGCCTTCTCGGGGGGGCTCTGCAGCAGCTCGCACACCCGCTGCAACCACGACTCGGCCAGGGCTGCGAGATCCACCGGCTCCCCGCCCTCCAGCGGTGCCAGGACCTGCTCGGGGACATCAGCACCGCGTCCAGGGTGTCCCTGCACCACGCACGTCCCACAGCAGCCCCGTTGCCCTTCCACGAACCCGAACCAGCAGCACTGGGGGGGACACACGAGGTCCCGCGGCCGGAGCTGGGGCGTCCCGTCCCGCTCACCTTGGGCTGCACCTCGTCCAGCGACGTGAAGGACATGATGAAGGAGTGGGCGATGGTGCCGCGCACCGGGATGCCGTAGAGCTTCCCCGCCAGGACGTTGCTGGTGAAGTCGAAGCCTGCGAGGAGGGACGGGGAGGGTGGGGTGACGGCACGGCCGCGGCACCGCGCGGCGCTGCGGGGCACCACTCACCCCCGATGTAGGAGTATTTGGAGGCGGACAGGCCGCCGTCCGGCCCCTGGGCGCGACGCAGCCCGATCTCCATCAGCTTCACCTTGGGGCCAGCGAGGAGGCGGAAGCGGGCGGCGTTGGTGGCCACCAGGCTGGGAGAGAAAGGGACAAAAACGGGGTTTCGGAAGAGCTTCTTCACCAAAAGGGGCGTCAGGCATTGGGACGGGCTGCCCAGGGAAGCGGTGGAGGGCTTTAAAAGACGTTTAGATGGAGAACTTGGTGATAGGGTTTAGTGGAGGACGGGTTAGGGTTAGGTCAGGGGTTGGACTGGGTGATCTTGGAGGGCTCTTCCAACCTAGATGATTTTTTGGGATTTTCTCGGGGTGCTGCTTAGCTCGGACACTGACGAGGTGCAGGGACGATGGGTGCAGCAGGGACGGATGAATTCTGCAGCCAGGGTGTCCCCAATGTCCCCAAAAAGCAGGAAGGGCCCTTACCTGGCGTAGTTGACCAGGCACAGCAGCGTGGTCTCCAGCAGCTGCACCACCAGCAGCGGCCCCTTCACCTGCAGGAGCGGGACCTGCGGGGACAGCGGCGGTGACGTCTCCCTGGCTGAGCTTGGGGACGGGGGGACGCGGCCGAGCCCCGTTTGCTGGCGGCCCCGGGTCCCCCTGCGAGGCTCAACCCAGGTCCCACCCTGGAGAAGACGACGGAGCCTTCTGGCACGGAAGAGACGGTGACCTCCGAGGCATCCACGGTGCAGAGGTAATCGAAGAAGGCGTCCTCCGTCGTGCTGGGCAGGACCGAGCGCAGGTAGGCGATGTCTGCGGGGGCAGGGGACACCTCAGCCCGCGGGGACAGGACCCCAGACCCCGTCCCCACCCCTCAGAGGGCACCACGCCGAGTCCCCATCCCTCCGAGGGGCTGTCCAAGGGACCCCCCCGAGGGGTGCCCCGGTGTCCCCTCGGTCCCCAGGCTCCTCTGAGGGAACCCCAAGTGCCACTGAGGGGTCTCCTGGTCCCTCTGGGTGATGTCCCCTTTCCCTTCCTGGTCCTTCTGAGGGGTCCCTCTATGCCCTGAGACCCTCTTAAGGCTCTGCTGTTCCCTCTAAGGGATGTCCCCATGTCCCCACACCGGGTATCCCGTCCCCAGGTCCCTCTGAGGGGTCCCCCATCCCACTGAGGGCTTTCCCTGCCCCTCTGCCAGGTCCCACAGTGCTTTTGAGGCCCCCCGTATCCCCCATAGGGACATCTCTGTCCCCTCCTCCCCCCCACCCAGGACTCCTGCCCCTTAATTCCCTCTGAGGCACGTCCCTGTCCCATTACCTCAGCCCCTTGTCCCTCGATGTCCCCTAAGGAGTCCCTTTGAGGCACATCCCAGTCCCCTCTACCTCCCCCTGAGGACTCAGATCCCTCTGAGGAATGTGAGGAATGTCCCCATACCTGTCCCCCCCCCCAACACCCCCATCCCCCAAGACCCTCTGAGGCACGTCCCTGTCCCTCTCAGTCCCCCAAAAACTCAGATCCCTCTGAAGTTTGTCCCTGTCCCCCCCGAAACATCTCCCCAGGTCCCCTTCCCCCAAAACCCCCTGAGGCACGTCCCTGTCCCCTCACCTCAGTCCCCCCCCTTCCCTCAAATCCCCCTGAGCGATGTCCCTGTCCCCCTTATGTCCCCCAAAGACTCAGATCCCTCTGAGGGATGTCCCTGTCCCCCCCCCACCCCAGATCCCTTGTCCCCAAAACAATCTGAGGCACGTCCCTGTCCCCCCTACATCCCCCAAAGACTCAGATCCCTCTGAAGTTTGTCCCTGTCCCCCCCCAAACATCTCCCCAGGTCCCCTTCCCCCAAAACCCTCTGAGGCATGTCCCTGTCCCCTCACCTCAGCCCCCCCCTTCCCTCAAGTCCCTCTGAGCCACATCCCGGTCCCCCGAGGATCCCCCTGTCCCCCCTATGTCCCCCAAAGACTCAGATCCCTCTGAGAGCTGTCCCCATACCCCCCCCCACCCCAGATCCCTTGTCCCCAAAAAAACCTGAGGCACGTCCCTGTCCCCCCACCTCAGCCCCCCTTCCCTTAAATCCCCCTGAGGAGCCCCCTGTCCGCCCCCTATGTCCCCCAAAAACTCAGATCCCTTTGAAGTTTGTCCCTGTATCCCCCCCCCAAACACATCCCCGGGTCCCCTTCCCCCAAAACCTTGTCCCCTCACCTCAGCCCCCCCTTCCCTCAAATCCCCCTGAGGGGTGTCCCCGTCCCCCCACCCCACCAACCCTCCACCCACCCCTCTTTCCCCCGACCCCACCCCGTAACCCCCAAATCCCCCGACTTTCCCCAAACCCCAAAAAGCGACAACAACCCCCGCTTGTCCCTATCCGTGTCCCTCACGCACCGGCGGCGGAGAAGCGAAAGGCGCGGAGGAAGCGGAGCCCCTCGGCCAGGCCCGCGCCCAGGGCGAAGGCACCATGGAAGGGCTCGCGACGGAAAAAGAGCTCGGCGGCGGCGGGGACACGGTGGCGACCGGCCCGCCAGTAGCCGTAGGCCATGGTGAGCTGGTAGAGGTCCGTCAGCAACGCCATGGCCGCCACACGGCGCGAGGGAGCCTGGGAGTCATGGCCTGGCGGGGAACAGCGGGGCGGGCAGAGGGCGAGAGGGAACGTGGTGGCTTGAGGGGGGACGTTGGGACACGGGGAGGGATGGTGGGGGCATAGGGCACAGGGCACGAGGGGAGGTGGTGTGTGGAAGGGCATAGGACGGAGGGGGAGGTGGGGTATGGGGTGTGGGGCTGCGTGAAGGGGACACGGGCAGCAGGAGGGGGGAGCATATGGGACACGGGATATCGTGGAGTATATAGTAAGTGTGACATGGAACATCAGGGATAGGACACAGGACATCATGAATTATATAGGACATGGGACATTAGGGATGGCAGCATGTGGGACACGGGACATCATAGTGTGTATAGCACATGGGACACAGGATATCATGGAGTGTATAGTAATGGGACACAGGACATCATGGATCATATAGCATATGAAACACATGACACCAGGGATGGGACACAGGACATCATAGATTCTATAGGACATGGGACATCATGGATAGGACACGGGACATCACAGAGTGCATAGTACATGTGACACAGGACATCAGGGATAGGACACAGGATGTCATGGAGTATACAGCACATGGGACACATGACACCAGGGATGGGACACAGGACATTGAGTGTATAGTGCATGGGACACAGGACATCACGGATCATGTAGCACATGAAACACATGACACCAGGGACAGGACACGGGACGTCATGGAGTGCATAGTACATGTGACACGGGACATCAGGGATAAGACACAGGATGTCATGGATTATATAGGACACGGGACATTAGGGATGGCAGCATGTGGGACACAGGACATCATGGAGTGCGTAGTACATGGGACACATGACACCAGGGATAGGACACAGGATGTCATGGAGCATATAGCACATGACACAAGGAATGGGACACAGGACAGCATGGATTATGTAGGACATGGGACACGGGACATCAAGGGTGGCAGCATGTGGGACACAGGACACCAGGACAGGTAGCAAAAGGGACACAGGACACCGTGAAGGGTAGCTCATGGGACACAGAACATCACGGAATGCATAGCACATAGGACACATGACACCAGGGATAGGACACAGGACATCATGGAGCATATAGCATGTGACATGGGACATCAGGGATAGGACACAGGACATCACAGAGTGCGTAGCACAGGGGACATCAGGGATAGTGCAGAGCACACAGGACATCATAGAAGGTATAGCACACGGGACACCACACAGCTGGGACACGGTACATGCAGCACCAGGCACCTATGGGACCAGGTGGGCCAGCACTCAGGACACAGGGCTCTGGGGACAGCAGGACATGAGAGAAAACATACAGGACACCAGCCAGGACAACACCTGGGACTCTGAACATGCAGTTACAGGCATGTGGGGCTCCAGGGATGACAAAATATCACTACCAAGGACCCTGGGCCCATCCAGCCACCAGGAGATGTGGCACACGTGACACCAGATGTGCCAGCAGATGGGACACCAGCCCCATGAGGCTCTGGGGACAGCAGCACCCATGGCACCAGGCTCCTGGGAACTGGAGCCATCACCACTTGGCTGGGGGCTGCTGCAACTCCATCCCGTGCTCGCAGCGGGGCCCCACGGTGCTTCTCATCTGCTCCGTGTTGGCAGCGTGCAGCCTGCACCCAGACCTTGGACTCTGGCACCGTGACAGAGGACTCTGGCCTACGGTTAGGAATTCCACCTCCCCTTTCCGTGGGCCACACTCAGCACAGCCCCAGCTCCTCACGAAGCAAAGGATCGGCTGGAGCGACCTGCACAGGGTATCAAAAGCAGCAAGGAGAAAATTAAAGAGGAAATTCAGTGGCTTTTTTTTTTTGTAGTAGTAGTAGACCTTCATTTCAACACAGAAACACATCTTGAGGTCTTCCCTTTCATGAAGGGAAACACCCAAAGTCTTCAAGACATCACTTTGGGGAAGCTACACTCAGGAGAGAACAAACATACAATCTGCATTCCTTGATCTTTATTAGTTACAGTTTCAGAGAGGATACAGGTTTGCTTCTAGATCTTGTTGAAAGCAGCAATGTCGACGCTCTGCACCTGCAAGAGAACAAGAACAGCAGCTAGAGGTCACCAAGGTGTTTTCAGACACAAAAGAAAGCACTCACAGTGGGGATTTCTTCACAGCATGCACTAGTTCTGCTCAAAAACAGATCAAGCATCGCCTAGAGCTCTGAGGCCAGCTCCCCAGCTGTGCTGAGAGCCACCTTCACGGACTGTTATTTAATATTCCTGTAACATCAGTCATAACAGGACACCACACTGTGCTCATCATTACACGAATCTTTAGGCAGTCCAGCTGATGAACATCCATATTTAGCTTCTAGCAACACACCTAAGATCAGTTCCTGTTTTACTGTAAATATAAGCAAAAAAGTATGCGAGGAAAATGAATAAAAACGGGTATTTGGCCTGCTGCTTCCCCCTTCCAGTGGTGAAACATGAAGAACTACTAAATCTGTGTATTATCTGGTGCAGAGCTGGAGCTCCTGCTGCCAATTTCCACGAAATTGGAGGCAGGATGGGGATGGAAACATCTCCAGCTCCAGCCACCAGGGTTAAACACATGCATTTGTTGGGGCTCCTCAAAGTAAGGCTGGGTGGTAAGGAGCAAGAGGCTGCAAAAATGGCTCTGTGAAGTATCTGCAAGGTATCCACGTCAGGCAGAATTAAATATCTACACACACAAACACACAGGAGTATCTCAGCAGGCACAGATATCACTCTACGTGGTTTTCTATTTGAGACCCAAGCTTGCCAAAGTCTTATTTAAAAGTGACCCCATGGGCTAGGTGCCTCCCACCCCAAAAAAAGACTTACGTAGTCCTCAAACTTGGTGATCTCCTCCTCCAGGATGTCAGTCCCGACTTTGTCGTCCTCCACCACGCACTGGATTTGGAGCTTTTTAATACCGTAGCCTACCGGGACCAGCTTGGAGGCTCCCCACACCAGCCCATCCATCTGGACGGAGCGGACGCACTCTTCCATCTTGGCCATGTCAGTCTCGTCGTCCCACTGCAAGGGGCACCAAGTTGGAACTTTAAATGCTCTCCTAGATGTCACCGTCAGCCCCAGGAGGTGGCCAGTGACCGAGGACTCTGTGATCTCCTCCAGGGGTGCACGATAGCCCTCATCCCACAAAAATTAAGGCATCCTCCTTGATCAGGCTGTCTAAGCTGAGATAATCAACGTGCAGGCAGTTGTTTTATTACACATCTCTGTGCAGTCTGACCCACAAGTAACACTCACCACTCCTCTCCTCCTCCTCTCAGTAGATTTCAGCTGATGCAAACTGCCCTTTCTGGGCTGTTATTTTCGCTAGAATTAGCTGAAGGGGTTAGATGAGATAAATTTTGCAGCAATGCTACAAAACACGTTGCTTCAATTCTGCCCTGCAGGGACAAATTTTGTCCCTTTTGTCCCTGCAGGGACAAATCTGGCCCTGCAGATGCAGGGGGGATCCCTCTGCAGCAGCAACATCCCTGTTTCGAAGCCCTCATTTTAAAGTGACTTTTACCAAAGGCAACTCTCTTGTGCAAATGCAGCACTAGACAGCCCATAGTTTGGTTCTACTGTGACAATTTAACAAAAACAGGTTTCTTTTCATTTTTAGGACATTATTTGGGTTTGGTTTAACTGATGGAAGTCCTTTCTTCAAAGGCAGGAGCCAGTCCTGCTCAGAGAAGGATCCTTCAGCCAACAGCCTGCGCTTGCCATGGTCCGAGGACCAGAGCAGAAGCTCAAGTGCTGCAGATCCCAGCTCACCCAACCTCACTCTGAACCCTCGTTTGGAAACGTGCAGGTCAGATCTATCCCCAGTCAATACAGATGTGAAAATGAGATGGTTTAAAGCCTCCTGCACGGGACATGCAGCCTCAGGCAGGAGCTCTTACTCACCGGCTTCACGTCCAGGAGGATGGAGGACTTGGCAATGAGACCTGGTTTCTTGGCCTTCTTCTCCGCGTACTGCCGCAGCCTCTCCTCCCGGACCTTGGCAGCCTCTTGGTCTTCCTCTTCATCGTCACTGCCAAAAAGGTCGATGTCATCATCGTCATCTTCCTCTGCAGCGGCTGGCTCGGCTTTCTTGGCAGGTGAAGCAGATGGCAGCTCCACTTTCTTGGAGGGAACGCTGAAGGGTTCCACTTTCTTCATCGGGGTGACGTGGATTCAAGTTTGCATTCAGGAAAAAAAAAACAGGAGAACGTCAGTGCTGCTGTGATATAACTTCAGGCTCAGGAAAAACTCAGGAAGAGAAGCCTACTTGGCTAAATGCAGACCTCTGAGCTATCCCAACACAGCTGTGCTTCATAGAGAAAATAATATTCAGAGCAAAAAAAAAATACCCTGAAGCCAAGAGCTGACCCTTCTCTTAAGGACTCAGTGGTTCAACATATCTAGAACATAAAGGGGGGAGAGCTATTGGGAACCTGGCCTTACAAATCAGCCTTACGACGTGCCCCAAGGCCAGGACTTATCTAGAGGAGACCATATCTTGCCCTGAAAACCTTCTAACAAGGAAGGTTTCCTTCTAACAAGGAAGATTTGCTTAAAAATAAAAGTAAAAGAAAGAAAAGTCACCAGTTCTGCTCACTTATTTTAACAGTGGCGCTTTACGTGGTGTGTGCTGAGAAACTTGCAGCACTGTGGGCTAAATCCTTACCAAATATTTGTTAGCTCCAAACTGCCACAGATCTGTGTCAGCTCTCCTTTGTTGAAATCTCTTAACATCATTTTTCTATCTTTGGGCAGAAAAACTGCCTTTTTGTCTTCTTTCTACACATACCAATTAGGGAAAGATGACAAAGCAGCTGCGAAAACTGCTTGAAAAGCAGCAGCGAGCTCTTCCTAAGCTCTTCCATCTCTCTTTTTCATCCTCAGCAGCCAGGCAGGAGGCCTCAGAAATGACCCAGCACTTTGTGACAGCGAAGGATTCGAGAAGAGAACTTGGCTGAGGCTCACCTGGGTCGGTGGAACTGGGGAGGGCTGGTGGGAGGTAGATTTTTCCAGAGCATTCAGGCGGCTTTCCAACTTGAAGATGGCCATCTGAAGATCTGCAACGACTGCAAAAAGGGGTGGGGGGGGGAGAACCTTAGCTTGTAGGCTCTCAAGACAGATTTGCTCTTGCTCAAAGTGGGATTTAAGATCACCAGGCACACCAAGGTTAATAAAGGAGACAACCCACAGGAGCAGGACCCCGCTCGGTTTGGTTTTTTGCTTTCATGCCAGGAGATTCTCCTACTTACCACTGCGAAGGTTTTGATTTTCTACCTCCAGGTGAGAAATTCTGGAAAGGAGCTCATTTTGGTCGCCTGGCCCCGAAGAGGTGGTGCTTGCGCTCTGCAACAAGGAAAATTGAGATGAAACAGATTTGTTCACTTACACGTACTCCCACAAAACAGTGAAACAAAAGGTCAAGCCTTTGGGAAAACAGAAAATCTGAGAGCCCATCTAAGAACAAGGCCATTTTATCTGCAGGCTTTGAAGGCAATTTAACAAGCTCTACAGAACGAAGCATGAAACTTCACGAAATTTCAGCTGGCAATGATGAGCAGGGGATGAAATCAGTCTCAGATCACTAAAAACACACAAAGTTTTTTGGGTTTCACACTGAGCTCCTCCAGAAGGGCAGCTGGTTGTCTCTTAGAGCTGAGCTGAGGCACGGAGCACAGGACCTGCCTAATGTCATGCAGCAAGTCCCCGTGGAAGCTGGAAGGAGATCCCAGCATTTCTGCACTCCCACTTACCCCAGTCCGGCCTTTGGTTCCTCTCAAAGAGGATTAAACTGATTTTAACACGTCCTGAGGGAACAACGACAGCGATTCGGCTTCAAAAAGTATTCAACAGCAAAAAAAAAGAAGGAAAAAAAGGCTTCTTTTTTAAAACAAGCCCTTATCTGCTATTTGAAATCGGTGAAAGGGAAGAAAATGCAGCCCTTCATGCCTCAAGTGCCATTTATAACTGAACACAATAGGAAAAAATTGTATTTGAGTGCACCCTGCACGTAATTACGGTGGTTCTCTGGCAGAGCTGACGTGCTCCTGGTACCTCGGCAGTCAGCAGAGATGAAGAAAAAGGAACAGGGGGGCAGAGGGAAAGCAGTTAAGGACGCCAAGCGCAGATCTGCAGCCCCTAAATGCTGGCAAGACCCTGTTGTATAGGGTAAACTACAACCACGAGTGGAAGGACAGATGCTCCTCGTGGTAAGGACCAAGAAGTGGAGCTGTTTCTCCCTGCAGCCTCCTCTCAGATCCCAAAAGCAGCTCAATCCGTGCAGAGGTGACTTACAGTTGAGCGGCCCGACTGCCTCTTTTGACGGGCAGGAGCTTCTTTGCTCCGCGGGGCTGTCTTCTGCTGGAAAGGGCAAGAGGTTTGGGGGTTTGGTTCAACGAGGAGAGGACGGAAAAAGGGTTTTGCTCATGCTGGAGAGCAGCTGGAGTGCAGGACGGGGATCCACATGCAGGCAAATTCATCAAGCAACACCAATTTGTCAGCGGCACACCAACTCCACACCAAACAAAGCCTGCTTCAAAAAAAAAAACTCATCCACCTTCTTGCTGCACGTCTCAAGAGCCTGCAGAACACGCTCAGCTGGGAGGCAGAGCTAGGATAAGATGCCTGGAGCATGCTTTTAGTCGTGTCTGGCGACACGAGTCGAGTTTTCTCTCTTCTACCTTGATAATATTGAAGAATTTCAAGTCTTGCCAGCCTGGCAGCCACTAACCAAACCCCTGGGAGATGGCAGAGCCGAGCAGGGGCAGCCCCTTTGTGCTTGTCAGCCCTGTAAGATCCTGGGATAAGAACCGAGCTGTCTATTAGCTCAGGTGCTGTTTGTGTAGCACCACACAGCACTCACGGGATGGTGCAGAGCTCTACAAAGCATAAATCCATTCCCTGAAGTTGCTTAAAACTATTGCTTAAGCTTAAGCCATAGTTTTGGAGCTGATCTCATTAGTGATACGCTGAGTAGCAGTAAAATCAACTTAAAATATTCCACATAGCAAGCCTGGAAACGCTCTCGGGACCCAGAGGACACAAGGAGCACAAATTCAGCCACCCAAGCAAATTAAAACCCTGGGAACCTCCTTGCTTATGAAGGACAGAAAATAGGAATTGCTCTCTTAACCTCAAGAGACTTTCAGCATCTGGTCCTCTCTAAAGCGCGACTCTAAAATATTACTTTAAAAATCAGAGAAAACACTAACAAAGGAGGAAAACTGGCAAAGGTCACACTTCCCTCGCTCCAAGAAGTACCTGGAGGCATCAGCCCTTTCCCTTCAATTGAGCAAACCAGTTACAACCAGCACGGAGATTTTACAAGCTGTTGTAGATTGGATAATGTGCAGGTTCTCCTGTCTGGTGTTCACAGAGCACTCACAGCTTCAGAAATTAAACCTATTTTATGCAGGCAGGAGTCCGACACCTCTCCCCTCGGGTCAGTCTAGCTGAGCTCCGAGCTCTGGAAACCCCAGAAGCTTTGGAAATCATCAGATAAACCATGCTGAAGGACTAGAGGAGGCTTTTAGGGACGAGCAGGATGGATCCGGGCTGGTTTCCTACAGAATGTGCACCACTCGTGCACACGGATGTGTTTCTGAACGTGGCACAGGTGCCTACCTGTAGGATCTCTCCCCACAAGCTGCAGTCTCTCCAAAATTTGGCCTGGGAAAGCGTCAGTGATCTAGCAGGAGGCGGCCTGGGGTGACGGTTCAAAGCAGAGATGACCATGCAAAGCAGGATGAAAGGTATGTGCAAACAAATGTTTCGGGCACGGCAAGTTCCGTGCTCTCCTTCGGGAGGTGCAAGAGGATTCCCTTCAAGCCTTGGAGCGCTCCAGCAAACATTTCAGACCACCACCAACCAGCTGAGGCAGATCTGCAGTCAGCCTCGGCTGAATTTCATGGGATAAGCGCTCATCTCCCACCTCCCCATCGCACTAAAACCACGTCTGCTCGTTTCACCTTTACATTCCTGACCAGAACTCCGCGTATTCAGGTGGAAAGACTAAATCCTGACTAGGAAAACACGATTCTGGATTGTTCTGCACGTTCAGAAGTATGAATCTGGCCTTCTGAGACCTGGAAATGAAGGTTAATCATGTTCTGAATTCAAGCTTACCCTACGGCATGGCTGTCCAAGGTTAATAATCCTTTAGATAAGAAAGCTACAAAAAAAAAAAACCCTACAAAAATCTTGATGTTTCAGCTTTATTTCTCAACAGCTGAGCTCTTCTAACCCGCACAAGAGCAGAGAAGATCCAGCTGTGGCTTACTGCTTCAGGTTGCTGAGATATGGCAACGTGTGGAGAAACACAACGCTTCCCCTTTGAGCCATCGCTGGAGAACCCCAAACCACTTTTTATCATGCCCCAAATTCCCAATTTGAGGTCCCGCTGCTCAAACTTGGCCTTTAAATCCTCAAACCCACTGAGTCTTCGTTGCAGGAAAGGAAAAAAAAGCAGAATAATTGTTGATATTCAATGCTAACTCCCCCAAGAAACACCGCAGGGGGCCAAAGGACTTGACTCTCAGCTCTGTTCTGGTTTTAGCCTGGGTTTTTACCAGTTCCCCCAGTCCTGCCTGTTACAAGGGATCCCAAATTTAGGTGCTTCTCACATGAAGGAGGTGCAGGCCAGGACAAGAAGTCCTCAGGCTGAGCTTGGCTTGGCAAACCAGATGCTGGATCTGTTTGAAAAGGTTTTTGAGTCCTTAAACTCTTTCCGTGCCTGAAGTCCTCCAGCTCTGTTGGAGCTGGAGCTCAATTCCCCACGGATTTGCCCCAAGTCCAAGCTAAAATCTTGGATAGGGGCTGGTAAATCCTACTGAGCACCCAAGCAGGGTATTATTTTCCCTAAGTTGTTGGCCGAAAAACCAGTGCTGAAGTCAGAAATTAGCATTAGAAACCTTCCAGGTATTTTCCTCCCCCTTTTTTTTTTTTTAAATGTTCAAGAGTTCAACAGTTAAATGTTCAAGAGTTCAACAGGCACCGTGAGATCTCAATCAGGCACAGAAATCAAGACATGTCAGCTGCGTTCTGTCTTTTCTCACCTTTTTTCACCCACAAAACCAGCCCGCTTTTCCATTTAAGCCACCAGCTTTGTCTTGAAAAAATTTCTGCCCAGTCAACCTTTAATTTCAGCACGAAAACACCTCCAGAAAGCACTCGGCTTTTACGGGGTGGTGAGCTAGCAGCCAGGCTGAATTCCCCAGCTGGAAGACACCATTTTTTTTTTTTGCACATACCCTAAACCCAAAGCGAGACAGGAGAGAGAAGGTGGCAGCTCAGTGTACCCCACGAGAGACGAAGCAGCTTGGTGCTTTGCTGCCCGGCGAGGTTATTTTAAGCGTTACCCGTTAAGATAAGACTCGGGGGAACAAACTAACACCCCACCAGGAGAAAAAAAAAGTAGAGAAATGCACAGCCGAAGAATTTTGCCCCAAATCCAGTTTGGTTTTCAAAGCCAAGCGAGCAGATAAGCAGCACGAGCTCTGGACGGAGCTACGCGGGTGGTACACAGCACCGCACACCTTAAGTTCTCTCCTCTAAACTGAAAAAAAAAAAAAAAAAAAAAAAAAAAAAAAATCAGCCCCACAATTTGGGAAGTGGGATCCCGAGGGGATTTCTGCGAGATGCGCCACGGCTAAAAATGGTTGCGGGTAGCCAGCTGGTGAGAGAGCTCGGGTACTCACTCCGGCCAGCGATTTCTGGATATTCTCCCTGGCTCTGGCAATGTCGCGGAGGATCGTGCTGGCTCCGTTCTCCTGCAAACAGTGCAGAAAGAACCGAGGTTTTTTTCTTTTTTTCCCCCCAAAAAAATATATAGGAAAACGCGGGAAACCGGTCAGGGAAAATTAATAAAAAATAATATAAGGGTAAGAACAGGGGGAGGGTTCCTTCCAAGGATTCAGCACGCGCTGGCTCCTCGCCTCTCCCAGCCTGCAACCTCCCCCCCCACCCCGAGGAAGATCTGTGAGAGGAAAACTCTCCACGAGCCCCCGTCGTGTAAGCCCAGGCTGTTGCGTGGGCATTTTCAGGTGGGCAGCCACTTCCACGCCGCAGATGGGCTTTAAGGGACCGTGATTTTTTTTCCCTCAGCAGAGAAAAGGCTGAAAAACTGCTACAGAAGCCTTCAAACCCCCTCTCGCAGGCAGAACTTCCTCACTGGAAGCTCCTGATGTGGCTCAAATTAACCTAACTCCCTGCAGCCACCTCAAAATCACATTTATTTGCTCTTTTCAGGCACTGAAAGCTCCTAGTTTTTAGGCGAGAGACCTAAGGTGCTGTTCCACCGCTCCCCTAGCAGCAGGAACGGGCGGAGAGCGCCTGGAAATTCAGCGAGATGCTTCCCCCTTCACCACCCCGGGGAAAGAGAGAGAGGCAAGGGAAACTCTAAGCAGCTTTCCAGGGAACCGACTCAACGCACAAGCAGTTAGCAGCCTTTTTGTGTCGCAGGAAGAGGTTACGGCAGCTCCGGGCTTTAAAAGGGAGACTTTTGGGACTAAAAAAATCGAGGGGAAAACTGCTTGAGGTGGGCTGTGCTGCGGCAGCACCGCGTTCCCACTCCTCCCCTCCAGGTGATTGGTAGTGGGGTGAGTCTTCCAGGCTTAATATTGCAGGGGTACAACGAGAGGAACCTAATTCCTGGTCTTTTTGGGGTCCTGGCACCTCCCTTCCAACATCACCTCCTGTATTTGATGCAACCCCTGCCAGGAAAAGCGTAGCAGCTCCAGGAGTGCAGACAGAAGGCTCGGGGAGCCTCTCAACCCTTGCAAAAAGCCAAACATGAGTGGAAATCGTACAGAAACGCAAGCCCAGGTGGATAATTTTCCTTCTGCCTGCTCTGTGCTAGCTCGGGAGGCTGCTAAAAGCTGAGCTCAGCACATTTTTACCTGCTGCTGCTGCGAGGAGCCGCCCACCGGGCCGTTCATCTGCTCGTAGTACCTCCGCTCGGCCTCGTCATACTTGAACTTCTCGAACCAGATCCTCTCGTGGGCGAGGAACTCGACTGCCATTTTTCTGCAGGGAAAAGGAGAAAAAGGAACAACAAAGTGAGGTCCTGGAAGGGGTTGAGGTTGGCAGCTTGCAGTGGGGATGGGAGAAAAGAGCTCTCTGCCCTCACAGAGCTGCGCCTGCTGCTCGTCTGCCCCTCTGGGGCATGGGGTTTAAGTGAGCAGGATCCTCTTAGGAAAGCAGGGCAGGCTAATCGGCCGCCCGTCTGCCTTGCCTGACCTGCATTCGGTGACAGGGCACGAGAAATCAGCTCCTTCCCCCCAAAAAAAAGCTCTCGGAGCAGGGTTTTCTATGTGAATTTCGACGCGCGATCAAATCTGGAGGAAATTCCCCGCGACAGGCAACTCCTGACCCCGTGCCTGGTGTTATTTCAAGCTCAGGCACAGCTCCAGACCCAATGTTGGTCCAAGAAGGTGGTGGGAGCAAGAATCAAGCATCACGACCCGGCCACGCCGTTACCAGGCTGTATCACGCGATAGAAAAGGTAAAAAAAAAAAGCCCCCAAACCACCTCCAAAACCCCAAATCTCTCCTGTGAAACGCGCGCCCTCCTCACCTACCATCCTCCATCGGGTCAAGGTCTTCCACCTCGAAACCCTGCTCGAGGTGCCAGACACGATTACGGAGAAAGAATCCCAGAAACAGACAAATTAAACCCAATTTTACCCCACCCCGACTTCCCTGGGGAAGGGAAAAAGGCGTAACACCTGCTTCTGTCCAGCTAAGGGGAAATTATCCTAATTAGGACAGGGTGAAAGGCTCCGAAGCTGTTCTCTAACACCCCATCTGTGTCATTTCACCTTAAAACCTCTCAAACAACCCCTAGAAAACCCTGAAATCTCTTTTTTCCCCCTCCGAGGGAAACTGCACGGTAATATTTGAGCGCCGACCTTGAGACGAGCTCCCCCCTCGTTACAGCAGCAAATTTCAGGGTTCAAAAAAAACCCCAAAACGGGTGTTTAAGAGACAACAGCATCGGGCAGCGCCTTCCCCAAGGCTTCACAGGGAAGCTTTTTTTTCCAAGAGCTCTGCCCTCAAGATGCTTCACACCTCTGATTTAGGTGACCCCCAGAGGTCACCCCAACGAGCTGGAACCCCGCCAGCCTCATCCCGCAATTAGCAGCTCGCAGGGCCCATTTCCTAACGAATTAATCAAGCAGCCTTCCCCCTCCGCGAGGCGAGGGGCTCAGGGGAAGCTTCCCCAAAACGCTTCGCCCGCAAACGGGGGGCTCCCCGCGCACGCAAACGCCGCCAAGCTCAATCCTGAGCCACCCCAAAAGAAAATTCCTCCTACTTGGGTTCTGGAGCGGCCGCGCTCGGAGGTTTGGCAGCTGGCTGGGAGGGTTTTAGGACCGGGTGTTGGGGTGTTTTCGGGTTTTCTCCTGCTTTGGATGCTTTCAGAGCCTCGGCTGCGTAGTACCGAGCCTCGGCGCGGTCGTACGTGGGCTTGCTGAGCCACACGGCCTCGCTGTCCTGGTGCAGGAAGAAAAAAGGAGGCTGGAGGTGCTCGGCGCCGCTCGGAGGAGGAGAACCGGTGGGCTCCGTGCGCTCAGCACCCTCTTTTTGCCCCCTGCCGGGGTTCTTCCCATCCTCCCGGGGTTTTTTGGAGGCTTCGGGGGCGTCGATTTGTTCCGCCGGGGCACCCTCGAACATGTTCTCGTAGAAGCTCTTCTCGGCACCGTCGTAGAGAGGTTTTTCCAACCACACCTCCGAGACCAGAGCCTGCAAACTGGAAGCTTGGGGCTTGCCGTTCACCGTCGGGTGGAGGGAATCCGGCAAAGGGGTATCGAGGGGAGGAGAGCTAACGAGGTCGGCAGAGCTAACGAGGTCCGGAGCCAAGCTGGGAGTAGCGGGGGTGGGCAGGGCTGTCCCATAGCCTTCATCCGGCGTCCTCGACCCCCCGTTTTCGGCACTGGGCACGAGGGAGGGGATGGCCAGGAGGTTCAGAGGAGCAAAGAGCTGAGACCTCTGGACGAAAAGCTTCTCGGCTTTCTCGAAGTCAGCTTTGTTGAGCCAGACGCCCTGAACCACGTGGTGGCAGGCGCTCAGGCTGCCGTGGGTGCAGGGCAGGGCCGCCGAGAGCATCCGCGGTTTTTGGGGAAGCTCTTGGGCAGCTTTGGAGGCCGGCTGCTGGGTCTCAAAAGCCTCCTGGCTCTGCAAATCCGCCGTTTTTTTCCTGGCCAAGCTCTCGGCGTGATCGTGGGAGGGTTTCTCAAACCACAGGTGCTCGGTGGACAAACCCGAGAGGACCGAGTCGGCCGCCTTGGGGGCCGCCGCGCCTTTGGGTTTGGGAGACCTCTTCCTCTTCCTCTGCTTTTTCCCGTTCCTCCCTCTTTTCGGGTCCCCTTTGGGCTCACCCTCGACGAGGGATTCATCATTGAGGACCCCGTTCACAGCCTCAAGCTCTGGACATTCCTCAGGGGCAGCAGCCAGCATGGCTTCACGCTCGTAGTGCAGCCGCTCGGCTTCGTCGTATTTGGGTTTGTCTACCCAAACTTTCTCTACCGGGCACGGAGTTTTCCTCGTCCTCATCTTCCAAAGAAGGGGCAGCATTAAAAAAGAGAAGCACAACAGTGTAGTCGCGGCAAAAGCCAACAAAGCGAGGGCATGCAGGCTTCAGGAATTAACAGAGAGCTGACAAAAGGCACCGTGCTGTCATAATTCACATTTAAGAGCCTAAGAATTTAGCTATTTCTCTTTTTTTTTTGGTATAAATTGTAGCTCAGAGAAGCAAAACCGCCTCCAAACATGCTTAATTTGTGACGAATCGGATTCCTCCTCAAAACACTTCTCTTTTGAGAACTATATAATGATTTAAAAATAAAGGCACCGATTGAAGTCACCTCCAATTTCACTTTTGGGTGATAACCACCAGGATAAGGCTGCTGGGGTCCTGCTCAAAGCCCTGGGACCTAAGAGATTGGCTCAAATTAGCAGGTTAGCGCTTAATTACCTGCTAGGTATCGTCAACCAGGCACTGATTTGCTAAAAAAAAGTAAGTTGTCCTAATTCCTGAGGATTTTTTTAGAGGTCACTGCTTGCAACTGTTTGGGTTTTTGCTAGCAGAAAGCCAGCAGGGGGAGCTGACGGAGAAATGATGACAATTTGGGGTCAAAAGCCTGGGTGCTGGTGAACCAAAAGCGACCAAAAGCTGGAGATTGTTCATGTAGATTACACAAAAAAATCAGTTCAGGTAAAAAAAACATTGCTCGTGCTTTGGGTTTTCCTGCCTTAATCGTAGTGGACAGGGAAAAAAATAATCGGGCAGGTTCTGGTAGATGCAGATAATTGGAAATGGTGAAGGAAATACCTCTGATTGTTGGAAATGGTAAAAGAAATAAAATTTTAAGCACAGAATTCACTGCTCAGGTAGCTAACGAGCAGGTAGGCGAGCAGGATGACGTGGTCAGACCCCTGGATAAAAACAAGCAGGAGGCCAAGTGCCCCTAAATCAGCTCAGCTCCCCTTTTAGCGACAGACAGCTGCGGGTTTCGTAACCGCAGCTCATTTGGCAGCCTGGCACAGATCAAAACTCAGGCAGCAAGGAAATATCCGCCAGGACTCAGCCACGGCTCGCAGTTCCAGGAAGGTTTTACGAGCCTGGAGCTCAGGGAGCGACAACTGGCCGTTATTCCAACCGAAAACCTTTGTCTTTTGAAGCTTTGTTTGAAAAAAATGCAGATTAAATTAGTAAAGCAGTGAATTTAAGTCATCAATGTATTAATTTAAACGGGATTTTCGGAGGAGAGCATCAAAACGAGGCAACATCTGCGAGCTGCACCTGAATTTTACTCATCTGATTTCTCCCAGGCTACAAAGGAATAAAGAAAAAGCTCCAGGCCAGCATCTCTATTCCCCGAATTTTCCACGGGACAGCTGGGAGTACTTACATTTTTCACTCCTACGACAGCATTAAGAGAAAATAAAAAGAGTTAAGAGAGATTTCCAAGCACTAGAGACGCAGCAGCTCGGCAGCAAGGACAGAAACAAGAGCTGAATGTATTAACATCGAGTTAATTGCCCCCATAATATGTAAGATCATATATTTAATTCAACTTACAGCTGGGTAACTCGCCAGAACTATGCATCTTCAGCAGGCACCACCACAGCCACCCAATTACCTTTAATTTTAAGCAACAATTACAATGTATTTATGCAAAAAGGCTCCCGGTGATGACAGGGAGCAGGGAGAGCAGGTGACCAAGGGAAGCTCGGGTGCCCCTGGTTTAAGGTAAGCAAGGACAAAGAGCAAATCCTTAAATAAACGCTGAAAATTTAAGGATTGCAGGGTCAAGTCATGAATTTGCAGTTATTTCGAGCCAGCAATTTATGTATGAGATGGAAATTGGATGTTAGTGCCTATTTTTTCAGCCTAATTTTTCAGAAAAATCCTCAAAACGACGTGTGTGAGCTCGCAGAATCCTTCCAGAATTAATAAAAGGAGCCACGGCCACGGGGCTGCACCTCTGCAGCCCGACAAGACGCGGATCCTCCGGTCACCGAGCACCCCAAACCGGTCGGTTCTGCACGGGAGAGCAAACCCCAAGCCCAAACGACCACAGATTCCCCATCAGATTTTAGCTCGGAGGAACTCAAAGGCTTGTGGTTTCCTGAGATTATGGCCGGGGAAGGGTTTTGCAGAGGGAAACACCGCCCAGAGGAGGCATCAGCACGCCCAAGACGCTCGTGGTCCCGTGGTGGCCAAAGCTGAGGCTCATTCGGGGCCAAAAACCCCATTTCCAACGAGTTTACAACCAAGAAAGGAGAAAAAAAAACACATTTTTTTCATCTGACAACACCTGAAGGGACAAATTTATCTCTTCCGAGGATTTGGAACAAATTTTAACCAGGTAAGCTCGGACTCCTACCACCCTGAGCTTTATTTTTAAAAGCTTCAAAAGCTGAGCAAGGTCCCTCGAGCCCAGAAACACTCAAGAACCAAGAAAACCCAGAGTTTTTTCCTCCTCCAGTGATTTTACGATGGGAAAAACAAATTAATATTTCTCAACGCCAAATATCAAACGCCCCCCGGGAGCGAAGCACCTCGGGTGAACGTCCCCCAGCATCTCCTGAAGAGCTGACCAAAAGCCCGACGGGTTTTTCACTCTCTGCTCACCACTTCCCGGGTGTTTCGAGCCAGAACCAACCTTCCAGCGCTGCAGGACAATGCCTGGAGTTTAAAAATAGGCCCTGAAAAGGTCCCTGCTGCCCGTCTGTCAACCCTTTTTATTGTTGTTCCGTGTAAGCTTTGGGTTTAAGCTATTCGGCGGCGTTATCCCCTGAAATCCAGCTACTTTTTGGGTAAAACCACGGCGCACAACGCATCATCCCGCGGCTGCAGGCAAAAAAAAATAAAGTTTGGTCAGCTCTGAGCATCGATTTAGCAGCAGCTGGTCCTTCTTTTCTGTCCAGGAACACGTTTGTGCTCTTCCTGACGGCGCGGCTGTAAAGAAAACGCATCTTTTTGGCTGTAAAAGTGCACGTTACAGCTTGCCAGGGTCCTAAATCGCAGCAGAGAGGTGTTGGGAGTGCTTTCTGGTGATTCAGAGCGAGTTAAAGAGAACCGAGACTGGGAAACTGGGAAAAAAGAGGCTGCTTTTGCACCGGAGGGGCTGGAGGCCTCTCACAGAGGTTTCACACCCTCCTCCACACGGGTATCAGGTCAGCACAGGGAGCAGAAGGGAAAGGAAACGTTAAGGCTTGCGTGGTGCAGGTTTTTTTTTGCTGGTTTCACTCCTTGAATCAGCTCTGCCCTCGTCAGATCACCTCTGCTGGAAGAGGAAGCTCCCCGCTAACGTTTAGGCAGGGAAACGACGACGACGACACCAACCTCAGCCGCCTAAAACCTTGACTCTTTGCTCCCCCAGCGATTTTCAGTGCTAATTAAAACACAAACCCAGGGCTTGGGAAAGCAGCAGCAGGGGAAGAGAGGAGGGGAGCAGTCACCTTCACACGGCGTGGCACAGTCAACAGCAAGAGGAACAGGGAAAAAAAAAAGGCGTACCTGCAAAGTCAGGGAGGGAAAAGGCACACCTAGAAGAGGAGAGGACAGGGTTACAGCCCCACGGCCCAGCAACGGCGTTTTCCTCTCTGTCCTGAGCACAAAAGGGCTGGGAACATCAGATTGGAACCAGTTGTGAAGCATCAGCAGCCTGGATAGCAAGAAATAACCCTGCGGTGATCGAAAGCACAACCCCGTGCCGGTTTTGGTGAACACCAGGAGGGGAAAAAAGGATGGAAAAAGGAATGGCAGCAGCCTCAACGACTCCAGCTACCGCTGCAAATCCTCGGAAATCCCAAGAGGGCACGGGGAGCCCCCTGGGCTCTGCCTGCTCCCCCAGCAGAGGGCTGAAGCTGGGTTTCCTGGGTGGAAAAAAAGAATAATAAAGGAAAAACAGGAGCAGAAGGAGGAGAGAGCAAGGCGAGACGAGCAGGGAAAACGTGAAGGGATTCGAGCAGAGCCCTGACACAGCAGAGCCCAGGCTGGGTCCCAGCCTGCTGCAGGGGGGTGGAGCGGTGCCAGGCACCAGTAACGGGGTGGCAGCAGCCAGTAAAGCTTACTGGGAGCCTTCAGAGAGTTTAATCCACGCCGATCTCTGTCCCTTAATAGAGTAAAGATGATTTGGGGGGGGTGGGTGGATGGTGCAGGGCTCCAGGGTTGGAGCTGCCAGGTTGAATTTCCCCCCCCTTGAACCCCCCAAAATATCCTTGCCAAGGGTCTGGGGGGCTCTCAAAACCTCCTCCTTCAGGTCTGGGGTTAAATAGGGGTTTGGGAGCCCTAAAAGCCCCTTCAGTGAGCCTGGGAAAAAAAAATGGGGTGTTTTTTTTTGGGGGGGGGGGCTGTGAGGGGATAATTATGCTTGGAGGAGCTCGCAGGGTTGATATAAGATGGGAAGGGTGCTCGGAGATTTGGGGAGGGGCAGCACACACCCCTCTGAGGGAAAAAAAAATAAAATTTGAGGGGTAAAAACACCCCAAAAACTGCTCCATGGGGGGAGGGGGCACACGGGACACCCTCTTTGTGGAGATAGAAGGAGGGAGGAGACCCCACAGGGGATGGAAAAAAGAAATAACCCCGTTCCCTGCGGCAACATGAGGGGAACGGACCCCAAACCCCTCAGGGGACCCCAAATCCCTCAGGGGACCCCCAAAAACCGCTGCCCGTGAGGGAAAGGCCCCCCCAGAACCCCCCCAACCCCCTCACCGCGGCCTGGAAACGTGACGAGGCCCAACGGGCAGCGCCCCCCTTGGGCTACGAGATGCTGAAGAGGCTCCAAAAGGGGTTTAAAAGGGGAAAAAAGGGGAAAAAGGGGTCGTGGGGGCGGCACTCACCGGCGGCGCTGAGGCGCGGGCGGCTCCGCTCCGCTCGGCGTCCGCCGGGCAAAAGGGGGCAGCGCGCGGCGCGCGGGGGGTTGTGGGGGCGGCGCGAACCACGCGCGGCGGCGGCGGGGGGGGGACGAGGCGAGGGGAGAGGAGGATAAACGGGATAAGAGGGGCAAATCGGGCAAAAAAGGGTATAGTAAAGATTATTTTATGAAGTTATGCTAGGAAAGGGGGGATAAAAGGTGAAGGGGGGTGGGGAGGCGGAGAGAAAAAGCGAGGCGCCCCCCCCGCGGTGCGAATGGTACCGCCTCAGAGGCACGGGAGGGATTGAGGGAAGAGTCCAACTGCGCGGCGGGGCGGGGGGGGGAGAGAGGAGAGATGGAGGGGGGGGAGGGAGGAAAGATGGAGGGGGGGGAGGGAGGAAAGATGGAGGGGGGGAGGGCGCATGCGCAGTAGGCGCCGGGGCTGGGAGCGGAGACAAAGGCGCCCCCCCCCCCCGGGAGCCCCTCCCCCCCCCGCTTATAACGCGCCCCCATGGCGGCGGGGGCGGCTGCGAGCCCGGGGGGGGGGCAGAGGCGGGGAGGGGGTTTTAAGGGCTTTAAAGGCGTTAAAAGGGAAACGAGGGGGGCTCGGGGGGGCGAGAAGGGGCCGAAGAAGGAGGCTGGGGGGGCGGCGATGGCGGGGGGGCGGCGGGGGGGTGGCAAAAAGAGGGAGGAAGAGGAGGGGGTGGGGGGTAGGGGGGTGTCGGTGAAGATGGCGCTGAGGCGGGCGTACTCCATCAAGGACAAGCTGCAAGCCATCGAGAGGGTGAAGAAGGGCGAGAGGCAGGCGTCGGTGTGCCGGGCTTTCGGGGTGCCGGGGGGGACGTTGCGGGGTTGGTTGAAGGACGAGGGGAAGCTGAGGTGGTTCCTGGAGCAGCTGGGGGGGGAGGTGGGCACCCAGCGCAAGAAGATGAGGTTGGCCAACGAAGAAGAGATCGACCGAGCCGTCTACGCTTGGTTCCTCGCCCTACGGCGTCACGGCGTCCCCCTCTCCGGACCTCTCATCCAAGCTCAAGCCGAAGCCTTCGCCCGGCAGATTTACGGCCCCGAGTGTACCTTCAAGGCCAGCCACGGTTGGTTTTGGCGCTGGCAGAAGCGCCACGGCATCTCCAGCCAACGCATCTACGGCGAGCACGAGCAGGCGCCCGCCGTTCACCCCAAACCACCACCACCACCATTATCACCAGTTCCCGATACTGGGGGTTACGGGGACGAGCAGATCTACAACGCCAACGTCACCGGGCTCTACTGGAAGCTTCTGCCCCATCAACGACCGGCTCCTCGCCACCGCGTCACCGTCCTGCTGGCCGCCAACTTGACCGGCGCCCACAAGTTGAAACCTTTGGTGGTTGGAGGCCTCCGCCAGCCTCCCAGCCTCCGCCACCACAACCAGGACAAATTCCCCGCTTGTTATCGCTACGGTCCCGAAGCCAGGTTGGGACCGGCTCTTCTCCGGGCTTGGTTTTTCGAGGACTTCGTGCCGGGCGTCAAGCGGTACCTGCGGCGGAGCTGCTTGCAGCAGAAGGCGGTGTTGTTGCTCAGCTCGCCGACGCCGCTCAACGGGGGCGGCCACGAGGAGCTCCCCCAGCTGCAGACACCCGACGGCTCCATCCGGGCCCTATTCCTCTCCAAAGGTCCGGCCGGAGGGGGCGGCTCGGCCGGAGGGGGTGGCCGAATCCCGGCCCCGTTGGAGCAAGGGGTGGTGGCCGCCTTCAAGCAGCTCTACAAGCGGGAGCTGCTGCGTTTGGCCGTCTCGTGCGCCGCCACCGGGGGTGGCGGCGGTGGCCCCGTGGACTTCGTGAGGTCCTTTCTCCTCAAGGACATGCTCTACTTGGCCGGCCTCTCCTGGGACCTCATCCCCCCCGGCGCCATCGAGAAGTGCTGGCTGCTGGGGCTGCGCGCCGCCTTCGAGCCCCAGCCCGGCGAGGAAGAGCGTGGAGATGGGGCGGAGGGGGAGGAAGGCGGCGGCGGCGGGGACGCCAAAGTCTTCAGCGACCTGACCCACTTGGCCGCCTTGGCCTACAAGTGCTTGGCTCCCGAGGAGGTGGCCGACTGGCTGCACTTGGACGACGCGGCCCCGGGTGTTGGGGACGACGATGGGGACGAGGACGGCGAGGAGGAAGGCTCCGGAGGCTGTAGGGTGGAGGAGGAGGAGGAGGAGGAGGAAGAAGTTGCCGGAGATGGGGCTGGTGGAGGGGACATCGGGGCTGGTGGGCTTGGGGAAGAGGGTCCCCCTTTGGTCCCCACGGCCCGGGAAGCCATCAGAGGGCTGGAGACGGCGCTGCGCTGGCTGGAGGGCCAGGACCCGCGGCAAGTGGGGCCGCTGAAGCTGGTGCAGCTCCGTTCCCTCATCAGCACGGCCCAGCGGCTGCACCGCGCCGGCAACCCCGATCCTTAGGGCAAGGATCCCGTCGCCTACCGCCCGCCTCGCCTCCCCGGGGACACCTGCGGGGTTGGGGACATCCCGTTTGTCCCGGCAGGGCTGGCAGCAGAGGTGCCAGCTCCTCTCCGAGGAGGCTCAGATGCCCGTGGGTTACCGTGGCTGAAAGGGGGAAGAGTCACGTTTTAGGGCTAATGGTTTTGGTTTTTTTTTTTGGTGTGACACGCTCCATACGTCGCAGATCCATGGGGACGGGGTGGGCGGCGTCCGTGCTGCTCCCGCGGGGAGATGGGGTGACGGAGAGACCCGCGAGGAGCCGGGACCGTGGGGCCAAGCTCTGATTCCCCAAATCTCAGAGCAGGATCGGGACGTGATTGGGATGCTTCTCACCCCACAGCAGCGTGGAAGACGGATGCGGAGTCGTAGCAAAGATCTTCGAGGAAAGGGAGGGGGTTTTGGGAGGGCACAGATCCTGCGGGGAGGCGATGCGGGTGCAGGATCTGGCCGGGGAGCATCGCCTCGGCGTCCTCACATCGTCAAGCAGACGGCGGGGTGCTGCCCTAAAGGGGATGGCAATGCCCTTCCCGCTGCCAAAAACGATTTCCTGCGAAACCGGGGGGATTTGGGGCTGCTTTAAGACAACTTTTGTCATGCACTGGATTGGGACAGGGACACGGGGACAGCTGCAGATCCCCTGGTGAGGGTCGCTAGCGGCACAGCAGCACTGGGACCACAGGTGCCATCACCCCAGCGCCCTCCTAAAACCAAGTTTTGGGGTCCAGGCTCCCGTTTTGCCCTGTGTCTCGTGTGAGATATGATCAGGAAGAGCTCCCGGAGCTGTCATGAAATACCGGAGGCATCGGATGTGAATTAAGCCGCTCGTTTCTCGACCTGATTTTGATAAAATTTTAGCCTACTTAGCCGAATTGTTGGAAAAAAAGGGGAAAAAAAAAAATAAAAATCAAGCTGACGGGGCCCCGTGTCAGCAGGCGGGATGGGTGTTTTTACTTGTCGGGTCTTTGTCTCATGATTTCAGAGTTTATGGAGATTAAATGGATTTTTATGCCCGCTCGGAGGTTGTCTTTTTGTAAATGGTCCCTCGGAGCTGCCGCTCTGCTGTGCTCCCGAGCACGGGCAGCTCGGTGCCCAAAACGCTGCATCTGTCCCCAAAACGCTCCAAGCTGGGGTCAGCCTTTCCTTCCGAGCCCTATTTCCAAATACAATCCCATAAACTGAGTCCAGGAATTAATAAAGTGGCCTTTAAAGCCCGTTTTCTTCTCCAGGTGGATGCTCAGCTCCAAAGACCTCGACATCAAGCGGGGATTTTGCGTTACTGCGTTATTCCCATCCCAAAACTGCTGCAGAACCACGGTCAATATTCAAACTACTGGAGAAATAAAATTATTTTCCCCCTTCAAACCCAACCAGCCTCCCAATTTTGGCCGCTGCCAGGCTCCAAGCCGGCGCGTTGCGTAGAGCCTGACCACTTTTGCGCTTTTCCCTTCCAGCCTTGCACCCTAAAATATCCTAAAACTTGAGCTGTGGCTGCCTTCGAGCACCCGACTGGGAGGAAACTGGTGGAGGACGGGCTGGATTTCACTCCCCTGGCAAAACCAGTAAGGCAGTGGCAATAATTTACCCCAAAATAGAGCAGAGGACCGGGCATTGGTGCCCACGGGTAACCAAGAACCGGGTGCTGCAGCTTAGGATCAGCTCCAGCCCTATAAAGCTGCTATAGGGGAGGGTCAGGATGGGTGGTAGGGAAAGGATCTGCACCCAGAGGGTGGTTGGGCACTGGGGACATGGTCATGACCCCAAGACTGTTGGAGTTCAAGAAGCGTTTGGACAACGCCCTCAGACACAGGGTCTGATTTTTGGGTGCTCCTTGGTGCAGCCAGTTGGACTTGAAGAGCCCTCGTGGGTCGTAACTTGAAATATTTGGTGATTTTATGATTCATCCTCGCCCTGCTCCCCAAAAACCACGTCCCCATCCCTGTTTCAGTGCCAGCAGCCATCCTGGCACGCATCCAACGTGGTGCCACCACCGGGCAGCCCTTCTGTGCCACGCGGGTGCCGAAACGCCGCCACAGGCTGCCCAGTGGTGGAGTCTCCTCCTTGGAGATCTCCAAAAATCGCTTGGACGTGGTGTGCTGGGCACCTGGGATGTCCCTGCTCGAGCAGGGAGCTGGACCTGATGGCTTCAGAGGTGCCTCCCACCCTCGTCCCCTCCAATTCTGCCATCTCCCTCTCCCCGCTGCCCCAGCGTGCCACGAACCCCACTGCTGTCACCTCCTCATGAAAAAAAAGGACCAAAAAGACCAGAAAAAGCCGAGCCCGCCTCCGTGCCGCCCGCATTTATTGGGTCCCAGCCCTGCAGCCGCGTGCGCGCCTCCCGTCTCCACCCAGCTTCTCCCCAAGGCTTCGAGTGCTCCCCGTAGGGCTTTGGTCCGGGGTCGCCCCGGCTGGAGGACGAGAAGCAGCAGCACCTCTGGTCCCTGGCACCAGGGATGGGGACGGAGGTGGCCGTCCCCAAGCCGCCCTTTAATCCTCGCCCACGTCGCAGGCTCGCTGGGTGGCAGCCTCCACGGCGTTCATGACGGTGGCGCGCAGGGCGCCCTTCTCCAGCTGGTGCAAGCCGTGGATGGTGGTGCCACCGGGCGTGCAGACGTCCCCGCGCAGCTTGGCCGGGTGCTCCCCGCTCTCCAGCAGCATTTTCGCCGCCCCCTGAGGGTGCACGGAGCAAAAAAAGGGGTCGTTCCCACCTCCTCCCAACCTCCGTTTCGCTCGGGGGGGACCGCGGCGTCCTCCCGTCTCCCCCGGTTTTTCGGGGAGAGGAGGTGCTGAAGCCCCCTCGCCACGGCTTTGCTCCCAAGAGGGGAAACTGAGGCAGGACGAAGGCAGCTCCGATCCTCCGATCTGCCACCCCGTTGGCGATGCCGCCTTTATCCCGGGCTGAAACTCAGCCCTGACTTTTCCCTCACGGCCTCGTGGCGCTGATGGGGCGCCCGATACTGCGTGGGGACCGCTCGCGTCCCTCTCAGCCCCGTTCCCAGCCCCGTTCCCACTTTTATTCCTCGCTGCCCCCCCCGTTTTGGCTCCGGGAGGAGCCGATGACCTTAAAAACTCACACCCAGCCTGGAAGGCGCCGCAAAAACAGGGGGAACGGGGGGTGAAGAAGGACGCGGGGAGCCCCCCGAGCGCCGACCCCGACTCACCAGCAGCGTCTGGGCCGCGATCCTGCTGGCCAAGCCCCCCGGCATCCCCATTTTCACGGCCCCCTCGGCCAAGGCTTCGGCAAAGAGGTAGACCTGGGGAAGGCGAAGCAGCAAAGGGGAGAAAAAAAGAAGAAAAAGGGACCCCGAAGCTACGAGGAGCGGGGTCTCCGGCGCCGCTGTGCGCTTTTGGGGTGCGCGGCGCTTACGTAGGCGACCCCGCTGCCGCTGAGGCCGGTGTGGGTGTTGATGTAGGATTCGGGCACCTCCTCGCAGAGCCCGCAGGAGGTGAGGAGGTTTTGGAGGAGGGCGGCGTCCTCGTCGCTGGCCCCGTTGCCCCGGGCGAAGACCATGGCCCCCGCTTGCACCACGCACGGGAGGTTGGGCATGAGCCGCAGCACCTTGGTGCCGGCGGGGAGGAGCTGGGGGCGAGATGGGTTCGGAGAGGGGGGTGAGGGGGGTTTTTTTTTGGGGGTTTGGAGATGCTGGGTGTCAGCCGTGGGGGGTGGCGGGGGAGGGAGGTGGAGGGGGTGGCGGCTCGGGGGGGATGGAGGGGGAAAAAGGGAAAAAGGGAGGAGGGGGAAAAGGGGAAAAAGGGAGGAGGGAGGGAAAGGGAAAGAGGGAGGAGGGGGAAAAAAGGGAAAAAAGGGAAAAAAGGAAAAAAGGGAGGAGGGGGAAAAGGGGAAAAGGGAGGAAAAGGGGAAAAAAGGGAAATGAAGGAGAGAAAAGGGAAAAGGGAGGATGGGGGAAAAGGGAAAAAGGGAGGAGGGGAAAAGGGGGAAAAGGGAGGAGGGGGAAAAGGGAAAAAGGGAGGAGAAGGGAAAAGGGAAAAAATGGAGGAGGGGGAAAAAGGGAAAAAGGGAGGAGAGGGGAAAAGGGGAAAAAGGGAAAAAGGGAAAAAGGGAAAAAGGGAAAAAGGGAAAAAGGGAAAAAGGGAAAAAGGGAAAAAGGGAAAAAGGGAAAAAGGGAGGAGGAGGCAGGAGGAGGGAGAAGAAGGAGGAGAAAAGAAAGAAAAAAGACTAGAGGAAAAAGGGAGGAGGAAAAAAGGAGGAGGAAAACAGATGGAGGAGGAAAACAGAGAAAATAAAAAAAAAGGAGGGGAAAAAAGAAGAGGGGGAAAAAGGAAAGAGGAGGAGGAGGAGGAGGAAGGGGCTGTCGGGGTGCCCTCACCCGCTGCAGCTTCTGGAGGGTGACGCCGGCCGCCAGGGAGACGATGAGGTGGTGGGGCCCCACGGCCGGCCGGATCTCCTGCAGGACCCCCGGCAGGACGTGGGGTTTGGTGGCCAGGAAGACCAGGGTGCTCTCCTGCAGCACCTCCAGGTTGCAGTGCGTGGTCCTACAGCCCAAATCCTACAAGGCCGAGCGTCACAGCAGCCCCACAACCCCGCAGCGTCCCCCCCGTCCTCCCATCCCCACTTGGGGACCCCCCACCCGCCTCCTAATTTCACCCCGATCCCTGCAAGGATGAGACAAAGCTTTGCAAAAGGGGGAAAGGGCGCCCTAAAACCGTGACCCCGATGTGCCCCGTGGCACCACCGAGGGGTTCATGGCCGGCCCCGTGGCCCCACTCACCCGCCAGGCGTCCAGGTTCCTGTCCGAGGGCGCGCTGGCCAGGATGCTGCTGGCTGGCACCTTCCCTTGGGGGGGACACGGGGATTTGGGGTGGCCCCACAGCAGTGGGGACAGCCCAGCAGGGTGGGGACGCGCTGCTCTGTCCCCAACCCCAATAGCCGGGGGGGGGGGATATGGGATGATGGGGGCCTGATCCTGGCTTCGGGGCACACAGGGGGCTGTCCCCACGTCCCCGTGTCACGCTTATAGGGGCCAGGACCACCCCCGTATCCCCTCAGCGCGCTATGGGGCAGGGATATCTCAAGGAGGACAGACCTGACCCCGTGTCCCAAGGTCCCAATGTGCCCACATCCCTAGGTCCTCGTGTCCCCACATCCCCATATCCCTAGGTTCCCACATCCCTAAGTCCCAATGTCCCCACATCCCCAATGTCCCCACCCCCCTACGTCCCCATGTCCCCATACCCCCACATCCCAATGTCCCCATGTCCCAATGTCCCCACAATCCCACATCCCAGGCTCCCCATGTCCCAACGTCCCCACATCCCCAAATCCCAATGTCCCCAGGACCCCACATCCCAAGGTCCCCATGTCCCAGGGTCCCTATGTTCCAAGGTCCCCATGTCCCAATGTCCCCCACATCCCCATGTCCCTAAATCCCAATGTCCCCACATCCCAGGGTCCCCACGTCCTCATGTCCCAAGGTCCCTGGGTCCCAATGTCCCCACTCCCTAATGTCCCCAGGTCCCCGCATCCCAATGTCGCCATGTCCCAATGTACCCACGTCCCTAGTCCCCAGGTCCCCACATCCCAATGTCCCCACGCCCCTACGTCCCCATGTCCCCATACCCCCACATCCTAATGTCCCCATGTCCCTAGGTCCCCACGTCCCCACATCCCAATGTCCCCAGGTCCCCATGTCCCTAAATCCCAAGGTCCCCACATCCCAGGGTCCCCACGTCCCAATGTCCCCATGTCCCTGCGCCCCCAATCCCTGCGCCCCCACATCCCTGCGCCCCCACATCCCCACGCTCCCCACGCCCCAAAATCGCCCTCCCCCCCCACACACATTTCCGGGCCACCCCGGGGGAGGTGACAACGTTGTCCCCAAGCCCCCCCATGTCCCCAGCCCCCTACCTGCCCTCAGCAGCCCCCTGGCCATGCCCCCCGCCATGCGCCCTGCGCCCACGAAGCCCACCCGCAGCTCCGCCGCCTCCATCCCTGACCCCCCCCCACTCCGTGGACACCCCCCCCGGACCCCTCCCTCGCCTTCCCATTGGTCAATCTTCCCCCTCCCCCCCCTCTGATTGGTGGATGGGGCCGTAAGAGGCGGGACTTGGAGGTGGGGGGGGCTTGGGGTGTGCGCAGCTGCGGGTGCGCCACGTGGAGGGGGGCGCAAAATTGGGGACCCCCCTCCCCGGGGGGTGGTGGGGAGGGGCTGACCCCAACCCTATGGGTGGGGGAGTCCCTAACCCTGCCCTATAAGCTTATGGGGTGCTGGGGAGGGGGCCCCCTTCTTGGGGAGGGGGCCCCCTTCTTGGGGAGGGGGCCCCCTTCTTGGGGAGGGGGCCCCCTTCTTGGGGAGGGGGCCCCCTTCTTGGGGAGGGGGCCCCCTTCTTGGGGAGGGGGCCCTCGTGTCCCCATGCCCTGCTGCTGTAGGGGCAGGGACCCCTGGGGGAGGCGTCATCGGGGAGGGGGTCCCCTCGTTGGGGAGGGGGCCCCAGTTGCCCTCCCTCCCCAGGATTTGGGGAGGGGGCTGCCCTAGCTTTTTGGGTGCCCCCCCCCCTTTATTTTTTATGCTGCAGGACCCCCCCACCATGCTGCCCCCTTGTTGCTGCTGGGCTCTGCTCCTCCTCTGCGCCCCCGCTTTTGGGGGGGGGCTGCTGGGCTGGCTGGGTTTCGGGACCCCCCCAGGACCACCGAGCCCTCCCCCAGGGCCACCGAGCCCCCCCCACGTCCCCTTCGAGATGACAACGGGCGATGAGCGCTTCCAAGCTGAGGGGGCGCAGTGGGAGCTGTCCCCCCTGGACGCCTGCCACCGCCAGGTGTGGCCACAGGGGTCCCTTTGGGTGGGAAATGGGGGGGCACAGGGGGTCCCCCCACCTTGGGGTGCCACCCTAGGGTGCTTTAGGGAAAGGTGCCGGCCCCTTCGTGGCACTTTTAGGGTGAAGGCGAAACGCTGGGGTTATCTTTGGCTTTGCTTCTCGATCGCCACCCTAAAAACCACCCCGGGGCGATCCGGGAGCACCCGTGGGTGCCAGGTCCCGGTGACACCGGTGTCCCCGCCGCCAGGTCGTGGCGCGGCTCCGCTCGTCCTGCGCTGACCTGAGCGAGGAGGAGGTGGCCAAGCTGGGGGTGGCCCTGTTCAACTGCCAGGCCAGCGCCGAGGGCCGCCGCACCTACCCCTGCACCCCGGAGATGGTAAGGGGGTGGCGAGCCCCAATTCCCCCCCTTTAAAATCCTATAGCGACGCCCAACCCCGCAGCAAGCAGCCTGAGCTGCTCCTGGCCTGCTCTGCCTGCCTTCTCGCCCTCATTTTGGGGTAAAAAAAAGTCTATCCCATTCCCCGTGATGCCATATTTGTGCTCCTCACCTCTCCATCCTTGCGCACTGCTGAAATTTCCCCTCCTAAAAAAAAAAAAAATTGTGCTTGGGGTGGCTCCTGGAGCCCACGCTGCTCCTCGTAGCATCCCCTCTCCCTCAACCGAGTGCTTTTGGAGAGGGATTTGGCTCTGGGGGGCTCCTTTTGGGGATAAAAAGTGGGTTCTGTGGTGGTGGGGGTGACGCCAGCGCCCTCGCGGTGCTGTCCCCAGCCGCTGGCGAGCTGCACGGCCCCCATGGACCCCGACACCTGGAGCGCCTACCAAATTGTCTCCAACCGTGCCCGCGCCGTCTGCTACGCCGCCCGGCAGCTGGAATTTCGGCGCCGTGCCGAGCACGCCGTGGCCGCCTTGGCCACCGCCGCCTCCGACCAGCTCGCCGCCGCGCGGGCCCTCAAGGTGCGCGGCGGGGGACGGCGGGGTCGGATACGGGGTGGGTGGCCGCGGGGTCGCTGCCTCACCCCTCCGTGTCCTCCTCCCCGTGGGCAGGAGAGGCACGAGGAGCTGCGGGAGAGGATGGCCGAGGGGCTGCGGCGGGCGCTGAGCGGGCAGAAGGCGCTGGAGGAGCAGCAGGAGCGGCTCGCGGGCGAGCAGGGCAGGATGGAGGCTGCCATCCGCCGCGGGTTGCGGCAGCGGGCGCTGGAGGAGCGGCTCCTCGACGGCGGGCGACGCCGGCTGGCCCGGCTCGTGGAGGGCATGGCACGCAGCGTGGGTAAGAGTTGGTGGCCGCCGGGTGGGGTGACACGTCCCCGTTGCAACCCGGGGACCGAGGTGGCTTTTCTCGCCCAGGGGACATCGGCAGGAGCTTGGCTACGCGGGACCGGGGGCTGCGGGACGGGCAGCGAGCCATCCTGGCTGACCTCCGCCGCCTGCAGGAAAGAGCTCGGGACATCTCCATTCAGCTAGGTGGGAGCAGGGCGACCCCAAATCCCGGATTTTTATCCTTTTGGGGTGCCCCCGTCATCCGTTTGATGGCTCACCCCATCCTCGGTGCGCAGAGAGCGACCTGGCCTCGCTGCTGGCCCAGCGGAGCCGCGCGGCGCGGTCCTTCGAGGAGGTGGCGGGGACGCTGCAACGCCTCAACCGGAGCTTGGGGCTGGTGCTGGCGGCCGCCGAGGGCGTGAGGAGGGTGCAGAAGGGAGTGGAGAGCCACCTGGAGAGCTTCCACGCCGCCCTCGCTTGGGCCGGTGAGCGGGGCGAGGGGTGGAGAGGTGCTGGGTGCCTTCATCTGGGTGCTGGGTGCCTTCTTCTGGGTGCTGACGCTGGGATCTGCTCCTAATCCCTCAGGGTTGAGCCCCGGGGCCGTCCCCACCTGCGTCCTGCACGGTTCCTATTTCCTGCTGCTGGCCCTGCTGCTGGCCTTCCTCCAGGTGCCCGCGCCGCCCCGCGCCCTCCTCCTCCTCCTCGTCCTCTCCAGCGCCCTCAGCGAGCTCCGTGGCGCCGAGCCCATCGGTTTCCCGGCCCTCGCCGCTCTCCTGGCCCTGGCTGTGGCAGGTGGGATGGGTTTTGGGGTCGGATTTGGGGACGTGGGCCGAGGACGCAGCGGGGTTGAGCCGCCCTAGGGTGCTGCAACCCGTGTGGGGATGGGCTGGGGTGCTCGGCCCTTTCCCACCCTCATTTCCCTGCAGGGCACTGGGTGCTGGCGGCTGCCCTCCGCGTTGCTCGGCTGATTTTCCACCAGGCTGAGCCTCGCCGTCACCTCACCTCCACCCCAGAAAGGTACGGGGCAGGGGGAGACGGGCACAGCACCCTTGGGTGCTGCTCGCAGCCAGCTGAAGGAGCGGAGGTCCTGGTGGGGAGGGTGGGCTGCGGGTACCCAAGGGCACAGGACGCGTCTTGGTGGGCTTCCCGTGACCTCGGGCGCCTCGTCCCGGAGGCTTTTGGGGGTGGGTGGGTGGAGAAGGGTCCCCCCCATGGTGAGTGGGGCCGAGGAACGAGGCGGGGAGGTGACGGAGCTCGAGGTTTTCCCCCCTTTTCCTTCCCAGGGACTGCAAAATGGGGTTGTTGCAGGAGGAGCTGGCCAGGATGGAGATGAGCTGCCTGCAAGGTGAGGGCTGGGGGGGGCCTCTAAGAGCCCCGCGGGGTACTTGTGCCACCCTGTGGTGACCCCATAACCCCGGGACACCACTGGGAGCCCATCACCACCCCCAATGCGTCTTGCAGAGCCCTCGTGCCTGGAGCAGCCCCCGGTGATGGCCGGGGACCCCCACGCAGCAGGGAGGACGTCGCTGGTCCCCGGCAAAAAGGGGCTGAGCTTGGTCCCTTCGCCCGGGCACCCCATCCCCAGGAGGAGCCCATTTGGGGTAAGCCCGAGCCGGGGGTAGCTGTGGGATATGGGAAATATGGAAATATTGCGGGATATGTGGGATAAAGGGACATCTGCAGCACGAACGGGTCACCAGGGATCATCTCTGTGCCCCGCCAAACCTCTTCTTCCCTCGGCCAGGTGATGTTGGAGCCAGGTTTTGGAGCTGGGCAGCGCTGGGAACCCAAACCCTATAACCCGAGCCAGTCCCTGGCCAGCAGCAACGCGTGAGTACTGCCTGCAGGGGACATCCCGGACTCCGGGGACGCTTTGGGGGACTGGTGTCACCACCCTGATGGCTGGGAGCCTTTTGGGGCCGTGGCGCTGATGGTTTTCTCCCCCCCCAGGTCCTCGCTGTCCCCACGGACCCCGTGCTGGGGGCTCACCAGGGCCGGGCAGCGGTGTCGGAAGAGAGCGGTCCCCGGGCAGGATTTCTGCCACGTCCACATGGATGGGTCCCCACGCCTCTGACCCCCCAAAGTGGGGCTTTTTAACCCAGTTTTGGCTCAGTTTTGGCAGGTGGAGAACGCAGGGCTGTGCTCAGCACCCTATTGGTGCCCCTTGGTGTGGCTACGGGACTGCTGGGCTCCCCCTCGAGCCCCGTGGGGCGGATACTCCTCGTCCCACCCGTTTTATGCTATTTGCACATATTTTAATAAATGCCAGGTTTATTTATAGCGATTTATTTTCCCTCTTCTGGTTCCTTTCCACCCTAAGAGTCGCTGGGAGCTATGGGGCTGTCCCCACCCCGTTGTGCTTACCCCATGCACCACCCCACTCCTGTGCTGCAGGAACAGCCCCGATCAGCTTCTCTTTATTACAGCCTAATTACACGTAATTAGCAGCAGCCAATTACCAGCAGCTTCCAGCCTCTGCCCTGGGGGAGGAACACGGCCAGTGGTGGCTGCTACTGCCCCATTTAGGGTCCACCAGCACTTTTGGGGTCCCCAATCCTCCCCCTACTTGAGCACGAGGTCTTTTCCTTCGCCTTTTCTACCTAAGATGCTACTTTTGATTATTTTTTTCCACTCTTCCCCGCTCACCCTCAAGCCTAACCAGCACCCCGGTCCCCCTCTGGCTTTGGAAATGTCACCGTCACCCCCCGAACCCTGTCCCCTGCCCCAACAGGGGACAACCCTGAGTCGAAGAGGATGCGCAGAGCGCCGCTCCCTCACTTCCTCGCGCTGGCGTAGTTGGCGCTGAACCAGGCGCAGGTCTCCTGCACGGCTGGGGAAGGAGAGGAGAGGATTTTTGGGGATGGGGGCGCGACGGGGTGGCCGTACCCTTTGCCCTCGGCACCCCCTTCTTTTTTTTTTTTTTTTTTTCTCACCTTGTTTAAAGGGGGTGAACTGGAAGCCGGGGAGGTAGCGCCGGAGCTTGGCGTTGCTGGCTGTCTTCTTGAACTGCCCGTCCGCCTTGGTGGTGTCAAACTGGCACGGGGGAGGGAGGTTAAGGGGGAAAAAAAAAAAAAGGGGGGGGAAAATTTGGAGGCTAGCGGGGTGAGGTTGCGCTCTGTGCCCCCTTACATCCTGGATGGGGATGCTCCGGGCACGGTTTTGCCCTGGTGTCTGCGTTGGGGGGGCTCTACAGGGACTGTGGGGTCGCTGGTGGGATGTGGGGGCTCTGCTGCGACCCCACAGTCCCTGGTGGGATTTGGGGCGCCCCCCTTTGCTCCAAAAGCCTTGCCCTAAAGGATACGATCAGCTCTCCTTTGAAATCCATGGCCTCCACGATGGCATCCGCCGCCTCCTTGATGGAGACCTCATCTTCTTCGCCCACTGGGGAGAACGGGGATGAGCTGAGGCTTTTTTTTATTATTATTTATTTTTATTTATTTTTTTTTTTCCCCCCTTCCTTCTCCCTCTTGGAAGGGGGCCGCTGCTTCTCACCTGACAAGATGATGGGCTCCACCTCCTCGTATTCCCGCAGCACCCAAAGGAAGAGCCGGGCCAGATCCTGATGAGAGGAGTCGAGTTGTTGGGTTTTTAGGGGGGTGGCTGCTCCCCCCCCAGCCCCAGGACGACCCAGGAGGGCTCAGCCTGGGTTGAAATCCAAGCTCTACACCTACCAGAGAGTAGATGAACTGCCTCCGGGGCTTCCCTGTGCCCCAAACGGTCAAAGCAGAGCCCGATTCTGCAGGAGAACAGAGAGAGCATCTCCAGACCACGGCTACCCCTCCCAAAAATTAAAACCCCAACCCCCAAAATGCCCCAAACTGCTCACGTTTGGCCAGGTACACCTTGTGGATGAGCCCCGGCAGCACGTGGCCGTCCTCGATGTTGAAGTTGTCGTGGGGCCCGAAGATGTTGGTGGGGATGACGGCGGTGAAGCGGCAGCCGTGCTGCTCGAAATAGCCCCTGGGGGGGGAGAGCATGGGGTGAGTGCCATCCCATAAAGCAATTCTTGGGGTTTTCCCCGTGTGTTCCCTGGCAGCTCTGGCTGCTGAGCTCAGGTGTCTCCCCAACCCCATTAGGCAGCCCTGGAGGTTTCCCCTGCCCTGATATTTATAGGATGCTCACAGCCCTTTGGCACTGGGATGGGTTTCATGTGGCCCCGCACCTATTCTGGACGTCGATCATCCTCTTGGCGTAGGAGTAGCCGAAGTTGGAGCTGTGGGGTGGCCCGTTGTGGATCTGGGGACAGGAGAACAGAGAAACCCGGTGGGAATTCAGCAGCCACCTCCTGCCACGTGCTATGGGAGCCGTGTGGGGTCAGAAACTCAGCGCAATTTTGGATGTGGGGAGCTGGGGTGGTTTTTGGCCCCGCTGCACACCTCGGAGAAGCCAAAAATGCTCCACGGAGAGGTTTTGCCCACGGATGGGCTGGATAAAAAGGGTGGGGATCGGCAAAGCCGTGCCAGGACCTGGCTGCATCCCCATGTGGAGACCCTCACCATGGTCTCGTCGATGGGGTACGTCGTCTTGTCCGGGAAGATGCAGGTGGAGAGGCAGGAGACCACCTTCTGCACCCCGCACTCGTAGGCCGAGTGCAGGACGTTGTCGTTGATGTGGACGTTTCTCCTCTGGGGACAGAGAGAGAGAAATTCGTCAGCGGCATCCTCAGCGGGTGGAGCTGGAAGGGGGAACCCCAAAACCCTGCGCTCTGCACCAGGGTGCAGGCTACAGAAACCAGAGCAGATGTTTCGGCTCCAGGACGGAGCAAACTGGGTCTCGGGACCCCAACGCTGCGTGCTCACCCAGAAATCCAGGTTGCAGCGGATGTTTTTGAAGAGGCCCCCGACCATGGCCGCCAGGTGGACGACGTGGGTGGGTTTGTGCTTCTCGAAGAGGGCTTTGGTCTCCGCGGCGCTCCTGGCGGGACGAAATCGCGGGGTTCGGCGGGGCGTGGGACAAAAAGGAGCACGGTAAGGGGTGTGGGGGGGGGGTCACCCAGACTCACGTTAGGTCGGCGTCCTTGGAGGACACGAAGAGCCACTCCTCGTCCGGCCGCCCCTCTCCATCTGCCACCACCTTCTGGATGGCTCTGCCCACCAAGCCGGTGCCACCCGTCACCAGGATGCGCTTGGACTTCGGCCCCGCCGCCTCCGTCATGGCCACAGCCCTGTGCCACGAGGGGAGAAGGAGAGAAAAAGGGGGGAAGCTAAGGCAGAGCCACCTTAGGGGGTCCCATTTGGGACCACCGAGGCGACCCCGACCCTGGCACCAGCACCGGTGCAGCCGGGCGAGCCGGTGGGCTTTTTTCTTCTGCCTTCGAGCTGCTGCAGCCAGCAGGGACAGAAAGGAAAATGAAAGCGGTGTGCCTGGCGGTGCCGCTCCCGGGGGCGGCAGAAATTCGTCAGCTGCAGTCGCTAATTAATGGGAACGGGGTGGCGGCCCGCGGGCTCGTGTGCAGGTGGCTGTGGGACACGGCCACACGGTGCCACGCGGCACCGGGATGGCACGGCCTCCCGGAAACAGCTGCGGGTCCACCCCCCCTTGCACCCTAAAACATGGGGATGCGACCCCCCCACCGCACCCCAAATCCCAGGGCTGCATACCCACACCTCCCTGTGCGCCCCAAATCCCAGAGCTGCGCCCCTCTGCACCCCAAATCCCCCCCAACACCCACCCTGCACCCCCCAATCCTACTGTTGCTCCTCCCCACGGCCCCTCCAGCACCCCAAATCCCATACAGCCTGCCCCCCAGGAACTCCCCCATTCTTTGTAGGGGGCTCAGGCCCCACACCCCCCTTAGGGTCTTTCCCCTCCCTGCTCCCCCCCAACCCCAGGGGTGCCCCCACTCCTCTGGCACCACCACAGACAGGGGTCTCCCCCCCTCGACCCCCTAGAGGGGGGGTGCCCTCTGCTCCCACCACCCCTCAAAACTTGACGGGGGGGGGTCCCCCACCTGTGCCCCCTCCCTATTTCAGACGATCCCACCCCACCCCGTGTTGGGAGCGATCCCCATCCCCACCCCACCCCCGGCACGGAGAGGGGGCTCCATTCCCCAAGCCCACCCTGGGCGCGGGGGGGGGGAAGGGAAGGCGGAGAGCTCCCCAACCCCGGGTACCCCCACCTCGGGGGATTTCCCCCCCCCCTGTTATAGGGCTCCCCACCTGCCTCGGCACGGCTCGGCTCAGCCCAGCCGCGCTTCCTTGGCCGTCACCGGGCGCCGCCGCTCGGCTCCTCGGGAAATGGAGTCCAAGCAGCGGGGGCGGGCACCGAGGCGGGGTGGGGGGGCGTGGGGGGAGGAGGTGGCATCGGTGTCCCTCGGCTGCGCAAGAGGGGACAGGTTGGGGACCGACATCGCGGCTCCTTGCTCGCCGGAGAGCCTTGCGCACGGACGCGCAAATGCGCACTTTACGCGCGGGCACGCTCCCGCGGAGCGGCACTCGCACAGGCGTGAGCGCGCACAGGCGCGTGGCAGCTCACGCGCGTGCACACGCGTGTGCACGCCCGCATACACACGCGTGTGCGCGCCCGCACGCGTGTGCGCGCTCCCCAGGGGCACTGCCCAGGGGAACCCCCAAGCCAACGCAGGGTGCCCTGACCCCCCCCCCCTCCCAAAGGCACCTGAAGGTTTTGGGGTAACTCAAGCTGAAGGTTTTAGGGGAACCTCAGCCCCCCCTGCAGGTCTCGCCTCCAGGACCCCGGTGGTTTCCTAGGAAAGAGCCCCAAATCTGCTCCTCTGCTTGCCCTGAAGCTTTCACCGCTGAGATTTCACCCGGGGGGTGGCCCAGCTTGGAGCTGGCACCCCAGCTGGGGGTGCTGGGCAAAGCCCCCCTAGCCAGAAGGTTGGGATCTGGTGGGAACAACATTATGGGGGGCACAAGCAGCACCCCACATCCTCCTTCTGGGCTTTCCATCAGGCAGCAGTGCAGGGGAAAGGGGTGCGCAGCCTCCATCCCCTCCTCCCCAAAGCAAGGGCTCGCCCAGCTCTTAAAAAAGGATTTTAACGAGCACCTTTAATGCACTGAAGCGGAGATTAAAACCCAGCAGGGCTTTCTGGTGGCTGGGGGAAGGTTTTAAAGCCCCTCCAAGCTGGCTCGTCCTTTGGGATTTCTGCTAAGCGAAGGCAGGGCCCTGCATTGCTCTTGATTAAGACATTGAAGAATGGGACTAAGGGACACCCAGCCAGGATTTCCCACTTCTCTTCCAAAGACGTGGTCCCCTTATGGAGGAGTAGTAAAATATCTCAGCTTTTTACGCCTTTTCTCCCTCTTTCTTTCTCCTGGGTGAGCCCTGGAAGAGGAACAGGCCTTTTTCCTTTGGGGAAGTCTGAGGAAAAGCAATTTCTTTGGGGACCCCCTTCCTGGAGCTCTTTTTTTTTTTTTTTCTTTTTCCCCCAGCACACCAAAGGATGTCACCTTGTCCTGTTTGTGCTGTGTTGTATGGAAGTATCCGGCCCTCCTCTCCCAGCTGGGTGAGTCCCAGCATGACCCCACAGTCACAGGGTCCTGCCTGCCCAAAAAGGGTCACAGAAAAGGGGCACGGCAATGGGATAAACCTGGGGGTCTGGTGGCTCCACAGACAGGTATTTCTGGGGAAAGAGGCCCCACCGCTTGTCCCTGAGCCCTCACAGAGTGGGACATTTGGGGATTAGCCCCTCGCCTTGCTCAGAGCAGCCCCCAGCCCTCCCAGGGCTTTCCCAACTCCAGCATCCCCCTCCTGGGAGCCACTCCAGCCCCGCTGCTCTTTCCCCCGTGAAACACGCCGGCTGATTTTACACCTGGAGCCCGTGAAGAGGCATAGAGGGTTGAAGCTGCCTCGCCATGCGAGGCAATGCCTCGTTTGCCCTGCAAACCTCTTTCATCCTCCAGCAGACGCCAAGAAGAAACCTCATCCCGGTGTTTTCTGCGCGGCCCCTCCACCTGCCCCAGCCCAAGGCAGGGGGATGAATCGCAGCCGCCCCACATCCAGCTGCATCCACGCTTCCAGCTCGCCGCAGCCGGTGGCTTGCGGTAAAATTAGCCGAGCCAGGGAAATGCAAAAAAGGCCAGGGAAGGCTCTCCAGGTGCCTGTGGGTGGAGAACGGCTTCCTGCCGTACCCCGAGGCCTTCGGAGAGTAATCACGGGTAACTCCTGTTCCTGCCAAGGCATTGCCACGTGCAGCTGGAGCTGCAGTCCGGCGCCTGGACCGCTGAGCCGCCCGCCGCCCCGCCGCCTTCCTGGGCGACCGCGGCGCTGGATTTGAGCATGGCAGCGCTGGAAGCAATGTTAGGGCAAGGAAGGAAGGGGAAGATCACAGGGAGAGGTGTAAACGTGCACTGACCGCACGGGATGGGGCAGGCTCTCTTGCTTCTGAAACCTGGGCTTTTGGTACAATCCAGCAAGATCTGTCGAGTATGGAAGCGTGGAGCAGACCGTGTAGCTCAAGCAGAGAGGTCTCCAGGGTGGCACAACCCGGAGACCTCGCAGCAGCCAGGGGAAAGCTTGGGCGGCTTCGTCAGATCCAGCAGCAGCTGGAGAGCCCACTGCCTTCGCCTGCTGCCTCATTTCTGCAACGAGGCTTCCTCGTGGGTGACCTATTTCTCTCCAACTGGTCTGGTTTCGGCTCCAGCCCTTCTCTGCCCTCCCTGTTCCACCCAGGGAAGTGGGGAAGACGGAGCCGAGCCACCCAGATGCTGCCCACCCCGGGGTGGGAGCCAGCTCGAAGCGATGATTCAAGGAACAACGGCCACAGCTTGCCCCAGACCCAACCCCCCACCCTCCGTCCTTGCTCTTGCTAATGATGGGAGGTTTCTCTGCATATGAAATACGAACCAATCGCAATTCAAATGAAGCATTTCTGGCCTTGGGTATAAATAAAAGGTATAAATCCGGCTCCTCGCAGGCTCCTGGCTTGTGGGGAGCGGCTGCTGTGCGCTAATGCCCTCGCCACCGAGTCCTGCCAAGTCCAGTCCTCCCGAGGGAGAGGAGGGAAAGACCCCGCGTGGCTGCAGGCTGTGACCACTCTGCGACGAGGTTTGGGGCGGCTGAGAGTCACAACGCGAGTCAGACACTGGGAGAGGTGCCACCCGCTCCACCTGTAGCTCAGGAGGGTGAAGGTGGACCTGCTCCGGCAGGTTTCTCCTGCTGCGTGCCTGGCTTGGGGTCTCCTAAGGATGAGGTACAGCAAATACCCAGGCTGGGCAGGGAAAAGCCAAGGCGACCTCGCCTCTGGCTCCCCTGGGGGTTGCTGGCACGAGGGTGGATGGGAGGGAAGCGTGCGCCGGTCCATCCGTGCTGCCAGGAGGTGGGGGATCTGGGTGGAGGACAACGTGGCTGTGAGCCTCCTCCCAAGCGCTCCCTGAACCCGTCTGAGCTGACTGTGCCCGAAACGAGCAGCTCTGGAGCAAGTTTGGGCTCAGACGGCCTCTGAAGCATGAGGCAGACATCCCGCTGGGCCTGGCTGCTCAGGCATGTCACAGGGCTGCAGAGAGACGAGATCGGCACCCGTTCCAGTCCAAGGGTTGACGTCGAGCTGGCAGAACTCCAAGGAGAACAACTCTCTCATAAGAGCAGGTAATAAGATTTATATATTTTTTTTTCCTTGTATTGAATAGAGATTAGTGGAAGATGAACTGAAATAAACCCCTCAAGGCCAACGAGGCACGTCTCCAGGGGAGATGAGCTATCTGCACTAAATCACGGCATGAAAACGCCAAGCAGATCCAAGCCCATTCCTCCTCTCTTTGCCTGGCTCCGAGGCAGGTGATGCTTGGTTTTGATTTCAGGGAAGGCCTTTGTTCCCAGCAAAAGCTTCGTCTTTGAAATGAGGCCGACTGCAGCTGTGTGCCGAACTCTCCAGCGCTCTGGACTCCAGCTGCTGCGGAGAGGTTCTCTAAATTTGCTTTTGATGAATATTTCAGTGCTGCCAATAGCCCCGGAGACTGCAAGTCTCACCCCAGAGCTCACCTGTTTTGCAGGAGCCTTCCTGCACGGCAGGAATTACAGAGAGCAAAAACTGAAAATAAAAAAATAATAAAAAAAATAATAATAATAGAAAAAAAAAGAAATTAGAAGAAAAAGTGAACGGCATTGGTGATGGGCAACAGGAGGAGGGGGGAGGTGGTAATACTCAGAGATCAATGTTTGAGTACCAACATGGGAAGGTGGCACAAGGGAAAGTGCCTTCACCCCACCAGCTCTTACCCATGCAGCCCCACAGGAGTCCCATCTCCACAGCAGAGCAGGGTCTTGTTCCTGCTCCTGGTCCCCAGCGTCCCCATACGATGCCTTGGGGACCCCTTTGTGGGGAGGATGGTGACCGGGAGCTTCCTGCATGGGTGCCTCGGGGACACTGGGGCAGAAGGATGGTGACTTGTGTGAGAAAAAAACTCAGTAATTTTCTCAGACAGGGTCTTCTGTAAAGCTATTTTCTTTGTGATTGCAATGGCAGGAGTACACAGGAAAAGGATATCATAACCTTATATTCCCTAGTACCCAACACTCGATTCCTCCCCTGGTTCCTCACTGGCTAAGCACTACAGGTTCACAAACTACTCAATATACCATAAACGTACAATTTTATTTGACCAACTGTTCATTTCTCCTTTTTCCTTTTATTTATTATTTTTCCTTCTTCTCTCATGACTAGAGGGCCCATGGTTTTTGCTTTTACCAATTTCATACTGCTCATCCTGTTTTTCTTAGCTACCCTCCTTATTTTGGGACTGTGGGTCCTTCCCCTTATCTTCTTAATGTACTCCCCACTGCTATGCTGCACAATCACTCTTGAATATGAAAGGTTGGTGGAATTTTTCACTGCAAAAACACATTCTGCTGCAAAAACACCACTTTGTTTCTCACACTTGGGGTCCCCTACACAGGTGGCCCAGGGACCTTGCAGGAGTCAGGTTGGTGGCCTGATGGTCACCTGGGCATCCCCCCAACACAGATCATTTGGTGACCCTGTAGCAAGAAGTGACCAAGGCCTGAGGATTCCCGTGTCGGCAGAATGGGAACCACACGGTGGGGTGGATGGTGGAACAAGGACCCTCTGCTTGGTCAGCTGAGGACTCCATGGCAAGGGGGTGGTGACATGGGCATCTTGCATGGCTTTAGCAGGGTCCTCACAGCAAGGGGGACCATGTGAGGATGACCGTGGTTCCCCACAGGGAGAGGACACCGTGTCATGGAGACTCCTAGGCGGTTGGACACCAAAGGGAGATCGTGACAGGGGAATCATGACAGGACCATGAACAGGTCTCCCTGGCATCTTGCAGCACAGCCAAGATGAACAGTGCGTGTTGAGGTATTGACTGCAGCTTTTGGGTGTTACCTTAATGGGGCATTTTGCTTTTCTTCAACCCTTCTAATCTCCCTAATATCTGTACGTGCAGTATTTTGTCTGTTTTTCAGCAGTATTTCTAGTCATTTGTTTCCTCACTTGCCCCCACCGCAGCCCAGCAGTTGTTTGGCGGGCAGTTTGGTGAAGATCATGTCCTTATTTTACGGGGAGGTGTTGATTGTGGGGTCCTGGTGGGCACTTTCTGGAAGCTTCCAGAAGCTTCTGCAGGTGCTGGGGCTGCCAGGTGCCCTATGACTGGCAGGCTCTGGTTGTTAGCTGCCTGCTGGGGCTGTGAGTGCCCAGCTCTGCTGAGGGCAGAGGCTGGTGGCATTGCTCGAGGAGGAATGTGAGCCACAGGAATAGCAGCCCGGTTAGTGATGGCCTTTATGGTCTCTTGGGGTGGTTGAGTGTCATGGGGTGAGGCCATTTCTCTGTCTTTGCTGAGCCTGGAGTGGGATTGAATAGAATAGTTCAGATGGAAGGGACCTTCAAAGATTATCCAGTCCAACTGCCTAGCCACTTCTGGGCTAACCAAAAGTTAAAGTTAAAGACATGGACCTATTGTAGCAGGTTCAGAGGAGGGACACAAAAGTGATGAGAAGGCTAAAACACCTCTTAAAAACTGAGAGAATTGTGTTCTCGCAGAAGAGGGCTTTGGGGAGATCTCATTGTGGCCTTTAAGTATTAAAGGAATCCTATAAGAAAGATGGAAAAGAGCTTTTTACCTGTAGTGATAGCACAAAATGTAACGGTTTTCAAAAAGGAGGACGGATTTAGATTAGCTATTAGGAAGACATAATTTACTGTGAGGGTGGTGAGACACTGGAACGGGTTGCCCACAGAAGCTGTGGAAGTGTTCAAGGTCAGGAGAGTGGAGCCAGGCTCTTCTCGGTGATACCCAGTGATGGGACAAGGGGCAATGGGTGTAAGCTGGAACAAAGGAGGTTCCACTTAAATATGAGACAAAAATGTTTTACAGTGAGGGTGACAGAACACTGGAAGAGGCTGCCCAGGGGGGTTGTGGAGTCTCCTTCTCTGGAGACTTTCAAAACCCTCCTGGATGTGTTCCTGTGTGACATGATTTAGGTTTTCCTGCTCAGGTAGGGGCATGTGACTAGATGATCTTTTGAGGTCCCTTCCAATCTCTAATATTCTGTGATTCTGTGAAAAAGTAATGTTGTTGGTACCACTGTGAGAGCATATTTAACTGAACTTCCCCTGCGGCACATGGAGAGTCCCCTGGTGGAGCAGGCTGTGCCCCTGCAGCCCATGGGTCCCACATGGAGCAGATCTCCACGCTGCAGCCCCCCCATGGGTGGAGGAGCCCCCGGTGGAGCAGGTGGATGTGGCCTGGAGGAGGCTGCGGCCCATGGAGAGCCCCCACAGGAACAGGCTCCAGTCTGGACCTGCAGCCCATGGGAGACCCACGTTGGAGCAGTTTGCTCATGATTGATGACCCTGGGGTATGGACCCATATTTGGAGCAGTTCTTGAAGAGCTGCTGCCTGTGGGAAGCCCACACAGGATCAGTTCAGGAAGGATGGCAACATAAGGGGAGGGACCCCACCTTGGAGCAGAAGAAGAGAGTGACCCAGAAGGAGCGGCGGAGATGAAGTGTTACAGACTGATCACAGCCCCCATTCCTCCATTACCCTTTGTCGCTCAGTGGGGAGGAGGTGGAAGAGGTTGGATGGGTGAAAGGCATTTTTAGTTTGTTCTCGTTGTCTCTCACTTCTCTAGTTTGTTAACAACAGTTAATATATTTCTCTCATCTCCCTATACTGAGTCTGTTTTGCCTGTGACGGTAATTGTTGAGTGATCTCCCTGCCCTTATCTCAATATTTGAGCGTTTTTCATCGTATTTTCACCCCCTTTCCCTTTGAGGAGAGGGAGTGAGAAAACAGTTGTGGTGGAGCTCGGCTGCCCACCTGAGTAAAACCACCACAACAGAGGATTAGTTTTTGGGTCCTCATCCTTGGAGACATTGAAAACCCAACTTCACGTGGTCAGAACAGACTTAGTATGTTGTGGGAGTCCGCTCTTCTTCTGTGCTTGACATAAGTGTGGCAGAGGCTTATGAGGTCTATTATGAATCACAATAGACCTTAATGTGACCCTTCCTTGACGGGCAAATCCATGATCAAAAAGAAAGGCGGGTACCTCCTTAAAACATGTGCCTATTGAAATAATTCATGGGAAAATGATGTATCACATCAGAGTTGAAAAACTGTTTGACTACATGACAATCACGTTAACTTATAAATAAGTTAGAGAAAAATGTGGTGGAGTATATTTTTCCCAAACTCTGCTATGATTCATGATTAACTAATGTTACATCAGTCCTGAAACTCAGATGCCCAGCTGGGTGAAACCACAACAGCCCATTTCTGTGCTTCTCTGGATTGTGCCTTGACAGAAATAGCCATGGTTGTGGAGCTGATGACCCAGTTGGTCAGGGACGGCACAAAGGTGCAAACACGATCCACGAGGAGTCTCGCACCATACGTGTGGTGTCTGTGTGAGGGACAACTCTGTTAAATAATACTGGCCTCAATAGAGACCACAGAGGGACACCACTCCTCCCTGGTGTCCACCTGGGCACCGAGCTGTTGAGCACAACTCTTGAGATGTGACCATGCACACAACTCCTTATCTGCTGAGTGGCCCATCATATCTTTCCATGGTAGTGAGAAGGAGCTATGTAAGAGCCTCGTCCAAACACTTCTTGAACACTAAGAGGCTTGGGCCCTGATGGCCACTTGAGCCTTGCTTTTTGTTCTTTTTGTCGGGTGAAGTTGGAAGAGCGTTGGGAGAAGAAAGCAAGAGGAGGCACCTGAGGTTATAGGATGCAGATTGATTTTATTGAGGAAAACATGAAACAGAGGGAGCGTCAAGGTGCACATTCTGAGGTGCCTGAAGGGCGACCACCAGCCTGTGTGCCTTGCGCAGAGCAGATTTTCCCAGAGCCCCAAGGTGTCCCTACTCCGTGGTAGGAGCAGCCCCAGAAGGTTTCCGGAGGGATTGTGCTAGTGAGCAAGGCATTGCAGCAGAGACTAGCAGCTGTAGGTGGTGGTGCTATGGAAAGGAGAAAAAAGAAGAAAGAAGAAGGTATGTTGGCCATGTTTCCTGACAGCATGGGCTGGCCCCTTCCTTCCTTGCTGGCTTTCTTGTGCCATGGAATGATGAGCCGAAGCCGGTGAGCCCGTGTGCCATGAGCGGCACAGAGGAGCATCCTCAGCCTGAGAGCTGGCTTGCACGGTGTTGGAGGCTGCTGTCAGGAGTGTTGGCGTGGGTCCTTAGCAGGGGTAGCAGGCTCTTCCACCAGAGAAGCAGCCCAGGCCTCCGAAGCCATAGCCCCCAAAGCCAAAGCCTCCGAAGCCTCCAGAGGAGATGGGCACTCCCTGGGCGCTGAGGTTGCTGCCCACGGCAGCTGATGCGGAGGATCCAACGGCGGTGTTCTGGGGGAAGGAGCTGAGGATGGGTCCTGGCAGGGTGACCAGCACGGCAGGAGGCTGGATGACGACGCGGGAGTCCTCGCACTGCCTGACACAGGGCTCATTGCAGCTGTTAGCCAGCGGGGTGGGTCCGCAGGGGTTGCAGAAGTTGTAGCAGGACATGTCTGTGTTGTGGAGGGTGCCTGGAAGAGAGGGTGTTGTGAAGGCTGAGGGTATTGGGGGTGTGTGGAGCGGTGGTGGGGGAGGCCAAGGGGGTAGGGAGCCTAGGGTAGTGTGGAGCATGGCTTTGGGGAGGCAGAAAGGCTGCTGAGGCTGGGGTCAGAGGGCGTGTGGAGAGATGGGTCAGATGGGGCAGGCAAAGGTTGGGAGTGGGGTTCAGGCTCACCTTGTTGGTCGCAGGGGAGAAGGCGTCTGGAGGAGTGTGTGAGGGTGCGAGGCGCAGGGCCGGCTTTTATGCTGGTCCTTGAGTGCCTGGGGGCAAGAGAGCCTTTGCGCACAACTGCATTTTGCAAGAGCCGTTCTTGTATACCAAAGCCTGGCAAGTAATGAGGTGGGGTGTGCTGTTCTTCCCGCAACTCTACCTTTTCATTTCCTCCTGTTTTCCTCCTGATGAGTTGTCCATTCCAAAGTCCATTGTTGTCCATTCCAAATCTAGTGATTCCTTTGGAATGAAAAAATTAGAAGTTCAAATATGTATTGTCTCAAATGTTTACTGTCTGACTAAAATTGCCTTGTGTTTAGTAAGGAGTGGTATCAGTCACTTCTAGTCCTCAGGAACCGCTCACAAATCCTGTGATATTCAACAAGTAATTGAAAATGGCCTCAGAGAGACATGAGGGAGCTCTGACAGTATTCATGGGTGCAACCTTTTTGGTTTCCACCTGAGCTGAGGAAGTATTCGATTCCTGCTAAATACCCGTGTCAACAAGACCCATGTCAACTGCCAGACAGTCACGTTCCTTGACCAGCCAGCAGTGCTTTTGATTTATCCCAGTACATGGTTTGCTCTTTTGGCTACAAGGGCACACTGTTGACTCATACTCATCTTGCTGTCAACTAGAAGCCCCAGATCCCTTTCCACAAGGCAGCTCTCCAGCTCTCTCATCTCCCATTCTGTACGTATTGCCAGGGTGCCCTGTACCAAGTGCCAAATATGACAATTAGTCTTCAACTTCATGGGATTGGTGGTTGCACAGCCCTGTGGTCTATCAAGATCTCTCTCGACAACATTGAGGGAGACAACAGCAACTCCTTATTTCCTATCATCTGCAAACTTACTTAGTATGCATTTGAGACTTATATCCAGATCATTTACAAAAACATCACAGAGAACTGGGTCCAAAATGAAGACCTGGTGAACCCCACTAGTGACTGGCTGCAGGACTCATATAACCCCATTTACTACAACCCTTTGAACTTGACCAGTCAGCCAACAGTCCACCAACTGTGTTATGTATTTATATAACTACATGCTAGACATTTTGTTCCAGAGGATGTTGTGAGAAACAGTATCAAAAGGTTTGCTGAAATCCAAAGAAATTGCATGTACTGCCTTCCTTTGGTCAATTAGATGGGTAACCTTGTCGTAATAGGAAGTGGCTGCACCTCATGCCCACTGTATGCAGGAAGCCCCTCTTGACAATGAAGCCGCAACCACACCACATGAGAGCAGCACCATGACCTCACTGAAAACACCACTCCTCTCCTATGCTTGGGTCACGTCTTCTGCCCGCCCTGACATGCACCTTCAAGAGCAATCCCTTGGCCTCTAATAATTACTTTCACGTGAAAGGTGCAACCATTGCCAAATAGATGTCCTCAAGAGGAGGACGTGAAAATTGAGTGTTGCAGGATCAAAAACACACCCCACCTCATTACTTTCCAAGCTTTGACATGTAAGAGCAGGTCATGCCAAATGCTGTCATGCGCAAAGGCTCTCTTGCCCCACGGGCACTCAAGGACCAGCATAAAAGCCGGCCCTGCACCTCGCACCCTCACACACTCCTCCCGACGCCTTCTCCTCTGCGAACAACAAGGTGAGCCTGAACCCTGATTCCCTCCTTCGCCCACCCCACCAGGCCTGTCTTTCCATACGCCCTGTGACCCCAGCCTCAGCAGCCCTTCCAGCTTCCCACCCCCATGCTCCCCACAACCCCAGGCCTCCCCACTCCCTTGGCCTCCCCCACCACCGCTCCACACACCCAGAACACCTTCCACCTTCCAAACACCCTCTCTTCCAGGCACCCTCCACAACACAGACATGTCCTGCTACGACATCTGCCGCCCCTGCGGACCCACCCCGCTGGCTAACAGCTGCAACGAGCCCTGTGTCAGGCAGTGCGAGGACTCCCGCGTCGTCATCCAGCCTCCTGCCGTGCTGGTCACCCTGCCAGGACCCATCCTCAGCTCCTTCCCCCAGAACACCGCCGTTGGATCCTCCGCATCAGCTGCCGTGGGCAGCAACCTCAGCGCCCAGGGAGTGCCCATCTCCTCTGGCGGCTTCGGAGGCTTTGGCCTTGGGGGCTATGGCTTCGGAGGCCTGGGCTGCTTCTCTGGTGGAAGAGCCTGCTACCCCTGCTAAGGACCCATGCCAACACTCCTGACAGAAGCCTCCAACACCGTGCAAGCCAGCTCTCAGGCTGAGGACGCTCCTCTGTGCCGCTCATGGCACACGGGCTCACCAGCCGTAGCTCATTCCATGAGCAAGAAAGCAAGAAAGGAAGGAATGGGCCATCCCATGCTGTCAGGAAACATGGCCAACATACCTCCTTCTTTTTTCCTCTTTCTCCTTTCCATAGCACCACCACCTACGGCCACTACTCTCTGCTGCTATGACTGGTTCATAAGCCAAATGCCACCATGGATTGACACTCTCTCTGCTACTCTGCTCAGTAGGACAGGAAGTTCTCAGTGCTCTGGGGAAATGTGCTGTAGATGACGGAGAGCAGGTGGTGGTCACTCTAATAGGACCTCAAACCCTGGCTCTTGTATTGTTGCTCCTTCCTTTTATTTTTTTTTCCTCTCAATAAAATCTATCTGCATCCCATCCTGACATTTGTTGTCTTTCTTTTTTCAACCCAATGCGCTTTCCGCTTTACCTACTACTAACGCTTTGCTCAAGAGGCCATCGTGTGGGGTTGTAAAGGCTCACTGAACCTCCCCTCTCAAGGATGTCATCACCAACAACACAGGTGGGCACCAGCTGGTTTTCCAGCCCATCATCAATACATATGGATGACCACACTAAGGGTTGGGCACGTCATGGAATTAGATTTCACACTGCTTTAATAGAGCAGCAATTTGGGATTTATTTTATATTTTGAGGTATAGATGGTATGATTTTTAACAGCTCTTCATCAACGTTTGATCATCTGAGAATTTAAAAGAATTATTTTAATGGTATTTGCTACAATAGAAACAGTGACTTAAAGGCTCAAGAATGGCAAAGTTCAGCTGCGACTTACTGCAGGGTTCTTGGGGGTATATAAATTCAGTCATGCACTTCCAAAATGCACCCTAGAGTATACCCTAATTCCTTGTTGCTGTTTGTCTGCATCTGAGATTGTTCCTCAAGGAGATAGGCCTGAGATGCACTTCCCTTCAGGGCTATGCTGTGAGGCATACCCTTTCTCCTGGCACCAGGCAGTAACTGAATTTAGTCTGGGTCCCTTGTCTTTGTACCCAGCCATCTGGGATTTGGAACAAGAAGGAGATTCAGCCTGAGCACCCTTCTCTGTGGGTTGAAATCGCCCAGCTCTCTCACCTTCTCCTCATATTGAAGAGGCTCGAGGCCCTCCAGCATCTTGGTAGCCCTGCACTGGAATTGCTCCAGCCTGTCTGCTTCAACCTTCCACTGGGGCGCCTCAAACAGGACAAAGGACTCCACAAGGGGCCTCACCGGTGCTGAGGAGAGATGACGGAGCGTCTTCCTCAATTTGCTGGCAACGCTCTTCCCCATGCCCTCCTGGAGTCTGGTGGCCTCTTTTGCCGCAAGGCTGCATTGCTGACTCAAGGTTCTGCTCGGTAAAGCTGACTGCCACTGTAAGTCTGGTTACATTCAATGTATCTTGAATTATCACCGTCATGCATGCACACTTAATGCAATAAGCATTATAAGCACAATTACACAATCACGATCACGGATTCACAAACAAGAGAATACACTTTCAGTCTAGTAAATTAGAAGCAACAGGAGTACAAGTTCTTGTTCACCAAAAGGTCATGCTTTGGTTATCAGTTTGAGCCAGAGCTGCCCATGCAGTCTGTCAGTTCCACAATACCATCTGGTTCCTGATCCCGGAAGGGATGTCACAGAGTCTGGCCACAGTGCCTTTGCTCTGCTCCACTCTCCATACTATGTCTCTTAGACTCAGCACACCAAGAGTCCCTGGTGTTACAGATACCTAGGGTTGCAGACTTTGTTGCCAAAGACAATACCATGTAAGTACTTCATTGCATATCCTCCGCATCTGAGTCTTGAAGTTTCCTCAACACTGAACCATCACTTAAGAGGTGAACAAGTGTTTAGCCTCACCGAGACACCTCGAGCACTTATTCCAAATTTTCAAATAGATGTCTCTCCATTTTACTGAGACATCAGTAACACTAAACTCTCAACTAACTTCTCAAGACAAGCTAGCTGTGTGTGCAACTCTTGAGATGTGACCATGCACACAATTCCTTATCTGATGAGTGGCCCATCATGTCTTTCCATGGTAGTGAGAAGGAACTATGTAAGAGCATTATCCAAATGCTTCTGGAACACCAAGCGGCTTGGGCCCTGATGGCCACTTGAGCCCTGCTTTTTGTTCTTTTTGTCGGGTGAAGTTGGAAGAGCGTTGGGAGAAGAAAACAAGAGGAGGCATCTGAGGATATGGGATGCAGATTGATTTTATTGAGGAAAACATGAAACAGAGGGAGCGTCAAGGTGCACATTCTGAGGTGCCTGGAGGGCGACCACCAGCCTATTTTCCTTGCGCAGAGCAGATTTTCCCAGAGCCACAAGGTCTCCCTACTCCGTGGTAGGAGCAGCCCCAGAAGGTTTCCGGAGGGATTGTGCTAGTGAGCAAGGCATTGCAGCAGAGACTAGCAGCTGTAGGTGGTGGTACTATGGAAAGGAGAAAGAGGAAAAAAGAAGAAGGTATGTTGGCCATGTTTCCTGACAGCAAGGGCTGGCCCCTTCCTTCCTTGCTGGCTTTCTTGTGCCATGGAATGATGAGCTGCGGCTGGTGAGCCCGTGTGCCATGAGCGGCACAGAGGAGCGTCCTCAGACTGAGAGCTGGCAGGCACAGTGTTGGCGTGGGTCCTTAGCAGGGGTAGCAGGCTCTTCCTCCGTTGATGCAGCCCAGGCCTCCGAAGCCAAAGCCTCCAAGGCCAAAGCCTCCGAAGCCGCCGGAGGAGACGGGCACTCCCTGGGCGCTGAGGTTGCTGCCCACGGCAGCTGATGCGGAGGATCCAACGGCGGTGTTCTGGGGGAAGGAGCTGAGGATGGGTCCTGGCAGGGTGACCAGCACGGCAGGAGGCTGGATGACGACGCGGGAGTCCTCGCACTGCCTGACACAGGGCTCGTTGCAGCTGTTAGCCAGCGGGGTGGGTCCGCAGGGGCGGCAGATGTCGTAGCAGGACATGTCTGTGTTGTGGAGGGTTCCTGGAAGAGAGGGTGTTGTGAAGGCTGAGGGTGTTGTGGGTGTGTGGAGCGGTGGTGGGGGAGGCCAAGGGAGCAGGGAGGCCTTGGGTAGTGGGGAGCATGGCTTTGTGGAGGCAGAAGGGCTTCTGAGGCTGGGGGGATTGTAAGGTTGGGGAGGTAAGGCTGGTCGGGTGGGCGAATGATTGGAGTGGGGTTCAGGCTCACCTTGTTGTTCGCAGGGGAGAAGGTGTCGAAAGGAGTGTGTGAGGGTGCTACGAGCAGGGACGGCTTATATATTGGCCCCCGAGTGCCTTCGGGGCAAGAAATCCTTTGCGCATGACAATATTTGGTATGAGCTGCTATTACATGCCTAAGCCTGGCAAGTAATGAGGTGGGGTGTGTTGTCATTCCCACAACACTCTGGTGTCCTTTTCTCCTGTTAAGGATGTGTCTCTGTGGCCATGGCGGCAGCTTTTGAGTGGCTCTTTGGGTGGATTTGCATGGAGCGTTCGTTTGAGGGCAGTCAGCAGATGCGGCCAAAGCATGGGAGAGGTGGGGTGTCATGAAGTGAGGTCATGGCGTGTCACTCGTGTGGTGCTGTTTGTGGCTGCATTGTTGCAAGGAAGGGGCCCTAGACGCTGGCCTCGCCATAATACTGGCTGGTCTGCGTTTCCCAGATGTGCTGGGCGCGAGGCGCTGGCACTGACATCGCACTCACTCCCTCCTTGCCATCCTGTCCACTCCAAACGCTTGTGTTCATTCCTTCTCTTTCACATTGGGTGTCCTGCGTCAGTTGGCGGCTTGGTGGCCTTTGTGCTTGGAAGGTCCTTTTGTGGGAGAAGGGAGGCTGTGTGTTTTCTTCTTGTGGCAGCTTGGGGGTGGTAGTTTGATCATGCGGAGGAGAGGTGTTTGCGACTGTAGGACGTTGTCCTCTGAGGCCCGGTTGAGAGCTTGCAAGCCCTGAGCTGAGGGGCAGTGGTTTGTCAGGGAGACTGAGGCAGAGCTTTTGGGGTCTTGTTCAGTGCTGAGCGTCCAAGGGTGAGACCCTTTCTCTGCCTAGGCCTTGATGTTCAGACACAGGGTTTGGACCCTGCAGCAGGCAGTTGGAGACATGCATGGTGCGCAGGGCCGCAGCCGTGAGCACCTTGTTGATGGGTGGTCCTGGCATGGCTGCCGAGTGGCAAGGCCTGTCCCCATTCGGCTGAGGTGGATTTGGCTTGCTGCTGAAGTGAGTAGTATTGGTTGCTGAGGAAGATGAAGCCAGGTAGGAATGGGGGCTGTGCAACTGGGTGTGCCATGGTCCGTGAGGCCTGCTGCATTGAAGGCAGGAATGCTTAGGGCATGGTGTGGTGTCCTTGCAAGGCCACTACTAATTCTCTTGGAAAGGTCCTGGTGAGTGGGAGAGGCTCCTGAAGGCTGGAAGAGACTCACCCCGCTCCTCTGTTCAAGAAGGTGAAGAAGGAAGGGTTTAGGAAACCAGAGGTTAGCCTGACTTCAGTCGCTGGAAAGGTTCTAAAGGAAATCCTCCCAGAAAACGTTGTTGAGCAGACAAAGAACCAGAATGTGATGGGCAGTAGTCAGCAAGGATTTACATAGGGAAAGTCACACGGGAGCCTCCTCAGCGTCTTCTACGTTGAAGTGACTAGCTTGTTGGATGAGGAAAAAGCAGTGGCAGCTGCTCAAGTCTAGTAAAGCCTGTATGTAGTAAGGGCTTTCTTTGGCTCTTGCTCCCATGACACGTTCATAGAAAAGCAAACAAAGTATGGGTTAGATAAAGGTACGCTGAGGTGGGCTGAAAAATGGCCAATTGCTTAGGTGTGGAGGCTTGTGCTGAATGGCACAGAGCGGAGTTAGAGGCAAGGCCCTATCAGTGTGGTCCAGGAGTCAGCAGAGAGGCCAGCTCTGTTCCATATCCTCATTTGTGAAGTGGGTGATGGGATGGAGTGACCCCGCAGGAAGACTGAAGATGTCCCGAGACTGGGAGGAGCAACTGATGCACGTGATGAACGTGGCATCATTCAGAATGATGTGCAGAGGCTGGAGAACTGGGCAGAGAGGAACATCATGAAGTTGCAGAAGGGGCAAAGCAAAGTTCTGCCTATAGGGAGGACTAACGCCGAGCAGCAGGACATGGTGTTGTCCGACAAAGGGGCAGACACTTTGCCCAGCAGGACCTTGCATTGCTTTTGGAGAGCAAGCTGACGATGAGTCAGCAATGCAGCCTTGAGGCAAAAGAGGCCACCAGGCTCCAGGAGGGCATGGGGAAGAGCATTGCCAGCAAATTGAGGAAGGTGCTCCGTCATCTCTCCTCAGCACTGGTGAGGCCCCTTGTGGAGTCCTTTGTCCCATTTGAGGCGCCCCAGGGAAGGTTGAAGCAGACATGCTGGAGCAATTCCAGTGCAGGGCTACCAAGATGCTGAAGGGCCTGGAGATTCTTCCAAGATTAGGAGAAGGTGTGAGAGCTGGGCGTTTTCAACCCGCAGAGAAGGGTTCTCAGGCTGAATCTCCTCCTTGTTCAAAATCCCGGATGGGCAGGAAGGAAGACAAGGGAGCCAGACCACCCCCAACTGCCACAAGAAGAAAACACACAGCCTCCCGTCTCCCAGAAAAGGACCATCCAAGTATAAAGGCCATCAAGCCACCAATTGACACAGGACACCCAAGGTGAAAGACAAGGAATGAACACAAGCGTAGGGAGAGGGCAGGATGGCAAGGAGGGAACGAGTGTGAAACCACTGCCAGTGCCTCATGCCTAGCACATCTGGGAAGCCCACACCAGCCAGTATTATGGAGAGGCCAGCAAATAGGGCCCCCTCCTCGCAACAATGCAGCCGCAAACAGCACCGCATGAGTGACACGCCATGACCTCACTTCATGACACCCCACCTCTCCCATGCTTTGGCCGCGTCTGCTGACTGCCCTCAAACGCACACTACATGCAAATCCACCCAAAGAGCCACTCTTGAAAGCTGCCGCCACAGCCACAAAGACACATCCTTAACAGGAGAAAAGGACACTAGAGCGTTGTGTGAACAACAACATACCCCACCTCATTACTTGCCAGGCATTGTCATGTAATAGCAGCTCACACTAAATGCTGTCATGCGCAAAGGATTTCTTGCCCCCAAGGCACTCAAGGACCAGCATAAAAGCCTGCCCTGCTTGTAGCACCCTCACACACTCCTTTCGACACCTTCTCCCCTGCGAACAACAAGGTGAGCCTGAACCCCACTCCCATCCATTCCTCCACAGACCAGCCTTGTCTGCCCAGCCTTCCTATCCCCCCAGCCTCAGAAGCCCTTCTGCCTCCACAAAGCCATGCTCCACACTACCCAAGGACTCCCTGCTCCCTTGGCCTCCCCACCACCACTCCACACACCCCTAACACCCATCCGCCTTCCCAACACGCTCTCTTCCAGGCACCCTCCACAACACAGACATGTCCTGCTACGACATCTGCCGCCCCTGCGGACCCACCCCGCTGGCTAACAGCTGCAACGAGCCCTGTGTCAGGCAGTGCGAGGACTCCCGCGTCGTCATCCAGCCTCCTGCCGTGCTGGTCACCCTGCCAGGACCCATCCTCAGCTCCTTCCCCCAGAACACCGCCGTTGGATCCTCCGCATCAGCTGCCGTGGGCAGCAACCTCAGCGCCCAGGGAGTGCCCATCTCCTCCGGCGGCTTCGGAGGCTTTGGCCTTGGAGGCTTTGGCTTCGGAGGCCTGGGCTGCTTCTCTGGCGGAAGAGCCTGCTACCCCTGCTAAGGACCCACGCCAACACCCCTGACAGCAGCCTCCAACACCGTGCAAGCCAGCTCTCAGGCTGAGGACGCTCCTCTGTGCCGCTCATGGCACACAGGCTCACCGGCTGCCTCTCATCATTCCATGGCACAAGAAAGCCAGCAAGGAAGGAAGGGGCCAGCCCATGCTGTCAGGAAACATGGCCAACATACCTCGTTCTTTCTTCCTCTTTCTCCTTTCCGTAGCACCACCACCTACAGCTGCTACTCTCTGCTGCAACGCCTTGCTCACTAGCACAATCCCTCGGGAAACCTTCTGGGGCTGCTCCTACCACGGAGTAGGGACACCTTGTGGCTCTGGGAAAATCTGCTCTGTGCAGGGGACGTAGGCTGGTGGTTGCCCTCCAGGCACTTCAGAACGTGCACCTCCCACATGACGCTCCCTCTGTTTCATGTTTTCCTCAATAAAATCAATCTGCATCCTATATCCTCAGATGCCTCCTCTTGCTTTCTTCTCCCAACGCTCTTCCAACTTCACCTGACAAAGAGGAGAAAAAGCAGGGCTGAAGTGGCCATCAGGGCCCAAGCCTCTTGGTGTTCAAGAAGCATTTGGAAAACGCTCTTACATAGCTCCTTCTCACTACCATGGAAAGACATGATGGGACACTCATCAGATAAGGAATTGCCTGCATGGTCACATCTCAGGTGTTGCGCTCAATAGCTAAGTTGTCTTGAGAGGTTAGTTGAGAGTTTAGTGAGACTGATGTCTCAGTAAAATGGAGAGACATCTACTTGACATGTTAGAATAATTGCTGGAGGTTACTCGGTTAAGCTAAACACTTGTTCACCTCTTAAGGGATCGTTTAGCATTGAGAAAACTTCAAGGCTCAGATGCAGAGGATATGCAATGAAGTACTTACATGGTATTGTCTTTGGCAACAAAGCCTGCAACCCTAGGTATCTGTAACACCAGGGAATCTTATGTGCTGAGTCTAAGAGACATAGTATGGAGAGTGGAGCAGAGCAAAGGCACTGTGGCCAGACTCTGTGACATCCCTTCCGGGATCAGGAACCAGATGGTATTGTGGAACTGACAGACTGCATGGGCAGCTCTGGCTCAAACTGATAACCAAAGCATGGCCTTTTGGTGAACAAGGACTTGTACTCCTGTTGCTTCTAATTTACTAGACTGAAAGTGTATTCTCTTATTTGTGAATCCGTGATCGTGATTGTGTAATTGTGCTTATAATGCTTATTGCATTAAGTGTGCATGCATGATGGTGATAATTCAACATACATTGAATGTAACCAGACTTACAGTGGCAGGCAGCTTTACCGATCCGAACCTTGAGTCAGCAATGCAGCCTTGTGGCAAATGAGGCCACCAGGCTCCAGGAGGGCATGGGGAAGAGCGTTGCCAGCAAATTGAGGAATGCACTCCGTCATCTCTCCTCAGCACCGGTGAGGCCCCTTGTGGAGTCCTTTGTCCAGTTTGAGGTGCCCCAATGGAACCTAGAAGCAGACAGGCTGGAGCAATTCCAGTGCATTGCTACCAAGATGTTGAAGGTCCTGGAGCTTCTTCAATATGAGGAGGAGAGAGAGCTGGGCGATTTCAGCCTGCAGAGAAGGGTGCTCAGGCTGAATCTCCTTCTTGTTCCAAATCCCAGATAGGTGGGAATGAAGGCAAGGGACCCAGACTAAATTCAGTTACTGCCTGCTGCCAGGGGAAAGGAGAGTGAAAGCCACAGAGAAGCAATTTCCTTGGAAGAGAAGGAACCCCTTTTTCCCTGTGAGAGTGGTCAAGCAGTGGACCTCAAGCAGAGGTTTTGCATTTCCATCCTGGCAGATATGAGAAACCCAGGAACTGCACATGGTCCTGGAAAGCCTGCTGTAGCTGCCTGTGCTTGAGCAGGGCGCTTGCAGTACATGGTGTCCAGAGGTTACTTCCAAACGGAAGGCATTCTGTGGCTGCATCTGTTGTCAATGCGGGAGAACGTGCTGGGTGAGAAACAGTCCAGTGTGTGCTGACACGGAGGGATTGTTTCAGAGGGCATGTGCAGCAGAGCCTTTGCGTGCCCAAGCCTTTATTTGGTGAAGTGTAGGTCTTGTGTGATGTGCTGCAAGGTGTGGTGGCCCTTCTTGACTAGCCCCGATGATGTCTTGAGCTTTGGCTTTGTAGTGAGGGAAGTGGGAAGAAGAAGGGAAGAGGAGGAGCGTCAGCCTAGCATGAGACCTTTAGACCTTTATTGAGGAAAGCGCATGGAAAGGAAGGAGTAGCAAGTGGAACATCCCCGGGGTTCTTGGGTGCATGATGGGTGACCAACAACGTCATCCTTGTGCATGAAAGATTTTCCCAGAGCATGGAGATCTTCCTGCCCTGTGATGGGAGCAACAGAGAGGGAGTCCATCCCTGGTGGTGTTTGGCTTGTGAGCCCATCATAGGAGCAGGGAGAACCAGACATTGGAGACAGTGCAAGTCAAGGAAAGAAGTGGGAGAATGGTAGAATGTAAGTGGGCCATGTTTCCAAGCATCGTGGAATAGTCCACGTCCTTGCTTCTCTGGTTCATGCCTTGCGAGAAATAGCCGTGCTTGTGGAGCTGATGACCCAGAGGGTCAGGGACGGCGCACAGGAGCATCCATAATCCACGAGGAATCTCGCACCATACGTGTGGTGTCCTTGTGAGGGACAACTCTGTTAAATAATACTGGTTTCAGTTGCGACCCCAGAGGGACATCACTCCTCCCTGGTGTCCACCTGGGCACCGAGCTGTTGAGCGCAACTCTTGAGATGTGACCATGCACACAATTCCTTATCTGCTGCATGGCCATCTTGTCTTTCCATGGTAGTGAGAAGGATCTATGTAAGAGTGTTGTGCAAACGCTTCTTGAACACCAAGAGGCTTGGGCCCTGATGGCCACTTGAGCCCTGTTTTTTCTCCTCTTTGTCAGGTGAAGTTGGAAGAGCGTTGGGAGAAGAAAGCAAGAGGAGGCATCTGAGGATATGGGATGCAGATTGATTTTATTGAGGAAAACATGAAACAGAAGGAGCGTCAAGGTGCACATTCTGAGGTGCCTGGAGGGCGACCACCAGCCTATGTCCCTTGCGTAGAGCAGATTTTCCCAGAGCCCCAAGGTGTCCCTACTCCGTGGTAGGAGCAGCCCCAGAAGGTTTCCGGAGGGATTGTGCTAGTGAGCAAGTCATTGCAGCAGAGAGTAGCAGCTGTAGGTGGTGGTGCTATGGAAAGTAGAAAGAGGAAGAAAGGAGGTATGTTGGCCATGTTTCCTGACAGCATGGGCGAGCCCTTTCAGGGCTTCCTAGCTTTGTTGTGCCATGGAATGATGAGCTGCAACTGGTGAGCCCGTGTGCCATGAGCGGCACAGAGGAGCGTCCTCAGCCTGAGAGCTGGCAGGCACAGTGTTGGAGGCTGCTGTCAGGGGTGTTGGCGTGGGTCCTTAGCAGGGGTAGCAGGCTCTTCCGCCGTTGATGCAGCCCAGGCCTCCGAAGCCAAAGCCTCCAAGGCCAAAGCCTCCGAAGCCGCCGGAGGAGACGGGCACTCCCTGGGCGCTGAGGTTGCTGCCCACGGCAGCTGATGCGGAGGATCCAACGGCGGTGTTCTGGGGGAAGGAGCTGAGGATGGGTCCTGGCAGGGTGACCAGCACGGCAGGAGGCTGGATGACGACGCGGGAGTCCTCGCACTGCCTGACACAGGGCTCGTTGCAGCTGTTAGCCAGCGGGGTGGGTCCGCAGGGGCGGCAGATGTCGTAGCAGGACATGTCTGTGGTGTGGAGGGTGCCTGGAAGAGAGCGTGTTTGGAAGGCGGATAGTGTTAGGGGTGTGTGGAGTGGTGCTGGGGGAGGCCAAGGGAGCAGGGAGGCCTTGGGTAGTGTGGAGCATGGCTTTGGGGAGGCAGAAGGGCTGCTGAGGCTGGGGGGAGACAGGGAGTAGGGAGATAAGGCTGGTCTGTGGAGGAATGGATGGGAGTGGGGTTCAGGCTCACCTTGTTGGTCGCAGGTGAGAAGGCGTCGGGAGGTGTGTGTGAGGGTGCTATGCGCAGGGATGGCTTTTATGCTGGTCCTTGAGTGCCTTTGGGCAAGAAACCCTTTGCGCATGACAGCATTTGGCGTGAGCTGCTCTTACATGCCTAAGCCTGGCAAGTAATGAGGTGGGGTGTGTTGTTGTTCCCACAGCGCTCTGGTGTCCTTTTCTCCTGTTGAGGATTTGTCTCTGTGGCCGTGGCGGCAGCTTTTAAGTAAGAGTTGTTATTTGGGTGGCTTTGCATGGAGCGTGTGTTTGAGGGCAGTCGGCAGACGCGGCCAAAGCATGGGAGAGGTGGGGTGTCATGAAGTGAGGTCATGGCGTATCACTCGTGCGGTGCTGTTTGCGGCTGCATTGTTGCGAGGAGGGGGCCCTATTTCCTGGCCTCACCATAATGCAGGCTGGTCTGGGATTCCCAGGTGAGTTGGGCACGAGGCGCAGGCATTGATGTCACACTCGCTTCCTCCTTGCCATCCTGCAATCTCCCAGCGCTTGTGTTCATTCCTTCTCTTTCACATTGGGTGTGCTTCATTGGTCGGTGGTTTGGTGGCCTTTGTGCCTGAAAGGTCCTTTTGTGGGAGAAGGGAGGCTGTGTGTTTTCTTCTTGTGGCAGCTTGGGGGTGGTTGTTTGTTCATGCGGAGGAGAGGTGTTTGCGACTGTAGGACGTTGTCCTCTCAGGCCCGGTTGAGAGCTTGCAAGCCCTGAGCTGAGGGGCAGTGGTTTGTCAGGGAGACTGAGGCAGAGCTTTTGGGGTCTTGTTCAGTGCTGAGCGTCCAAGGGTGAGACCCTTTCCCTGCCTAGGTTTGATGGTCAGACGCAGGGTTTGGACCCTGCAGCAGGTAATTGGAGGCATGAATGGTGCGCAGGGCCGCAGCCGTGAGCACCTTGTTGATGGGTGGTCCTGGCATGGCTGCCGAGTGGCAAGACCTGTCCCCATTCGGCTGAGGTGGATTTGGCTTGCTGCTGAAGTGAGTAGTATTGGTTGCTGAGGAAGATGAAGCAAGGTAGGAATGGGGGCTGTGCAACTGGGTGTGCCATGGTCCGTGAGGCCTGCTGCATTGAAGGCAGGAATGCTTAGGGCATGGTGTGGTGTCCTTGCAAGGCCACTACTAATTCTCTTGGAAAGGTCCTGGTGAGTGGGAGAGGCTCCTGAAGGCTGGAAGAGACTCACTCCGCTCCTCTGTTCAAGAAGGTGAAGAAGGAAGGTGTGCGCAACCAGAGGCTGGTTGGCCTGACTTCAGTCGCTGGGAAGGTTCTAAAGGAAATCCTCCCGGAAAGCGCTGTCAAGCAGACGAAGAACAATAATGTGATGGGCAGTAGTCAGCAAGGATTTACATAGGGAAAGTCACACGGGAGCCTCCTCAGCATCTTCTACGTTGAAGTGACCAGCTTGGTGGATGAGGAAAAGGCAGTGGCCGCAGCTCAAGTTTAGTAAAGCCTGTATGTAGTATGGGCTTTCTTTGGCTCTTGCTAGCTTGACACGCTCATAGAAAAGCAAACAAAGTATGGGTTAGATAAAGGTACGCTGAGATGGGCTGAAAAATGGCCAATTGCTTGGGGGCAGAGTCCTGTGCTGAGTGGCACAGAGCCGAGTTAGAGGCAAGGCCCTATCGGTGTGGGCCAGGAGTCAGCAGCAAGCCCAGCTCTGTTCCATATCCTCATTAGTGAGGTGGGTGATGGGATGGAGTGACCCCACAGGAAGTCTGAAGATGTCCCGAGACTGGGAGGAGCAACTGATGCACGTGATGAACGTGGCACCATTCAGAATGATGTGCAGAGGCTGGAGAACTCGGCAGAGAGGAACATCATGAAGTTTCAGAAGGGGCAAAGCAAATTGCTGCCTCTGGGGAGGACTAACACAGAGCAGCAGGACATGGTGTTGTCCGACACAGGGGCATGCAGCTTTGCCAAGCAGGACCTTGTGTTGCTGTTGGAGAGCAAGCTGACGATGAGTCAGCAATGCAGCCTTGAGGCAAAAGAGGCCACCAGGCTCCAGGAGGGCACGGGGAAGAGCGATGCCAGCAAACTGAGGAATGCACTCCGTCATCTCTCCTCAGCACTGGTGAGGCCCCTTGTGGAGTCCTTTGTCCCGTTTGAGGCGCCCCAGGGAAGGTTGAAGCAGACAGGCTGGAGCAATTCCAGTGCAGGGCTACCAAGATGCTGAAGGGCCTTGAGCCTCTTCAATATAGAAGAGAAGATGAGATGGGCATTTTCAACCCGCAGAGAAGGGTGCTCAGGCTGAATCTCCTCCTTGTTCTAAATCCCGGATGGGCAGGAACGAAGACAAGGGAGCCAGACCACCCCCAAGCTGCCACAAGAAGAAAACACACAACCTCCCTTCTCCCACAAAGGACCTTCCAAGCACAAAGGCCACCAAACCACCGACCGGTGAAGCACACCCAATGTGAAATAGAAGGAATGAACACAAGCGCAGGGAGAGGGCAGGATGGCAAGGAGGGAACGAGTGTGAAACTAGTGCCAGTGCCTTGTGCCTAGCACATCTGAGAAGCCCAGACCAGCCAGTATTAATGCGAGGCCAGCAAATAGGGCCCCCTCCTCGCAACAATGCAGCCGCAAACAGCACCGCATGAGTGACACGCCATGACCTCACTTCGTGACACCCCACCTCTCCCATACTTTGGCCGCGTCTGCTGACTGCCCTCAAACGCACACTCCATGCAAATCCACCCAAAGAGCCACTCTTGAAAGCTGCTGCCACGGCCACAAAGAAACATCCTCAACAGGAGGAAAGGACACCAGAGCGTTTTGGGAACAACAACATACCCCACCTCATTACTTGCCAGGCATTGTCATGTAAGAACAGCTCATACCAACTGCTGTCATGCGCAAAGGGTTTCTTGCCCAAAAGGCACTCGGGGGCCAATATATAAGCCGGACCTGCTTGTAGCACCCTCACACACTCCTGCTGACACCTTCTCCCCTGCGAACAACAAGGTGAGCCTGAACTCCACTTCCATCCTTCGCACACCAGACCAGCCTTATCTCCCAAACCTTACTATCCCCCCAGCCTCAGAAGCCCTTCTGCCCCCCCAAAGCCATGCTCCCCACTACCCAAGGACTCCCTGCTCCCTTGGCCTCCCACAGTACCACTCCACACACCCCCAATACCCTCCGCCTTCCCAACACACTCTCTTCCAGGCACCCTCCATAACACAGACATGTCCTGCTACAACTTCTGCAACCCCTGCGGACCCACCCCGCTGGCTAACAGCTGCAACGAGCCCTGTGTCAGGCAGTGCGAGGACTCCCGCGTTGTCATCCAGCCTCCTGCCGTGCTGGTCACCCTGCCAGGACCCATCCTCAGCTCCTTCCCCCAGAACACCGCCGTTGGATCCTCCGCATCAGCTGCCGTGGGCAGCAACCTCAGCGCCCAGGGAGTGCCCGTCTCCTCCGGCGGCTTCGGAGGCTATGGCCTTGGAGGCCATGGCTTTGGAGGCCTGGGCTGCTTCTCTGGTGGAAGAGCCTGCTACCCCTGCTAAGGACCCACGCCAACACCCCTGACAGAAGCCTCCAATACCACGCAAGACAGCTCTCAGCCTGAAGACTCTCCTCTGTGCTATTCATGACACACACGCTGACCAGCTGCAGCTCATCATTCTATGACACAACAAAGCAAGCAAGCATGGAAGGAGCCAGCTCATGCTGTCAAGAAACATGGCCAACCTACCTTCTTCTTTCTTCCTCTTTCTCCTTTCCGTAGCACCACCACCTACGGCCGCTACTGTCTACTGCTATAAATGGTTCATAGTCCAAATGCCACCATGGATTGACTACCTCTCTGCTACTCTCCTCATTAGGACAGGATGTTCTCAGTTCTCTTCGGAAATGTGCTGTAGACAAGGGAGAGCAGCTGGTGGTCACTCTAATAGCACCTCAGACTCAGGTGCTTTTATTTTTGCCTCTTCCTTTTATTTTTTTTTCCCCTCAATAAAATCTATCTGCATCCCATCCTGACATTCGTCCTCTTCCTTTTTTCAACCCAACGCTCTTTCCAGTTCACCTACTACTAATGTTTTGCTCAATAGTCCATCGGGTGGGGTTGTAAAGGCCCACTGAACCTCCCCTCTCAAGGATGTCATCACCAACAACACAGGTGGGCACCAGCTGGTTTTCCAGCCCATCATCAATACATATGGATGACCACACTAAGGGTTGGGCACATTAGATTTTACACTGCTGTAATAGAGCAGCAATTTAGGATTTATTTTCTATTTTGAGGTATAGATGGTATAATTTTTAACAGCTCTTAATCAACCTATGATCATCTGAGAATTTAACAGAATTATTTTAATGGGTTTTTCTACAATAGAAACAGTGGCAAAGTTCAGCTGAGACTTACTGCAGGGTTCTTGGGGGTATATAAATTCAGTCACGAACTTCCAAAATACCCCCTTGGAGTGAATTACTCACCCTAATTCCTTGTTGGTGTTTGTCTGCACCTGAGTCCTCAAGGAGTCAGCCCTGAGATGCACTTTCCCTCAGGGGTATGCTGTGAGGTGTCCCAGCTCAGGTAGAGATTGAGTTTTCAATGCCTAGAGAGCTCATGGGGTTCTTTGCTTAGGACTACTATTTATAGGAACACAAGATGATTGACTGTTATTTGCCATCCTGGCTACAATTCAGATAAGGCAATTTTGGTACTTTACACCAACCTTGCAATTCTGGTACAGGCCTGGAGCTTCTTCAATATGAAGAGAAGGTAAGAGAGCTGGGCATTTTCAACCCGCAGAGAAGGGTGCTCAGGCTGAATCTCTTCCTTGTTCTAAATCCCGGATGGGCAGGTACAAAGACAAGGGAACCAGGCTAAATTCAGTTACTGCCTGCTACCAGGACAAAGGTGAGTGGACGCCACAGAGAAACAATTTCTTTGGAAGGGAAGGAACCCCTTTTTCCCTGTGAGAGTGGTCAAGCAGTGGAACTCAAGCAGAGGTTTTGCATTTCCATCGTTTTTAATATGAGAAACCCAGGAACTGCACATGGTCCAGTACAGCCTCCTGTAGATGCCTGTACTTGACAAGGGCGCTGGCAGTGCATGGTCTCCAGAGGTTACTTCCAAACGGAAGGGATTCTGTGGCTGCATCTGTTGTCAATGTGGGAGTATTATGGTGAGGCCAGCAACTAGGGCCCCCTCCTCGCAGGAATGAAGCCACAAACAGCACCGCACGAGTGACACGCCATGACCTCACTTCATGACACCCCACCTCTCCCATGCTTTGGCCGCGTCTGCCGACTGCCCTCAAATGTACTCTCCATGCAGATCCACTTAAAGAGCCACTCTCACTCGGTGAGAAACAGCCGTGATTATGGAGCTGATGACCCAGTGGGTCAGGGACGTCGCAAAGCAGCATACACAATCCACAAGGAGTCTCACAAAATACGTGTGGTGTCCGTGTGCAGGACAACTCTGTTAAATAATACTGGCCTCAGTAGAGACCCCAGAGGGACACCACTCCTCCCTGGTGTCCACCTGGGCACCAAGCTGTTGAGCGCAACTCTTGAGATGTGACCATGCACGCAATTCCTTATCTGCTGAGTGGCCCATCATGTCTTTCCATGGTAGTGAGAAGGAGCTATGTAAGAGCGTTGTCCAAATGCTTCTTGAACACCAAGAGGCTTGGGCACTGATGGCCACTTGAGCCTTGCTCTTTGTTCTTTTTGTCGGGTGAAGTTGGAAGAGCGCTGGGAGAAGAAAGCAAGAGGAGGCATCTGAGGATATGGGATGCAGATTGATTTTATTGAGGAAAACATGAAACAGAGGGAGCGTCAAGGTGCATATTCTGAGGTGCCTGGAAGGCGACCACCAGCCTATGTCCCTTGCGTAGAGCAGATTTTCCCAGAGCCCCAAAGTGTCCCTACTCCGTGGTAGGAGCAGCCCCAAGTTTCCGGAGGGATTGTGCTAGTGAGCAAGTCATTGCAGCAGAGAGTAGCAGCTGTAGGTGGTGGTGCTACGGAAAGGTGAAAGAGGAAGAAAGAAGGAGGTATGTTGGCCATGTTTCCTGACAGCAAGGGCTGGCCCCTTCCTTCCTTGCTGGCTTTCTTGTGCCATGGAATGATGAGCCGCAACTGGTGAGCCCGTGTGCCATGAGCGGCACAGAGGAGCATCCTCAGACTGACAGCTGGCAGGCACAGTGTTGGAGGCTGCTGTCAGGGGTGTTGGCGTGGGTCCTTAGCAGGGGTAGCAGGCTCTTCCACCAGAGAAGCAGCCCAGGCCTCCGAAGCCAAAGCCTCCAAGGCCAAAGCCTCCGAAGCCGCCGGAGGAGATGGGCACTCCCTGGGCGCTGAGGTTGCTGCCAACAGCAGCTGATGCGGAGGATCCAACGGCGGTGTTCTGGGGGAAGGAGCTGAGGATGGGTCCTGGCAGGGTGACCAGCACGGTAGGAGGCTGGATGACGACGCGGGAGTCCTCGCACTGCCTGACACAGGGCTCGTTGCAGCTGTTAGCCAGCGGGGTGGGTCCGCAGGGGCGGCAGATATCGTAGCAGGACATGTCTGTGTTGTGGAGGGTTCCTGGAAGAGAGGCTGTTGTGAAGGCGGAGGCTGTTGGGGGTGTGAGGAGCAGTGATCAGGAAGGCCAAGAGAGTGGGGAGGCCTTGGGTTGTGGGGAGCATGGCTTTGGGGAGGCAGAAAGACTGCTGAAGCTGGGGAGAGAGGCCGCGTGCGAGATAAGGCTGGTCTGGTGTGCAAAGGATGGGAGTGGGGTTCAGGCTCACCTTGTTGTTCGCAGGTGAGAAGGCGTCGGGAGGAGTGTGTGAGGGTGCTACGCGCAGGGTCGGCTTTTATGCTGGTCCCCGAGTGCCTTTGGGGCAAGAAACCCTTTGTGCATGACAACACCTTGCGTGAGCTGCTCTTACATGATAATGCCTGGCAAGTAATGAGGTGGGGTGTGTTGTTTTTCCCACAATGCTCTGGTGTCCTTTTCTCCTGTTGAGGATGTGTCTTTGTGGCCGTGGCGGCAGCTTTTTAGTGAGAGTGGCTCTTTGGGTGGATTTGAATGGAGCGTGCATTTGAGGACAGTCAGCAGACGCGGCCAAAGCATGGGAGAGGTGGGGTGTCATGAAGTGAGGTCATGGCGTGTCACTCGTGCGGTGCTGTTTGCGGCTGCATTGTTGTGGTTGGAAACTGTCTTGGGCAGAGTGATCGTGAAATGCTAGAATTCTCCATTCTTGGAGAAGCAAGGAAGGGGACCAGTAAAACCACTGGATTGGACTTACGGAGGACCGACTTTGAACTTTTCAGGACACTTGGGAGGCGGTTCTGAAGGGCAGAGGAGTCAAAAAGGCTGGGCGCTCGTCAGGAAGGGAATCTTAATGGCACAGGAGCGGTCTGTCCCCATGTGCCCAAAGACAAGCCTGTTGGGATGAAGGCCGGCATGGCTCTTCATGGAATTGTGGCTTGAGCTTAGGAGGAAAAAAAGGGATTACAATCTTTGGAAAAGAGGGCGGGCCACTCAGGAGGACTATAAGGATGTTGCGAGGCAGTGCAGGGACAAAATTAGAAAGGGTAAAGCTCATTTGGAGATCAATCTGGCTACTGCCATCAAAGACAACAAAAAATGTTTCTACAAATACATGAATGCAAAACAGAGGACTAAGGAGAACCTCCAGCCTTTGCTGGATGCAGGGGGAACTTAGTTACAAAAGATGAGGAAAAGGCGGAGGTGCTTCATGCCTTCTTTGCCTCAGTCTTTAGCGACAAAACCAGTTGCTCTCTGGATACCCAGTACCCTGAGCTGGTGGAAGGTGATGGGGAGCAGAATGTGGCTCTCCCTATCCATGAGAAAATGGTTGGCGACCTTCTCCGGCACTTGGATGTACGCAAGTAGATGGGGCCAGATGGGATCCACCCGAGGATACTGAGAGAACTGGCGGAGGAGCTGGCCAAGCCACTTACCATCATTTATCAACAGTCCTGGCTATCAGGGGAGCTACCAGTCAACTGGTGGCTAGCAAACGTGAGGCCAACTACAAGAAGGGCCGGGGGGTAGACCCAGGAAACTCTAGGCCTGTCAGTTTGACCTCAGTGCCAGGGAAGCTCATGGAGCAGATTATCTTGGGTGTCACCACACGGCACTTACAGGGCAACCAGGTGATCAGGCCCAGTCAGCATGGGTTTATGAAAGGCAGGTCCTGCTTGACGAACCTGATCTCCTTCTATGACAAAGTGACGCGCTTGGTGGATGAGGGAAAGGCTGTGGACGTGGTCTACCTTGACTTCAGCAAGGCTTTTGACACTGTTTCCCACAACATTCTCCTCAAGAAACTGTCTGATCATGGCTTGGACTGGCGTACGCTTCGTTGAGTTAAAAACTGGCTGGATAGCCGGGCCCAAAGAGTCGTGCTGAATGGAGTCAAATCCAGTTGGAGGCCGGTCACTAGTAGCATTCCCCAGGGCTCGGTACTGGGGCTGGTCCCCTTTAAGATCTTCTTTGATTATCTGGATGAGGGCAGTGAGTGCACCCTCAGTAAGTTCGCAGATGACACCAAGTTAGGTGCGTGTGTTGATCTGCTTGAGGGTAGGAAGGCTCTGCAGGAGGATCTGGATAGGCTGGACCGATGGGCTGAGGTCAACTGTATGAGGTTCAACAAGGCCAAGTGCCGGGTCCTGCACCTGGGGCACAACAACCCCAAGCAGAGCTACAAGCTTGGACATGAGTGGACAGCTGCCAGGTGGATAAGGACCTGGGAGTATTGGTTGATAGTCGGCTGAATAAGAGCCAGCAGTGTGTTTAGGTGGCCAAGAAGGCCAACAGCGTCCTGGCTTGTATAAGAAGCAGTGTGGCCAGCAGGTCTAGGGAAGTGTTTGTCCCCCTGTACTTGCCTCTGGTGAGGCTGCACCTCGAGTACCGTGTTCAGTTTTGGGCCCCTCGCTACAAGAAGGACATGGAGGTGCTCGAGAGAGTCCAGAGAAGGGTAGCGAAGCTGGTGAGGCATCTGGAGAACAAATCCAAGGAGGAGCGGCTGAGGGAGCTGAGTTTGTTAAGCCTGGAGAAAAGGAGACTCAGAGGCGACCTTATCACTCTTTATAAGTACATTAAAGCAGGCTGTAGCGAGGTGGGGGTTGGTCTATTCTCCCACGTGCCTGGTGACAGAACAAGGGGGAACGGGCTAAAGTTACACCAGAGGTGTTTTAGGTTGGATATTAGGAAGAACTTCTTTACTGAGAGGGTTGTGAGGCATTGGAATGGGCTGCCCAGGGAAGTGGTGGAGTCACCATCCCTGGAGGTTAAAAGACGTTTAGATGTTGAACTTAGCGATATGGTTTAGTGGAGGACTTACAATAAGGTCAGAGGTTGGACTAGGTGGTCTTGAGGTCTCTTCCAACCTCGACAATTCTGTGATTCTGTGAGTCTCGCCCCATATGTGTGGTGTCCGTGTGAGGGACAATTCTGTTAAATAATACTGGCCTCAGTAGAGACCCCAGAGGGACACCACTCCTCCCTGGTGTCCACCTGGGCACCAAGCTGTTGAGCGCAACTCTTGAGATGTGACCATGCACGCAATTCCTTATCTGCTGAGTGGCCAATCATGTCTTTCCATGGTAGTGAGAAGGAGCTATGTAAGAGCGTTGTCCAAAGGCTACTAGAACCCCAAGAGGCTTGGGCCCTGATGGCCACTTCAGCCCTGCTCTTTGTTCTTTTTGTCGGGTGAAGTTGGAAGAGCGCTGGGAGAAGAAAACAAGAGGAGGCATCTGAGGATATGGGATGCAGATTGATTTTATTGAGGAAAACATGAAACAGAGTGAGCGTCAAGGTGCATATTCTGAGGAGCCTGGAGGGCGACCACCAGCCTATGTCCCTTGCGTAGAGTAGATTTTCCCAGAGCCCTAAGGTCTCCCTACCCCGTGGTAGGAGCAGCCCCAGATTTCCGGAGGGATTGTGCTAGTGAGCAAGGCATTGCAGCAGAGAGTAACAGCTGTAGGTGGTGGTGCTATGGAAAGGAGAAAGAGGAAGAAAGAAGGAGGTATGTTGGCCATGTTTCCTGACAGCAAGGGCTGGCCCCTTCCTTCCTTGCTGGCTTTCTTGTGCCATGGAATGATGAGAGGCAGCCGGTGAGCCTGTGTGCCATGAGCAGCACAGAGGAGCGTCCTCAGCCTGAGAGCTGGCAGGCACAGTGTTGGAGGCTTCTGTCAGGGGTGTTGGCGTGGGTCCTTAGCAGGGGTAGCAGGCTCTTCCTCCGTTGATGCAGCCCAAGCCTCCAAAGCCAAAGCCTCCAAGGCCAAAGCCTCCGAAGCCGCCGGAGGAGACGGGCACTCCCTGGGCGCTGAGATTGCTGCCCACGGCAGCTGATGCGGAGGATCCAACGGCGGTGTTCTGGGGGAAGGAGCTGAGGATGGGTCCTGGCAGGGTGACCAGCACGGCAGGAGGCTGGATGACGACGCGGGAGTCCTCGCACTGCCTGACACAGGGCTCGTTGCAGCTGTTAGCCAGCGGGGTGGGTCCGCAGGGGCGGCAGATGTCGTAGCAGGACATGTCTGTGGTGTGGAGGGTGCCTGGAAGAGAGCGTGTTTGGAAGGCGGATAGTGTTAGGGGTGTGTGGAGCACTGCTGGAAGAGGCCAAGGGAGCAGGGAGGCCTTGGGTAGTGGGGAGCATAGCTTTGGGGAGGCAGAAGGGCTGCTGAGGCTGGGGGGAGACAGGGAGTAGGGAGATAAGGCTGGTCGGTGGGCAAAGGATGGGAGTGTATTTCAGGCTCACCTTGTTGGTCGCAGGTGAGAAGGCGTTGGGAGGAGTGTGTGAGGGTTCGAGGCACAGGGCCGGCTTTTATGCTGGTCCTTGAGTGCCTTTGGGGCAAGAAACGCTTTGCGCATGACAGCAGTTGGTATGAGGTGCTCTTACATGACAATGCCTGGCGAGTAATGAGGTGGGGTGTGTTGTTCCCACAGCGCTCTGTTGTCCTTTTCTACTGTTGAGGATGTGTCTCTGTGGCCGTGTCAGCAGCTTTTAAGTGAGAGTGACTCTTTGGGTGGCTTTGCATGGAGCGTGTGTTTGAGGGCAGTCGGCAGACGCGGCCAAAGCATGGGAGAGGTGGGGTGTCATGAAGTGAGGTCATGGCGTGTCACTCATGCGGTGCTGCTTGCGGCTGCATTGTTGAGAGGAGGGGGCCCTATTTGCTGGCCTCGCCATAATGCAGGCTGGTCTGGGCTTCCCAGATGTGCTTGGCGCGAGGCTCAGGCATTGATGTCACACTCGTTCCCTCCTTGCCATCCTGCCCTCTCCCAGCGCTTGTGTTCATTCCTCCTCTTTCACCTTGGGTGTACTTCATTGGTTGGTGGTTTGGTGGCCTTTGTGCCTGAAAGGTCCTTTTGTGGGAGAAGGAAGGCTGCGTGTTTTCTTATTGTGTCAGCTTGGGGGTGGTAGTTTGATCATGCGGAGGAGAGGTGTTTGCGACAGCAGGACGTTGTCCTCTCAGGCCTGGTTGAGAGCTTGCAAGCCCTGAGCTGAGGGGCAGTGGTTTGTCAGGGAGACTGAGGCCGAGGTTTTGGGGTCTTGTTCGGTGCTGAGCGTTCAAGGGTGAGACCCTTTCCCTGCCTAGGTTTGATGGTCAGACGCAGGGTTGGGACCCTGCAGCAGGCAGTTGGAGACATGCATGGTGCGCAGGTCCGCAGCCGTGAGCACCTCGTGGATGCGTGGTCCTGGCATGACTGCCGAGTGGCAAGGCCTGTCCCCATTCGGCTGAGGTGGATTTGGCTTGCTGCTGAAGTGAGTAGTGTTGGTTGCTGAGGAAGATGAAGCAAGGTAGGAAGGGGGGCTGTGCAACTGGGTGTGCCATGGTCCGTGAGGCCTACTGCACTGAAGCCAGGAATGCTTAGGGCATGGTGTGGTGTCCTTGCAAGGCCACTACTAATTCTCTTGGAAAGGTCCTGGTGAGTGGGAGAGGCTCCTGAAGGCTGGAAGAGACTCACCCCTCTTCTCTTTTCAAGAAGGTGAAGAAGGAAGGGTTTAGGAAACCAGAGGCTGGTTGGCCTGACTTCAGTCGCTGGGAAGGTTCTAAAGGAAATCCTCCCAGAATAGTGTTGTCGAGCAGATGAAGAACCAGAATGTGATGGGCAGTAGTCAACAAGGATTTACATATTGAAACTCATGCAGGACCCTTCCTAGTGTCTTCTACGTTGAAGTGACGAGCTTGGTGATTGAGGGGAGAGCGGTAGCAGCTGCTCAACATTAGTAAAGGCTGTAGTAAGGGCTTTCTTAGATGGTTGCTCTCGTAATACTCTCAAAGAGAAGCAGACAAAGTATAGGTTAGATAAAGGTACGCTGAGGTGGGCTGAAAAATGACAAATTGCTTAGGTGCAGAAGCTTGTGCTGAGTGGCACAGAGCGGTGTTGGAGGCAAGGACCTAGCGGTGTGGGCCAGGGCTCGGCAGTGAGGCCAGCACTGTTCCATATCCTCATTAGTGAGGTGGGTAATGGGATGGAGTGACCCCGCAGGAAGTCTGCAGATGACCCGAGACTGGGAGGAGCAACTGATGCACGTGATGAACGTGGCATCATTCAGAATGATGTGCAGAGGCTGGAGAACTGGGCAGAGAGGAACATCATGAAGTTGCAGAAGGGGCAAAGCAAATTGCTGCCTCTGGGGAGGACTAACGCCGAGCAGCAGGACATGGTGTTGTCTGACAGAGGGGCAGGCAGCCTTGCCAAGCAGGACCTTGCGTTGCTGTTGGAGAGCAAGGTGACGATGAGTCAGCAATGCAGCCTTGCGGCAAAATAGGCCACCAGGCTCCAGGAGGGCACAGGGAAGAGCGATGCCAGCAAACTGAGGAATGCACTCCGTCATCTCTCCTCAGCACTGGTGAGGCCCCTTGTGGAGTCCTTTCTTCAGTTTGAGGAGCCCCAGTAAAAGATGGAAGCAGACATGCTGGAGCAATTCCAGTGCAGGGCTACCAAGATGCTGAAGGTCCAGGAGCCTCTTCAATATGAGGAGAAGGTGAGAGAGCTGGGCGTTTTCAACCCACAGAGAAAGGTGCTCAGGCTGAATCTCCTCCTCGTTCTAAATCACGAATGGGCAGGAAGGAAGACAAGGGAGCCAGACCACCCGCAAGCTGCTACAAGAAGAAAACACACAGCGTCCCTTCTCCCACAAAGGACCTTCCAAGCATAAAGGCCACCAAGCCACCAACTGACGCAGGACACCCAAGGTGAAAGACAAGGAATGAACACAAGCGTAGGGAGTGGGCAAGGAGGATGGCAAGGAGGGAACGAGTGTGAAACCACTGCCAGTGCCTTGTGCCTAGCACATCTGGGAAGCCCAGACCAGCCAGTATTAATGCGAGGCCAGCAAATAGGGCCCCCTCCTCGCAACAATGCAGCCGCAAACAGCACCGCTCGAGTGACACGCCATGACCTCACTTCATGACACCCCACCTCTCCCAAGGTTTGGCCGCGTCTGCTGACTGCCCTCAAATGTACGCTTCATGCAGATCCACTTAGAGAGCCACTCTCACTAAAAAGCTGCCGCCACGGCCACAAAGACACATCCTCAACAGGAGAAAAGGACACCAGAGTATTGTGGGAATGACAACACACCCCACCTCATTACTTGCCAGGCTTTGGCCTGTAAGTGCAGCTCACGCCAAATGCTGTCATGCGCAAAGGGTTTCTTGCCCCCAAGGCACTCAAGGACCAGCATAAAATCCTGCCCTGCTTGTAGCACCCTTACGCACTTCTGCTGACACCTTCTCACCTGTGACCAACAAGGTGAGCCTGAACCCCACTCCCATCATTCGCCCACCTGACCAGCCTTGTCTACTCCAACCTCACTATTCCCCCAGCCTTAGCAGCCCTTCTGCCTCCCCAAAGCCATGCTCCCCACTACCCAAGGCCTCCCTGCTCCCTTGGCCTCCCCCACCACCGCTCCACACACCCACAACACTCTCCACCTTCCCAACACCCTCTCTTCCAGGCACCCTCCACAACACAGACATGTCCTGCTACGACATCTGCCGCCCCTGCGGACCCACCCCGCTGGCTAACAGCTGCAACGAGCCCTGTGTCAGGCAGTGCGAGGACTCCCGCGTCGTCATCCAGCCTCCTGCCGTGCTGGTCACCCTGCCAGGACCCATCCTCAGCTCCTTCCCCCAGAACACCGCCGTTGGATCCTCCGCATCAGCTGCCGTGGGCAGCAACCTCAGCGCCCAGGGAGTGCCCGTCTCCTCCGGCGGCTTCGGAGGCTTTGGCCTTGGAGGCTTTGGCCTGGGAGGCCTGGGCTGCATCTCTGGCGGAAGAGCCTGCTACCCCTGCTAAGGACCCACGCCAACACCCCTGACAGCAGCCTCCAACACCATGCAAGACAGCTCTCAGGCTGAAGACTCTCCTCTGTGCTATTCATGGCGCACACGCTGACCAGATGCAGCTCATCATTCTATGACACAACAAAGGAAGCAAGCATGGAAGGAGCCAGCACAAGCTGTCAGGGAACATGGCCAGCATACCTCCTTCTTTCTTCCTCTTTCTCCTTTCTGTAGCACCAGCACCTACAGCCGCTACTCTCTGCTGCTATGACTGGTTCATAAGCTAAATGCCACCATGGATTGAGACTCTCTCTGCTACTCTCCTCAATAGGACAGGATGTTCTCAGTGCTCTGGGGAAATGTGCTGTAGACAAGGGAGAGCAGCTGGTGGTCACTCTAATAGCACCTCATACCCTGGCACTTGTATTGTGGCTCCTTCCTTTCATTTTTTTTTTCCCCCTCAATAAAATCTATCTGCATCCCATCCTGACATTCATCCCCTTCCTTTTTTCAACCCAATGCTCTTTCCAGTTCACCTACTACCAACTCGTTGCTCAAGAGGCCATTGGGTGGGGTTGTAAAGGCTCACTGAACCTCCCCTCTCAAGGATGTCATCACCAACAACACAGGTGGGCACCAGCTGGTTTTCCAGCCCATCATCAATACATATGGATGACCACACTAAGGGTTGGGCACATGTCATGGAATTAGATTTTACACTGCTTTAATAGAGCAGCAATTTAGGATTTATTTTCTATTTTGAGGTATAGATGGTATGATTTTTAACAGCTCTTCATCAATCTTTGATCATCTGAGAATTTAACAGAATTATTTTAATGGGTTTTTCTACAATAGAAACAGTGGCAAAGTTCAGCTGAGACTTACTGCAGGGTTCTTGGGGGTATATAAATTCAGTCACGAACTTCCAAAATACCCCCTGGAGTGAATTACTCGCCCTAATTCCTTGTTGGTGTTTGTCGGTGTTTGTCTGCACCTGAGTCCTCAAGGAGTCAGCCCTGAGATGCACTTTCCCTCAGGGGTATGCTGTGAGGTGTCCCAGCTCAGGTAGAGATTGAGTTTTCAATGCCTAGAGAGCTCATGGGGTTCTTTGCTTAGGACTACTATTTATAGGACCACAAGATGATTGACTGTTATTTGCCATCCTGGCTACAGTTCAGATAAGGCAATTTTGGTACTTTACACCAACCTTGCAATTCTGGTACAGGCCTGGAGCTTCTTCAATATGAAGAGAAGGTAAGAGAGCTGGGCATTTTCAACCCGCAGAGAAGGGTGCTCAGGCTGAATCTCTTCCTTGTTCTAAATCCCGGATGGGCAGGTACAAAGACAAGGGAACCAGGCTAAATTCAGTTACTGCCTGCTACCAGGACAAAGGTGAGTGAACGCCACAGAGAAACAATTTCTTTGGAAGGGAAGGAACCCCTTTTTCCCTGTGAGAGTGGTCAAGCAGTGGACCTCAAGCAGAGGTTTTGCATTTCCATTGTTTTTAATATGAGAAACCCAGGAAAGCACATGGTCCAGTACAGCCTCCTTTAGATGCCTGTACTTGACAAGGGCGCTGGCAGTGCATGGTCTCCAGAGGTTACTTCCAAACGGAAGGGATTCTGTGGCTGCATCTGTTGTCAATGTGGGAGTATTATGGTGAGGCCAGCAACTAGGGCCCCCTCCTCGCAGGAATGAAGCCACAAACAGCACCGCACGAGTGACACGCCATGACCTCACTTCATGACACCCCACCTCTCCCATGCTTTGGCCGCGTCTGCCGACTGCCCTCAAATGTACGCTCCATGCAGATCCACTTAAAGAGCCACTCTCACTCAGTGAGAAACAGCCGTGATTATGGAGCTGATGACCCAGTGGGTCAGGGACGTCGCAAAGCAGCATACACAATCCACGAGGAGTCTCACACAATACGTGTGGTGTCCGTGTGCAGGACAACTCTGTTAAATACGAATGGCCTCAGTAGAGACTCCAGAGGGACACCACTCCTCCCTGGTGTCCACCTGGGCACCAAGCTGTTGAGCGCAACTCTTGAGATGTGACCATGCACGCAATTCCTTATCTGCTGAGTGGCCCATCATGTCTTTCCATGGTAGTGAGAAGGAGCTATGTAAGAGCATTGTCCAAAGGCTACTTGAACACCAAGAGGCTTGGGCACTGATGGCCACTTGAGCCTTGCTCTTTGTTCTTTTTGTTGGGTGAAGTTGGAAGAGCGCTGGGAGAAGAAAGCAAGAAAAGACATCTGAGGATAAGGGATGCAGATTGATTTTATTGAGGAAAACATGAAACAGAGTGACCGTCAAGATGCATATTCTGAGGTGCCTGAAGGGCGACCACCAGCCTTTGTCCCTTGCGTAGAGCAGATTTTCCCAGAGCCCCAAGGTGTCCCTACTCCGTGGTAGGAGCAGCCCCAGGTTTCCGGAGGGATTGTGCTAGCGAGCAAGGCATTGCAGCAGAGAGTAGCAGCTGTAGGTGGTGGTGCTACGGAAAGGAGAAAGAGGAAGAAAGAAGGAGGTATGTTGGCCATGTTTCCTGACAGCAAGGGCTGGCCCTTTCCTTGCTTGCTTGCTTTGTTGTGCCATGGAATGATGAGCCGCAACTGGTGAGCCCGTGTGCCATGAGCGGCACAGAGGAGCGTCCTCAGCCTGAGAGCTGGCAGGCACAGTGTTGGAGGCTGCTGTCAGGGGTGTTGGCCTGGGTCCTTAGCAGGGGTAGCAGGCTCTTCCGCCGTTGATGCAGCCCAGGCCTCCGAAGCCAAAGCCTCCAAGGCCAAAGCCTCCGAAGCCGCCGGAGGAGACGGGCACTCCCTGGGCGCTGAGATTGCTGCCCACGGCAGCTGATGCGGAGGATCCAACGGCGGTGTTCTGGGGGAAGGAGCTGAGGATGGGTCCTGGCAGGGTGACCAGCACGGCAGGAGGCTGGATGACGACGCGGGAGTCCTCGCACTGCCTGACACAGGGCTCGTTGCAGCTGTTAGCCAGCGGGGTGGGTCCGCAGGGGCGGCAGATGTCGTAGCAGGACATGTCTGTGGTGTGGAGGGTGCCTGGAAGAGAGCGTGTTTGGAAGGCGGATAGTGTTAGGGGTGTGTGGAGTGGTGCTGGGGGAGGCCAAGGGAGCAGGGAGGCCTTGGGTAGTGTGGAGCATGGCTTTGGGGAGGCAGAAGGGCTGCTGAGGCTGGGGGGAGACAGGGAGTAGGGAGATAAGGCTGGTCTGTGGAGGAATGGATGGGAGTGGGGTTCAGGCTCACCTTGTTGGTCGCAGGTGAGAAGGCGTCGGGAGGTGTGTGTGAGGGTGCTATGCGCAGGGATGGCTTTTATGCTGGTCCTTGAGTGCCTTTGGGCAAGAAACCCTTTGCGCATGACAGCATTTGGCGTGAGCTGCTCTTACATGCCTAAGCCTGGCAAGTAATGAGGTGGGGTGTGTTGTTGTTCCCACAGCGCTCTGGTGTCCTTTTCTCCTGTTGAGGATTTGTCTCTGTGGCCGTGGCGGCAGCTTTTAAGTAAGAGTTGTTATTTGGGTGGCTTTGCATGGAGCGTGTGTTTGAGGGCAGTCGGCAGACGCGGCCAAAGCATGGGAGAGGTGGGGTGTCATGAAGTGAGGTCATGGCGTATCACTCGTGCGGTGCTGTTTGCGGCTGCATTGTTGCGAGGAGGGGGCCCTATTTCCTGGCCTCACCATAATGCAGGCTGGTCTGGGATTCCCAGGTGAGTTGGGCACGAGGCGCAGGCATTGATGTCACACTCGCTTCCTCCTTGCCATCCTGCAATCTCCCAGCGCTTGTGTTCATTCCTTCTCTTTCACATTGGGTGTGCTTCATTGGTCGGTGGTTTGGTGGCCTTTGTGCCTGAAAGGTCCTTTTGTGGGAGAAGGGAGGCTGTGTGTTTTCTTCTTGTGGCAGCTTGGGGGTGGTTGTTTGTTCATGCGGAGGAGAGGTGTTTGCGACTGTAGGACGTTGTCCTCTCAGGCCCGGTTGAGAGCTTGCAAGCCCTGAGCTGAGGGGCAGTGGTTTGTCAGGGAGACTGAGGCAGAGCTTTTGGGGTCTTGTTCAGTGCTGAGCGTCCAAGGGTGAGACCCTTTCCCTGCCTAGGTTTGATGGTCAGACGCAGGGTTTGGACCCTGCAGCAGGTAATTGGAGGCATGAATGGTGCGCAGGGCCGCAGCCGTGAGCACCTTGTTGATGGGTGGTCCTGGCATGGCTGCCGAGTGGCAAGACCTGTCCCCATTCGGCTGAGGTGGATTTGGCTTGCTGCTGAAGTGAGTAGTATTGGTTGCTGAGGAAGATGAAGCAAGGTAGGAATGGGGGCTGTGCAACTGGGTGTGCCATGGTCCGTGAGGCCTGCTGCATTGAAGGCAGGAATGCTTAGGGCATGGTGTGGTGTCCTTGCAAGGCCACTACTAATTCTCTTGGAAAGGTCCTGGTGAGTGGGAGAGGCTCCTGAAGGCTGGAAGAGACTCACTCCGCTCCTCTGTTCAAGAAGGTGAAGAAGGAAGGTGTGCGCAACCAGAGGCTGGTTGGCCTGACTTCAGTCGCTGGGAAGGTTCTAAAGGAAATCCTCCCGGAAAGCGCTGTCAAGCAGACGAAGAACAATAATGTGATGGGCAGTAGTCAGCAAGGATTTACATAGGGAAAGTCACACGGGAGCCTCCTCAGCATCTTCTACGTTGAAGTGACCAGCTTGGTGGATGAGGAAAAGGCAGTGGCCGCAGCTCAAGTTTAGTAAAGCCTGTATGTAGTATGGGCTTTCTTTGGCTCTTGCTAGCTTGACACGCTCATAGAAAAGCAAACAAAGTATGGGTTAGATAAAGGTACGCTGAGATGGGCTGAAAAATGGCCAATTGCTTGGGGGCAGAGTCCTGTGCTGAGTGGCACAGAGCCGAGTTAGAGGCAAGGCCCTATCGGTGTGGGCCAGGAGTCAGCAGCAAGCCCAGCTCTGTTCCATATCCTCATTAGTGAGGTGGGTGATGGGATGGAGTGACCCCACAGGAAGTCTGAAGATGTCCCGAGACTGGGAGGAGCAACTGATGCACGTGATGAACGTGGCACCATTCAGAATGATGTGCAGAGGCTGGAGAACTCGGCAGAGAGGAACATCATGAAGTTTCAGAAGGGGCAAAGCAAATTGCTGCCTCTGGGGAGGACTAACACAGAGCAGCAGGACATGGTGTTGTCCGACACAGGGGCATGCAGCTTTGCCAAGCAGGACCTTGTGTTGCTGTTGGAGAGCAAGCTGACGATGAGTCAGCAATGCAGCCTTGAGGCAAAAGAGGCCACCAGGCTCCAGGAGGGCACGGGGAAGAGCGATGCCAGCAAACTGAGGAATGCACTCCGTCATCTCTCCTCAGCACTGGTGAGGCCCCTTGTGGAGTCCTTTGTCCCGTTTGAGGCGCCCCAGGGAAGGTTGAAGCAGACAGGCTGGAGCAATTCCAGTGCAGGGCTACCAAGATGCTGAAGGGCCTTGAGCCTCTTCAATATAGAAGAGAAGATGAGATGGGCATTTTCAACCCGCAGAGAAGGGTGCTCAGGCTGAATCTCCTCCTTGTTCTAAATCCCGGATGGGCAGGAACGAAGACAAGGGAGCCAGACCACCCCCAAGCTGCCACAAGAAGAAAACACACAACCTCCCTTCTCCCACAAAGGACCTTCCAAGCACAAAGGCCACCAAACCACCGACCGGTGAAGCACACCCAATGTGAAATAGAAGGAATGAACACAAGCGCAGGGAGAGGGCAGGATGGCAAGGAGGGAACGAGTGTGAAACTAGTGCCAGTGCCTTGTGCCTAGCACATCTGAGAAGCCCAGACCAGCCAGTATTAATGCGAGGCCAGCAAATAGGGCCCCCTCCTCGCAACAATGCAGCCGCAAACAGCACCGCATGAGTGACACGCCATGACCTCACTTCGTGACACCCCACCTCTCCCATACTTTGGCCGCGTCTGCTGACTGCCCTCAAACGCACACTCCATGCAAATCCACCCAAAGAGCCACTCTTGAAAGCTGCTGCCACGGCCACAAAGAAACATCCTCAACAGGAGGAAAGGACACCAGAGCGTTTTGGGAACAACAACATACCCCACCTCATTACTTGCCAGGCATTGTCATGTAAGAACAGCTCATACCAACTGCTGTCATGCGCAAAGGGTTTCTTGCCCAAAAGGCACTCGGGGGCCAATATATAAGCCGGACCTGCTTGTAGCACCCTCACACACTCCTGCTGACACCTTCTCCCCTGCGAACAACAAGGTGAGCCTGAACTCCACTTCCATCCTTCGCACACCAGACCAGCCTTATCTCCCAAACCTTACTATCCCCCCAGCCTCAGAAGCCCTTCTGCCCCCCCAAAGCCATGCTCCCCACTACCCAAGGACTCCCTGCTCCCTTGGCCTCCCACAGTACCACTCCACACACCCCCAATACCCTCCGCCTTCCCAACACACTCTCTTCCAGGCACCCTCCATAACACAGACATGTCCTGCTACAACTTCTGCAACCCCTGCGGACCCACCCCGCTGGCTAACAGCTGCAACGAGCCCTGTGTCAGGCAGTGCGAGGACTCCCGCGTTGTCATCCAGCCTCCTGCCGTGCTGGTCACCCTGCCAGGACCCATCCTCAGCTCCTTCCCCCAGAACACCGCCGTTGGATCCTCCGCATCAGCTGCCGTGGGCAGCAACCTCAGCGCCCAGGGAGTGCCCGTCTCCTCCGGCGGCTTCGGAGGCTATGGCCTTGGAGGCCATGGCTTTGGAGGCCTGGGCTGCTTCTCTGGTGGAAGAGCCTGCTACCCCTGCTAAGGACCCACGCCAACACCCCTGACAGAAGCCTCCAATACCACGCAAGACAGCTCTCAGCCTGAAGACTCTCCTCTGTGCTATTCATGACACACACGCTGACCAGCTGCAGCTCATCATTCTATGACACAACAAAGCAAGCAAGCATGGAAGGAGCCAGCTCATGCTGTCAAGAAACATGGCCAACCTACCTTCTTCTTTCTTCCTCTTTCTCCTTTCCGTAGCACCACCACCTACGGCCGCTACTGTCTACTGCTATAAATGGTTCATAGTCCAAATGCCACCATGGATTGACTACCTCTCTGCTACTCTCCTCATTAGGACAGGATGTTCTCAGTTCTCTTCGGAAATGTGCTGTAGACAAGGGAGAGCAGCTGGTGGTCACTCTAATAGCACCTCAGACTCAGGTGCTTTTATTTTTGCCTCTTCCTTTTATTTTTTTTTCCCCTCAATAAAATCTATCTGCATCCCATCCTGACATTCGTCCTCTTCCTTTTTTCAACCCAACGCTCTTTCCAGTTCACCTACTACTAATGTTTTGCTCAATAGTCCATCGGGTGGGGTTGTAAAGGCCCACTGAACCTCCCCTCTCAAGGATGTCATCACCAACAACACAGGTGGGCACCAGCTGGTTTTCCAGCCCATCATCAATACATATGGATGACCACACTAAGGGTTGGGCACATTAGATTTTACACTGCTGTAATAGAGCAGCAATTTAGGATTTATTTTCTATTTTGAGGTATAGATGGTATAATTTTTAACAGCTCTTAATCAACCTATGATCATCTGAGAATTTAACAGAATTATTTTAATGGGTTTTTCTACAATAGAAACAGTGGCAAAGTTCAGCTGAGACTTACTGCAGGGTTCTTGGGGGTATATAAATTCAGTCACGAACTTCCAAAATACCCCCTTGGAGTGAATTACTCACCCTAATTCCTTGTTGGTGTTTGTCTGCACCTGAGTCCTCAAGGAGTCAGCCCTGAGATGCACTTTCCCTCAGGGGTATGCTGTGAGGTGTCCCAGCTCAGGTAGAGATTGAGTTTTCAATGCCTAGAGAGCTCATGGGGTTCTTTGCTTAGGACTACTATTTATAGGAACACAAGATGATTGACTGTTATTTGCCATCCTGGCTACAATTCAGATAAGGCAATTTTGGTACTTTACACCAACCTTGCAATTCTGGTACAGGCCTGGAGCTTCTTCAATATGAAGAGAAGGTAAGAGAGCTGGGCATTTTCAACCCGCAGAGAAGGGTGCTCAGGCTGAATCTCTTCCTTGTTCTAAATCCCGGATGGGCAGGTACAAAGACAAGGGAACCAGGCTAAATTCAGTTACTGCCTGCTACCAGGACAAAGGTGAGTGGACGCCACAGAGAAACAATTTCTTTGGAAGGGAAGGAACCCCTTTTTCCCTGTGAGAGTGGTCAAGCAGTGGAACTCAAGCAGAGGTTTTGCATTTCCATCGTTTTTAATATGAGAAACCCAGGAACTGCACATGGTCCAGTACAGCCTCCTGTAGATGCCTGTACTTGACAAGGGCGCTGGCAGTGCATGGTCTCCAGAGGTTACTTCCAAACGGAAGGGATTCTGTGGCTGCATCTGTTGTCAATGTGGGAGTATTATGGTGAGGCCAGCAACTAGGGCCCCCTCCTCGCAGGAATGAAGCCACAAACAGCACCGCACGAGTGACACGCCATGACCTCACTTCATGACACCCCACCTCTCCCATGCTTTGGCCGCGTCTGCCGACTGCCCTCAAATGTACTCTCCATGCAGATCCACTTAAAGAGCCACTCTCACTCGGTGAGAAACAGCCGTGATTATGGAGCTGATGACCCAGTGGGTCAGGGACGTCGCAAAGCAGCATACACAATCCACAAGGAGTCTCACAAAATACGTGTGGTGTCCGTGTGCAGGACAACTCTGTTAAATAATACTGGCCTCAGTAGAGACCCCAGAGGGACACCACTCCTCCCTGGTGTCCACCTGGGCACCAAGCTGTTGAGCGCAACTCTTGAGATGTGACCATGCACGCAATTCCTTATCTGCTGAGTGGCCCATCATGTCTTTCCATGGTAGTGAGAAGGAGCTATGTAAGAGCGTTGTCCAAATGCTTCTTGAACACCAAGAGGCTTGGGCACTGATGGCCACTTGAGCCTTGCTCTTTGTTCTTTTTGTCGGGTGAAGTTGGAAGAGCGCTGGGAGAAGAAAGCAAGAGGAGGCATCTGAGGATATGGGATGCAGATTGATTTTATTGAGGAAAACATGAAACAGAGGGAGCGTCAAGGTGCATATTCTGAGGTGCCTGGAAGGCGACCACCAGCCTATGTCCCTTGCGTAGAGCAGATTTTCCCAGAGCCCCAAAGTGTCCCTACTCCGTGGTAGGAGCAGCCCCAAGTTTCCGGAGGGATTGTGCTAGTGAGCAAGTCATTGCAGCAGAGAGTAGCAGCTGTAGGTGGTGGTGCTACGGAAAGGTGAAAGAGGAAGAAAGAAGGAGGTATGTTGGCCATGTTTCCTGACAGCAAGGGCTGGCCCCTTCCTTCCTTGCTGGCTTTCTTGTGCCATGGAATGATGAGCCGCAACTGGTGAGCCCGTGTGCCATGAGCGGCACAGAGGAGCATCCTCAGACTGACAGCTGGCAGGCACAGTGTTGGAGGCTGCTGTCAGGGGTGTTGGCGTGGGTCCTTAGCAGGGGTAGCAGGCTCTTCCACCAGAGAAGCAGCCCAGGCCTCCGAAGCCAAAGCCTCCAAGGCCAAAGCCTCCGAAGCCGCCGGAGGAGATGGGCACTCCCTGGGCGCTGAGGTTGCTGCCAACAGCAGCTGATGCGGAGGATCCAACGGCGGTGTTCTGGGGGAAGGAGCTGAGGATGGGTCCTGGCAGGGTGACCAGCACGGTAGGAGGCTGGATGACGACGCGGGAGTCCTCGCACTGCCTGACACAGGGCTCGTTGCAGCTGTTAGCCAGCGGGGTGGGTCCGCAGGGGCGGCAGATATCGTAGCAGGACATGTCTGTGTTGTGGAGGGTTCCTGGAAGAGAGGCTGTTGTGAAGGCGGAGGCTGTTGGGGGTGTGAGGAGCAGTGATCAGGAAGGCCAAGAGAGTGGGGAGGCCTTGGGTTGTGGGGAGCATGGCTTTGGGGAGGCAGAAAGACTGCTGAAGCTGGGGAGAGAGGCCGCGTGCGAGATAAGGCTGGTCTGGTGTGCAAAGGATGGGAGTGGGGTTCAGGCTCACCTTGTTGTTCGCAGGTGAGAAGGCGTCGGGAGGAGTGTGTGAGGGTGCTACGCGCAGGGTCGGCTTTTATGCTGGTCCCCGAGTGCCTTTGGGGCAAGAAACCCTTTGTGCATGACAACACCTTGCGTGAGCTGCTCTTACATGATAATGCCTGGCAAGTAATGAGGTGGGGTGTGTTGTTTTTCCCACAATGCTCTGGTGTCCTTTTCTCCTGTTGAGGATGTGTCTTTGTGGCCGTGGCGGCAGCTTTTTAGTGAGAGTGGCTCTTTGGGTGGATTTGAATGGAGCGTGCATTTGAGGACAGTCAGCAGACGCGGCCAAAGCATGGGAGAGGTGGGGTGTCATGAAGTGAGGTCATGGCGTGTCACTCGTGCGGTGCTGTTTGCGGCTGCATTGTTGTGGTTGGAAACTGTCTTGGGCAGAGTGATCGTGAAATGCTAGAATTCTCCATTCTTGGAGAAGCAAGGAAGGGGACCAGTAAAACCACTGGATTGGACTTACGGAGGACCGACTTTGAACTTTTCAGGACACTTGGGAGGCGGTTCTGAAGGGCAGAGGAGTCAAAAAGGCTGGGCGCTCGTCAGGAAGGGAATCTTAATGGCACAGGAGCGGTCTGTCCCCATGTGCCCAAAGACAAGCCTGTTGGGATGAAGGCCGGCATGGCTCTTCATGGAATTGTGGCTTGAGCTTAGGAGGAAAAAAAGGGATTACAATCTTTGGAAAAGAGGGCGGGCCACTCAGGAGGACTATAAGGATGTTGCGAGGCAGTGCAGGGACAAAATTAGAAAGGGTAAAGCTCATTTGGAGATCAATCTGGCTACTGCCATCAAAGACAACAAAAAATGTTTCTACAAATACATGAATGCAAAACAGAGGACTAAGGAGAACCTCCAGCCTTTGCTGGATGCAGGGGGAACTTAGTTACAAAAGATGAGGAAAAGGCGGAGGTGCTTCATGCCTTCTTTGCCTCAGTCTTTAGCGACAAAACCAGTTGCTCTCTGGATACCCAGTACCCTGAGCTGGTGGAAGGTGATGGGGAGCAGAATGTGGCTCTCCCTATCCATGAGAAAATGGTTGGCGACCTTCTCCGGCACTTGGATGTACGCAAGTAGATGGGGCCAGATGGGATCCACCCGAGGATACTGAGAGAACTGGCGGAGGAGCTGGCCAAGCCACTTACCATCATTTATCAACAGTCCTGGCTATCAGGGGAGCTACCAGTCAACTGGTGGCTAGCAAACGTGAGGCCAACTACAAGAAGGGCCGGGGGGTAGACCCAGGAAACTCTAGGCCTGTCAGTTTGACCTCAGTGCCAGGGAAGCTCATGGAGCAGATTATCTTGGGTGTCACCACACGGCACTTACAGGGCAACCAGGTGATCAGGCCCAGTCAGCATGGGTTTATGAAAGGCAGGTCCTGCTTGACGAACCTGATCTCCTTCTATGACAAAGTGACGCGCTTGGTGGATGAGGGAAAGGCTGTGGACGTGGTCTACCTTGACTTCAGCAAGGCTTTTGACACTGTTTCCCACAACATTCTCCTCAAGAAACTGTCTGATCATGGCTTGGACTGGCGTACGCTTCGTTGAGTTAAAAACTGGCTGGATAGCCGGGCCCAAAGAGTCGTGCTGAATGGAGTCAAATCCAGTTGGAGGCCGGTCACTAGTAGCATTCCCCAGGGCTCGGTACTGGGGCTGGTCCCCTTTAAGATCTTCTTTGATTATCTGGATGAGGGCAGTGAGTGCACCCTCAGTAAGTTCGCAGATGACACCAAGTTAGGTGCGTGTGTTGATCTGCTTGAGGGTAGGAAGGCTCTGCAGGAGGATCTGGATAGGCTGGACCGATGGGCTGAGGTCAACTGTATGAGGTTCAACAAGGCCAAGTGCCGGGTCCTGCACCTGGGGCACAACAACCCCAAGCAGAGCTACAAGCTTGGACATGAGTGGACAGCTGCCAGGTGGATAAGGACCTGGGAGTATTGGTTGATAGTCGGCTGAATAAGAGCCAGCAGTGTGTTTAGGTGGCCAAGAAGGCCAACAGCGTCCTGGCTTGTATAAGAAGCAGTGTGGCCAGCAGGTCTAGGGAAGTGTTTGTCCCCCTGTACTTGCCTCTGGTGAGGCTGCACCTCGAGTACCGTGTTCAGTTTTGGGCCCCTCGCTACAAGAAGGACATGGAGGTGCTCGAGAGAGTCCAGAGAAGGGTAGCGAAGCTGGTGAGGCATCTGGAGAACAAATCCAAGGAGGAGCGGCTGAGGGAGCTGAGTTTGTTAAGCCTGGAGAAAAGGAGACTCAGAGGCGACCTTATCACTCTTTATAAGTACATTAAAGCAGGCTGTAGCGAGGTGGGGGTTGGTCTATTCTCCCACGTGCCTGGTGACAGAACAAGGGGGAACGGGCTAAAGTTACACCAGAGGTGTTTTAGGTTGGATATTAGGAAGAACTTCTTTACTGAGAGGGTTGTGAGGCATTGGAATGGGCTGCCCAGGGAAGTGGTGGAGTCACCATCCCTGGAGGTTAAAAGACGTTTAGATGTTGAACTTAGCGATATGGTTTAGTGGAGGACTTACAATAAGGTCAGAGGTTGGACTAGGTGGTCTTGAGGTCTCTTCCAACCTCGACAATTCTGTGATTCTGTGAGTCTCGCCCCATATGTGTGGTGTCCGTGTGAGGGACAATTCTGTTAAATAATACTGGCCTCAGTAGAGACCCCAGAGGGACACCACTCCTCCCTGGTGTCCACCTGGGCACCAAGCTGTTGAGCGCAACTCTTGAGATGTGACCATGCACGCAATTCCTTATCTGCTGAGTGGCCAATCATGTCTTTCCATGGTAGTGAGAAGGAGCTATGTAAGAGCGTTGTCCAAAGGCTACTAGAACCCCAAGAGGCTTGGGCCCTGATGGCCACTTCAGCCCTGCTCTTTGTTCTTTTTGTCGGGTGAAGTTGGAAGAGCGCTGGGAGAAGAAAACAAGAGGAGGCATCTGAGGATATGGGATGCAGATTGATTTTATTGAGGAAAACATGAAACAGAGTGAGCGTCAAGGTGCATATTCTGAGGAGCCTGGAGGGCGACCACCAGCCTATGTCCCTTGCGTAGAGTAGATTTTCCCAGAGCCCTAAGGTCTCCCTACCCCGTGGTAGGAGCAGCCCCAGATTTCCGGAGGGATTGTGCTAGTGAGCAAGGCATTGCAGCAGAGAGTAACAGCTGTAGGTGGTGGTGCTATGGAAAGGAGAAAGAGGAAGAAAGAAGGAGGTATGTTGGCCATGTTTCCTGACAGCAAGGGCTGGCCCCTTCCTTCCTTGCTGGCTTTCTTGTGCCATGGAATGATGAGAGGCAGCCGGTGAGCCTGTGTGCCATGAGCAGCACAGAGGAGCGTCCTCAGCCTGAGAGCTGGCAGGCACAGTGTTGGAGGCTTCTGTCAGGGGTGTTGGCGTGGGTCCTTAGCAGGGGTAGCAGGCTCTTCCTCCGTTGATGCAGCCCAAGCCTCCAAAGCCAAAGCCTCCAAGGCCAAAGCCTCCGAAGCCGCCGGAGGAGACGGGCACTCCCTGGGCGCTGAGATTGCTGCCCACGGCAGCTGATGCGGAGGATCCAACGGCGGTGTTCTGGGGGAAGGAGCTGAGGATGGGTCCTGGCAGGGTGACCAGCACGGCAGGAGGCTGGATGACGACGCGGGAGTCCTCGCACTGCCTGACACAGGGCTCGTTGCAGCTGTTAGCCAGCGGGGTGGGTCCGCAGGGGCGGCAGATGTCGTAGCAGGACATGTCTGTGGTGTGGAGGGTGCCTGGAAGAGAGCGTGTTTGGAAGGCGGATAGTGTTAGGGGTGTGTGGAGCACTGCTGGAAGAGGCCAAGGGAGCAGGGAGGCCTTGGGTAGTGGGGAGCATAGCTTTGGGGAGGCAGAAGGGCTGCTGAGGCTGGGGGGAGACAGGGAGTAGGGAGATAAGGCTGGTCGGTGGGCAAAGGATGGGAGTGTATTTCAGGCTCACCTTGTTGGTCGCAGGTGAGAAGGCGTTGGGAGGAGTGTGTGAGGGTTCGAGGCACAGGGCCGGCTTTTATGCTGGTCCTTGAGTGCCTTTGGGGCAAGAAACGCTTTGCGCATGACAGCAGTTGGTATGAGGTGCTCTTACATGACAATGCCTGGCGAGTAATGAGGTGGGGTGTGTTGTTCCCACAGCGCTCTGTTGTCCTTTTCTACTGTTGAGGATGTGTCTCTGTGGCCGTGTCAGCAGCTTTTAAGTGAGAGTGACTCTTTGGGTGGCTTTGCATGGAGCGTGTGTTTGAGGGCAGTCGGCAGACGCGGCCAAAGCATGGGAGAGGTGGGGTGTCATGAAGTGAGGTCATGGCGTGTCACTCATGCGGTGCTGCTTGCGGCTGCATTGTTGAGAGGAGGGGGCCCTATTTGCTGGCCTCGCCATAATGCAGGCTGGTCTGGGCTTCCCAGATGTGCTTGGCGCGAGGCTCAGGCATTGATGTCACACTCGTTCCCTCCTTGCCATCCTGCCCTCTCCCAGCGCTTGTGTTCATTCCTCCTCTTTCACCTTGGGTGTACTTCATTGGTTGGTGGTTTGGTGGCCTTTGTGCCTGAAAGGTCCTTTTGTGGGAGAAGGAAGGCTGCGTGTTTTCTTATTGTGTCAGCTTGGGGGTGGTAGTTTGATCATGCGGAGGAGAGGTGTTTGCGACAGCAGGACGTTGTCCTCTCAGGCCTGGTTGAGAGCTTGCAAGCCCTGAGCTGAGGGGCAGTGGTTTGTCAGGGAGACTGAGGCCGAGGTTTTGTGGTCTTGTTCGGTGCTGAGCGTTCAAGGGTGAGACCCTTTCCCTGCCTAGGTTTGATGGTCAGACGCAGGGTTGGGACCCTGCAGCAGGCAGTTGGAGACATGCATGGTGCGCAGGTCCGCAGCCGTGAGCACCTCGTGGATGCGTGGTCCTGGCATGGCTGCCGAGTGGCAAGGCCTGTCCCCATTCGGCTGAGGTGGATTTGGCTTGCTGCTGAAGTGAGTAGTGTTGGTTGCTGAGGAAGATGAAGCAAGGTAGGAAGGGGGGCTGTGCAATGTGGGGGCTGGGTGTGCCATGGTCCGTGAGGCCTACTGCACTGAAGCCAGGAATGCTTAGGGCATGGTGTGGTGTCCTTGCAAGGCCACTACTAATTCTCTTGGAAAGGTCCTGGTGAGTGGGAGAGGCTCCTGAAGGCTGGAAGAGACTCACCCCTCTTCTCTTTTCAAGAAGGTGAAGAAGGAAGGGTTTAGGAAACCAGAGGCTGGTTGGCCTGACTTCAGTCGCTGGGAAAGTTCTAAAGGAAATCCTCCCAGAATAGTGTTGTCGAGCAGATGAAGAACCAGAATGTGATGGGCAGTAGTCAACAAGGATTTACATATTGAAACTCATGCAGGACCCTTCCTAGTGTCTTCTACGTTGAAGTGACGAGCTTGGTGATTGAGGGGAGAGCGGTAGCAGCTGCTCAACATTAGTAAAGGCTGTAGTAAGGGCTTTCTTAGATGGTTGCTCTCGTAATACTCTCAAAGAGAAGCAGACAAAGTATAGGTTAGATAAAGGTACGCTGAGGTGGGCTGAAAAATGACAAATTGCTTAGGTGCAGAGGCTTGTGCTGAGTGGCACAGAGCGGTGTTGGAGGCAAGGACCTAGCGGTGTGGGCCAGGGCTCGGCAGTGAGGCCAGCACTGTTCCATATCCTCATTAGTGAGGTGGGTAATGGGATGGAGTGACCCCGCAGGAAGTCTGCAGATGACCCGAGACTGGGAGGAGCGACTGATGCACGTGATGAATGTGGCATCATTCAGAATGATGTGCAGAGGCTGGAGAACTGGGCAGAGAGGAACATCATGAAGTTGCAGAAGGGGCAAAGCAAACTGCTGCCTCTGGGGAGGACTAACGCCGAGCAGCAGGACATGGTGTTGTCTGACAGAGGGGCAGACACTTTGCCCAGCAGGACCTTGCGTTGCTGTTGGAGAGCAAGCTGATGATGAGTCAGCAATGCAGCCTTGCGGCAAAATAGGCCACCAGGCTCCAGGAGGGCACGGGGAAGAGCGATGCCAGCAAACTGAGGAATGCACTCCGTCATCTCTCCTCAGCACTGGTGAGGCCCCTTGTGGAGTCCTTTCTTCAGTTTGAGGAGCCCCAGTAAAAGATGGAAGCAGACATGCTGGAGCAATTCCAGTGCAGGGCTACCAAGATGCTGAAGGTCCAGGAGCCTCTTCAATATGAGGAGAAGGTGAGAGAGCTGGGCGTTTTCAACCCACAGAGAAAGGTGCTCAGGCTGAATCTCCTCCTCGTTCTAAATCACGAATGGGCAGGAAGGAAGACAAGGGAGCCAGACCACCCGCAAGCTGCTACAAGAAGAAAACACACAGCGTCCATTCTCCCACAAAGGACCTTCCAAGCATAAAGGCCACCAAGCCACCAACTGACGCAGGACACCCAAGGTGAAAGACAAGGAATGAACACAAGCGTAGGGAGTGGGCAAGGAGGATGGCAAGGAGGGAACGAGTGTGAAACCACTGCCAGTGCCTCGTGCCTAGCACATCTGGGAAGCCCAGAGCAGCCAGTATTAATGCGAGGCCAGCAAATAGGGCCCCTTCCTCGCAACAATGCAGCCGCAAACAGCACCGCATGAGTGACACGCCATGACCTCACTTCATGACACCCCACCTCTCCCATGCTTTGGCCGCGTCTGCTGACTGCCCTCAAATGTACGCTTCATGCAGATCCACTTAGAGAGCCACTCTCACTAAAAAGCTGCCGACACGGCCACAAAGACACATCCTCAACAGGAGAAAAGGACACCAGAGTATTGTGGGAATGACAACACACCCCACCTCATTACTTGCCAGGCTTTGGCCTGTAAGTGCAGCTCACGCCAAATGCTGTCATGCGCAAAGGATTTCTTGCCCCAAAGGCACTCAAGGACAAGCATAAAAGCCTGCCCTGCTTGTAGCACCCTTACACACTCCTGCTGACACCTTCTCCCCTGCGAACAACAAGGTGAGCCTGAACTCCACTCCCATCCTTCGCCCACCTGACCAGCCTTGTCTACCCCAACCTCACTATTCCCCCAGCCTCAGAAGCCCTTCTGCCTCCCCAAAGCCATGCTCCCCACTACCCAAGGACTCCCTGCTCCCTTGGCCTCCCCCACCACCGCTCCACACACCCATAACACTCTCCGCCTTCCCAACACCCTCTCTTCCAGGCACCCTCCACACCACAGACATGTCCTGCTACGACATCTGCCGCCCCTGCGGACCCACCCCGCTGGCTAACAGCTGCAACGAGCCCTGTGTCAGGCAGTGCGAGGACTCCCGCGTCGTCATCCAGCCTCCTGCCGTGCTGGTCACCCTGCCAGGGCCCATCCTCAGCTCCTTCCCCCAGAACACCGCCGTTGGATCCTCCGCATCAGCTGCTGTTGGCAGCAACCTCAGCGCCCAGGGAGTGCCCATCTCCTCCGGCGGCTTCGGAGGCTTTGGCCTTGGAGGCTTTGGCCTGGGAGGCCTGGGCTGCTTCTCTGGCAGAAGAGCCTGCTACCCCTGCTAAGGACCCACGCCAACACCCCTGACAGCAGCCTCCAACACCATGCAAGCCAGCTCTCAGGCTGAAGACTCTCCTCTGTGCTATTCATGGCGCACACGCTGACCAGATGCAGCTCATCATTCCATGGCACAACAAAGCAAGCAAGCATGGAAGGAGCCAGCTCATGCTGTCAGGAAACATGGCCAACATACCTCCTTCTTTCTCCCTCTTTCTCCTTTCCTCAGCACCACCACCTACGGCCGCTACTCTCTGCTGCTATGACTGGTTCATAAGCTAAATGCCACCATGGATTGAGATTCTCTCTGCTACTCTCCTCAATAGGACAGGATGTTCTCAGTGCTCTGGGGAAATGTGCTGTAGACAAGGGAGAGCAGCTGGTGGTCACTCTAATAGCACCTCATACCCTGGCACTTGTATTGTGGCTCCTTCCTTTCATTTTTTTTTCCCCCTCAATAAAATCTATCTGCATCCCATCCTGACATTCATCCCCTTCCTTTTTTCAACCCAATGCTCTTTCCAGTTCACCTACTACCAACTCGTTGCTCAAGAGGCCATTGGGTGGGGTTGTAAAGGCTCACTGAACCTCCCCTCTCAAGGATGTCATCACCAACAACACAGGTGGGCACCAGCTGGTTTTCCAGCCCATCATCAATACATATGGATGACCACACTAAGGGTTGGGCACATGTCATGGAATTAGATTTTACACTGCTTTAATAGAGCAGCAATTTAGGATTTATTTTCTATTTTGAGGTATAGATGGTATGATTTTTAACAGCTCTTCATCAATCTTTGATCATCTGAGAATTTAACAGAATTATTTTAATGGGTTTTTCTACAATAGAAACAGTGGCAAAGTTCAGCTGAGACTTACTGCAGGGTTCTTGGGGGTATATAAATTCAGTCATGAACTTCCAAAATACTGCCTGGAGTGAATTACTCGCCCTAATTCCCTGTTGGTGTTTGTCGGTGTTTGTCTGCACCTGAGTCCTCAAGGAGTAAGCCCTGAGATGCACTTTCCCTCAGGGGTATGCTGTGAGGTGTCCCAGCTCAGGTAGAGATTGAGTTTTCAATGCCTAGAGAGCTCATGGGGTTCTTTGCTTAAGACTACTATTTATAGGACCACAAGATGATTGACTGTTATTTGCCATCCTGGCTACAGTTCAGATAAGGCAATTTTGGTACTTTACACCAACCTTGCAATTCTGGTACAGGCCTGGAGCTTCTTCAATATGAAGAGAAGGTAAGAGAGCTGGGCATTTTCAACCCACAGAGAAGGGTGCTCAGGCTGAATCTCTTCCTTGTTCTAAATCCCGGATGGGCAGGTACAAAGACAAGGGAACCAGGCTAAATTCAGTTACTGCCTGCTACCAGGACAAAGGTGAGTGGACGCCACAGAGAAACAATTTCTTTGGAAGGGAAGGAACCCCTTTTTCCCTGTGAGAGTGGTCAAGCAGTGGACCTCAAGCAGAGGTTTTGCATTTCCATTGTTTTTAATATGAGAAACCCAGGAAAGCACATGGTCCAGTACAGCCTCCTGTAGATGCCTGTACTTGACAAGGGCGCTGGCAGTGCATGGTCTCCAGAGGTTACTTCCAAACGGAAGGGATTCTGTGGCTGCATCTGTTGTCAATGTGGGAGTATTATGGTGAGGCCAGCAACTAGGGCCCCCTCCTCGCAGGAATGAAGCCACAAACAGCACCGCACGAGTGACACGCCATGACCTCACTTCATGACACCCCACCTCTCCCATGCTTTGGCCGCGTCTGCCGACTGCCCTCAAATGTACGCTCCATGCAGATCCACATAAAGAGCCACTCTCACTCAGTGAGAAACAGCCGTGATTATGGAGCTGATGACCCAGTGGGTCAGGGACGTCGCAAAGCAGCATACACAATCCACGAGGAGTCTCACACAATACGTGTGGTGTCCGTGTGCAGGACAACTCTGTTAAATACGAATGGCCTCAGTAGAGACCCCAGAGGGACACCACTCCTCCCTGGTGTCCACCTGGGCACCGAGCTGTTGAGCGCAACTCTTGAGATGTGACCATGCACACAATTCCTTATCTGATGAGTGGCCCATCATGTCTTTCCATGGTAGTGAGAAGGAACTATGTAAGAGCATTGTCCAAATGCTTCTTGAACACCAAGAGGCTTGGGCACTGATGGCCACTTCAGCCCTGCTTTTTGTTCTTTTTGTTGGCTGAAGTTGGAAGAGCGTTGGGAGAAGAAAGCAAGAGGAGGCATCTGAGGATATGGGATGCAGACTGATTTTATTGAGGAAAACATGAAACAGAGTGAGCGTCAAGGTGCATATTCTGAGGAGCCTGGAAGGCGACCACCAGCCTATGTTCCTTGCGTAGAGCAGATTTTCCCAGAGCCCCAAGGTCACCCTACCCCGTGGTAGGAGCAGCCCCAGGTTTCCGGAGGGATTGTGCTAGTGAGCAAGGCATTGCAGCAGAGAATAGTGGCCATAGGTAGTGGTGCTACGGAAAGGAGAAAGAGGAAGAAAGAAGGAGATATGTTGGCCATGTTTCCTGACAGCAAGGGCTGGCCCCTTCCTTGCTTTCTTGCTTTGTTGTGTCATGGAATGATGAGCCGCAACTGGTGAGCCCGTGTGCCATGAGCAGCAGAGAGGAGCATCCTCAGCCTGAGAGCTGGCAGGCACAGTGTTGGAGGCTGCTGTCAGGGGTGTTGGCCTGGGTCCTTAGCAGGGGTAGCAGGCTCTTCCACCAGAGATGCAGCCCAGGCCTCCGAAGCCAAAGCCTCCAAGGCCAAAGCCTCCGAAGCCGCCGGAGGAGACGGGCACTCCCTGGGCGCTGAGGTTGCTGCCCACGGCAGCTGATGCGGAGGATCCAACGGCGGTGTTCTGGGGGAAGGAGCTGAGGATGGGTCCTGGCAGGGTGACCAGCACGGCAGGAGGCTGGATGACGACGCGGGAGTCCTCGCACTGCCTGACACAGGGCTCGTTGCAGCTGTTAGCCAGCGGGGTGGGTCCGCAGGGGCGGCAGATGTCGTAGCAGGACATGTCTGTGTTGTGGAGGGTGCCTGGAAGAGAGGGTGTTGGGAAGGCGGACGGTGTTAGGGGTGTTTGGAGCAGTGGTGGGGGAGTCCTAGGGAGTGGGAAGGCCAAGGGTAATGTGGAGCATGGCTTTGGGGAGGCAGAAGGGCTGCTGAGGCTCGGGGGAGAGGCTGCGTGGTCAGGTGGGCGAATGATAGGAGTGGGGTTCAAGCTCACCTTGTTGTTCGCAGGGGAGAAGGCGTCGGGAGGAGTGTGTGAGGGTTCGAGGCACAGAGCCGGCTTTTATGCTGGTCCCCAAGTGCCTTTGGGAAAGAAACCCTTTGCGCATGACAACATTTGGCGTGAGCTGCTCTTACATGCCTAAGCCTGGCAAGTAATGAGGTGGGGTGTGTTGTCGTTCCCACAACGCTCTGTTGTCCTTTTCTCCTGTTGAGGATTGCTATCTTGCGTGCGTTTGAGGGCAGTCAGCAGACGCGGCCAAAGTATGGGAGAGGTGGGGTGTCATGAAATGAGGTCATGACGTGTCACTCGTGCGGTGCTGCTTGCGGCTGCATTGTTGCGAGGAGTAGGCCCTATTTGCTCGTGTCACCGTACTGCAGGCTGGTCTGGGCTTCCCAGATGTGCTGGGCATGAGGCGCTGGCATTGATATCACAGTTGCTCCTTCCTTGCCATCCTGCCCACTCCCTACGCTTGTGTTCATTCCTCATCTTTCACACTGGGTGTCATACATCAGTTGGCGACTTGGTGGCCTTTGTGCTTGGAAGGTCTTTTGTGGGAGAAGGGAGGTTGTGATTTTCCTTCTTTTGGCAGCTTGGGGGTGGTCTGGCTCTTTTGTCTTCGTTCCCGCCCATCCGGGATTTAGAACAAGGAGGAGATTCAGCCTGAGCACCTTTCTCTGCGGGCTGAAAACACCCAGCTCTCACACCTTCTGCTCATACTGAAGAGGCTCCAGGCCCTTCAGCATCTTGGTAGGAACGCTCTGGAATTACTCCAGCATGTCTGCTTCGACCTTCCACTGGGGCGCCTCAGACTGGACAAAGGACTCCACAAGGGGCCTCACCGGTGCTGAGGAGAGATGACGGAGCGTCTTCCTCAATTTGCTGGCAACGCTCTTCCCCATGCCCTCCTGGAGCCTGGTGGCCTATTTTGCCACAAGGCTGCATTGCTGATTTATCGTCACCTTGCTCTCCAACAGCAACACAAGGTCCAGCTCGTCAAGGCTGCCTGCCCCTTTGTCAGACAACACCATGTCCTGCTGCTCGGCGTTAGTCCTCCCTAGAGGCAGCAATTTGCTTTGCCCCTTCTGCAACTTCATGATGTTCCTCTCTGCCCAGTTCTCCAACCTCTGCACATCATTCTGAATGGTGCCACGTTCATCACGTGCATCAGTCGCTCCTCCCAGTCTCGGGTCATCTTCAGACTTCCTGTGGGGTCACTCCATTCCATTACCCACCTCACTAATGAGGATATTGAACAGTGCTGGCCTCATTGCTGAGCCCTGACCCACACCGCTAGGTCCTTGCTTCCAAGACCGCTCTGTGCCACTCAGCACAAGCCTCTGCACCCAAGCAATCGGCCACCTTTCAGCCCACCTCTGTGCCTTTATCTAACCTATATTTTGTCTGCTTCTCTATGAGCGTGTCATGGGAGCAAGTGCCAAAGAAAGCCCTTACTACATACAGGCTTTACTAAAGTTGAGCATCAGGTACTTCTTTTTCCCCATCCACCAAGCTGGTCACTTCAACATAGAAGACGCTGAGGAGGTTCTCGCGTGACTTTCCCTATGTAAATCCTTGCTGACTACTGCCCATCACATTCTGGTTCTTCATCTGCTTGACAGCGCTTTCTGGGAGGATTTCCTTTAGAACCTTCCCAGAGACTGAAGTCAGGCCAACCAGCCTCTGGCTGCGCACACCTTGCTTCTTCACCTTCTTGAACACAGGAGCGGGCTGAGTCTCTTCCAGACTTCAGGAGCCTCTCCCACTCACCAGGACCTTTCCAAGAGAATTAGTAGTGGCCTTGCAAGGACACCACACCGTGCCCTAAGCATTCGTGGCTTCAATGCAGCAGGCCTCACGGACCATGGCACACCCAGTTGCACAGCCCCCATTCCTACCTGGCTTCATCTTCCTCAGCAACCAACACTACTCACTTCAGCAGCAAGCCAAATCCACCTCAGCCGAATGGGGACAGGCCTTGCCACTCGGCAGCCATGCCAGGACCACCCATCAACAAGGTGCTCACGGCTGCGGCCCTGCGCACCATGCATGCCTCCAATTGCCCGCTGCAGGGTCCCAACCCTGCGTCTTACCATCATAGCCTACGCAGGGAAAGGGCCTCACCCTTGGACACTCAGCACAGAACAAGACCCCAAAAGCTCTGCCTCAGTCTCCCTGACAAACCACTGCCCCTCAGCTCAGGGCTTGCAAGCTCTCAACCAGGCCTGAGAGGACAACGTCCTGCTGTCTCAAACACCTCTCCTCCGCATGATCAAACTACCACCCCTAAGCTGACACAAGAAGAAAACACACAGCCTCCCTTCTCCCACAAAAGGACCTTCCAAGCACAAAGGCCACCAAGCCACCGACTGATGAAGCACACCCAATGTGAAAGATGAGGAATAAACACAAGCATAGGGAGAGGGCAGGATGGCAAGGAGGGAGCGAGTGTGAAACCAGTACCAGCGCCTCGTGCCCAGCACATCTGGGAAGCCCAGAGCAGCCTGCAGTACGGTGACACGAGCAAATAGGGCCCCCTCCTCGCAACAATGCAGCCACAAACAGCACCACATGATTGACACGCCATGACCTCACTTCATGACACCCCACCTCTCCCATACTTTGGCCGCGTCTGCTGACTGCCCTCAAATGCACGCTCCATTCAAATCCACCCAAAGAGCCACTCTCACTTAAAAGCTGCCGCCACAGCCACAAAGACACATCCTCAACAGGAGAAAAGGACACCAGAGTGTTGTGGGAACGACAACACACCCCACCTCATTACTTGCCAGGCTTTGGAATGTAAGAGCAGCTCACGCTAATTGCAGTCATGCACAAAGGGTTTCTTGCCCCAAAGGCACTCGGGGACCAGCATAAAAGCCGACCCTGCGCGTAGCACCCTCACACACTCCTCCCGACGCCTTCTCCCCTGCAACCAACGAGGTGAGCCTGAACCCCACTCCCATCCTTCACCCATCTGACCAGCCTTCTCTCTAGCGGCCACTCCACCAGCCTCAGCAGCCCTTCTGCCTCCCCAAAGCCATGCTCCACACTACCCAAGGCCTCCCTAGTGCCTTGGCCTCCCCCAGCTCTGCTCCAAACACCCCCAACACCTTCCGCCTTCCAAACACCCTCTCTTCCAGGCACCCTCCACAACACAGACATGTCCTGCTACGATATCTGCCGCCCCTGCGGACCCACCCCGCTGGCTAACAGCTGCAACGAGCCCTGTGTCAGGCAGTGCGAGGACTCCCGCGTCGTCATCCAGCCTCCTGCCGTGCTGGTCACCCTGCCAGGACCCATCCTCAGCTCCTTCCCCCAGAACACCGCCGTTGGATCCTCCGCATCAGCTGCCGTGGGCAGCAACCTCAGCGCCCAGGGAGTGCCCATCTCCTCTGGGGGATTCGGAGGCTTTGGCTTTGGGGGCTATGGCTTGGGTGGCCTGGGCTGCTTCTCTGGCAGAAGAGCCTGCTACCCCTGCTAAGGACCCACGCCAGGATCCCTGACAGCAGCCTCCAACACTGTGCCCGCCAGCTCTCAGACTGAGGATGCACCTCAGTGCTGCTCATGGCACACGGGCTCACCAGCTGCAGCTCCCTCAGTTTCTTGTTTTCCTCAATAAATCAATCTGCATCCTGAGATTCCTCCTCTTCCTGTCTTCTCCCAATGCTTTTCCAACTTCACCTGACAAAAAAAAACAAAAACAAAAAGTAGGGCCATCAGTGCCCAAGCCTCTTTGTGTTCAAGAAGCATTTGGACAATGCTTTTACATAGTTCCTTCTCACTACCAGGGAAATACATGATGGGCCACTCAGCAGATAAGGAGTTGCCTGCAGGTCACATGCCAAGGGTTGCGCAGAACAGCTAGCTTGTCTTAAGAATTTAGTTGAGTGTTTAGTGTGACTGATGTCTCGCTAGAATGGAGAGACATATATTTGACATTTAGAATAGAATAATTGCCAGAGGTTACTCGGTGAAGCTAAACAGTTGTCCACTTCTTAAGTGATGGTTCAGTGTTGAGGAAACTTTAAGGCTCAGATGCGGAGGATATGCAATGAAGTACTTACATGGTATTGTCTTTGGCAACAAAGCCTGCAACCCTAGGTATCTGTAACACCAGGGAATCTTGGTGTGCTGAGTCTAAAAAACATAGTATGGAGAGTGGAGCAAAGCAAAGGCACTGTGGCCAGACTCTGTGACGTCTCTTCAGGGATCAGGAACCAGATAGTATTGTGGAACTGACAGACTACATGGGCAGCTCTGGCTCAAACTGATAACCAAAGCATGACCTTTTGGTGAACAAGGACTTGTACTCCTGTTGCTTCTAATTTACTAGACTGAAAGTGTATTCTCTTGTTTGTGAATCCGTGATCGTGATTGTGTAATTGTGCTTATAATGCTTATTGCATTAAGTGTGCATGCATGATGGTGATAATTCAACATACATTGAATGTAACCAGACTTATAGTGGCAGGCGGGTTTGCTGAGCAGAACCTTGAGTCAGCAATGCAGCCTTGTGGCAAATGAGGCCACCAGGCTCAAGAGGGCATGGGGAAGAGCGTTGCCAGCAAATTGAGGAAGGCGCTCCGTCATCTCTCCTCAGCACCGGTGAGGCCCCTTGTGGAGTCCTTTGTCCAGTTTGAGGTGCCCCAGTGAAAGCTGGAAGCAGACAGGCTGGAGCAATTCCAGTGCAGGGCTACCAAGATGCTGAGGGGCCCGGAGCTTCTTCGATATGAGAAGAAGGTGAGAGAGCTGGGTGTTTTCAGCCCGCAGAGAAGGGTGCTCAGGCTGAATCTCCTCCTTGTTCTAAATCCCAGATGGGCGGGAACTAAGACAAGGGACCCAGACTAAATTTAGTTACTGCCTGGTGCCAGGACAAAGGGCACGCCTCACAGCATACCCCTAAAGGAAGCGCATCTAAGGGCTGACCCCTTGAGGAGTCAGATGCAGACAAACACCAACAAGGAATTAGGGTGAGTAATTCACTCCAAGGGGTATTTTGGAAGTGCGTGACTGAATTTAAATACCCCCAAGAACCCTGCAGTAAGTCTCAGCTGAACCTTGCCATTCTTGAGCCTTTAAGTCACTGTTTCTATTGTAGCAAATACCATTAAAATAATTCTGTTAAATTCTCAGATGATTAAAGGTTGATGAAGAGCTGTTAAAAATCATACCATCTATACCTCAAAATATAAAATAAATCCCAAATTGCTGCTCTATTAAAGCAGTGTAAAATCTAATTCCATGACATGTGTACACCCCTTAGTGTGGTCATCCATATGTATTGATGATGGGCTGGAAAACCAGCTGGTGCCCACCTGTGTTGTTGGTGATGACATCCTTGAGAGGGGAGGTTCAGTGGGCCTTTACAACCCCACCAGATGGCCTCTTGAGCAACGAGTTGGTAGTAGGTGAACTGGAAAGAGCATTGGGTTGAAAAAAGGAAGGGGACGAATGTCAGGATGGGATGCAGATAGATTTTATTGAGGGGAAAAAAAAATGAAAGGAAGGAGCCACAATACAAGTGCCAGGGTTTGAGGTGCTATTAGAGTGACCACCAGCTGCTCTCCCTTGTCTACAGCACATTTCCCCAGAGCACTGAGAACATCCTGTCCTATTGAGGAGAGTAGCAGAGAGAGTCTCAATCCATGGTGGCATTTGGCTTATGAACCAGTCATAGCAGCAGAGAGTAGCGGCCGTAGGTGCTGGTGCTGAGGAAAGGAGAAAGAGGAAGAAAGAAGGAGGTATGTTGGCCATGTTTCCTGAAAGCATGGAATGGCCCCTTCCATGCTTGCTTGCTTTGTTGTGTCATAGAATGATGAGCCGCGGCTGGTGAGCCCGTGTGTCATGAGAAGCACAGAGGAGAGTCTTCAGGCCGAGAGCTGTCTTCCGTGGTGTTGGAGGCTTCTGTCAGGGGTGTTGGAGTGGGTCCTTAGCAGGGGTAGCAGGCTCTTCTGCCAGAGAAGCAGCCCAGGCCTCCCAAGCCATAGTCTCCAAGGCCAAAGCCTCCGAATCCCCCAGAGGAGATGGGCACTCCCTGGGCGCTGAGGTTGCTGCCCACGGCAGCTGATGCAGAAGATCCAACGGCGGTGTTCTGGGGGAAGGAGCTGAGGATGGGTCCTGGCAGGGTGACCACCACGGCAGGAGGCTGGATGACGACATGGGAGTCCTCGCACTGCCTGACACAGGGCTCGTTGCAGCTGTTAGCCAGCGGGGTGGGTCCGCAGGGGCGGCAGATGTCGTAGCAGGACATGTCTGTGTTGTGGAGGGTGCCTGGAAGAGAGGGTGTTGGTGAGGCAGGGGGTGTTGGGTACATGAGGAGTGGTTCTGGGGGAGGCCAAGGGATTGGGGTGGCCTGGGGTTATGGGAAGTATGGCTTAGTGGTGGCAGAAGGGCTGCTGAGGCTGGGGTCAGAGGGCATGTGGAGAGATAGGCCTAGTGGGGTGGGTGAAGGAGGGGAGAGGGGTTCAGGCTCACCTTGTTGGTCACGGGGGATAAGGTGTTGGGAGGAGTGTGTGAGGGTGCTACACGCAGGGCCAGCTTTTATGCTCGTCCTTGAGTGCCCATGGGGCAAGAGAGCCTTTGCGCATGACAGCATTTGGCATGACCTGCTCTTGCATTCCAAAGCCTGGCAAGTAATGAGGTGGGGCATGTTTTTGATCCTGCAACGCTCAATTTTCATGTCCTTCTCTGGAGGACATGTCCATTTGGCAATGGTGGCACCTTTTACGTCAAAGTAATTATTAGAGGCCAAAGGATTGCTCTTGAAGGTGCATGTCAAAGCGGGCAGAAGACGTGACCCAGGCATAGGAGAGGAGCGGTGTTTTCAGTGAGCTCATGGTGCTGCTCTCATGTGGTGTGATTGCGGCTCTGTTGTGAGGAGGGGCTTCTTGCATGCGCTGGGCATGAGGTGCAGCCACTTCCTTTTATGACAAGGTTACCCATCTAATAGACCAAAGGAAGGCAGTAGATGCAATTTCTTTGGATTTCAGCATACATTTTGATACTGTTTCTCACAACATCCTCCTGGACAAAATGTCCGGTATGCAGGTAGATAAATACATAACACAGTTGGTGGACTGTTGGCTGACTGGTCAAGTTCAAGGGGTTGTAGTAAAGGGGGGTTCATCACGCTTGCTCCCAGTCACTAGTCGTGTTTCCTAGGACTCCATTTTAGACCCAGTTTTCTTTGATGTTTTTGCATATGGTCTGGATACAGGACTCAAAAGAGTACTAAGTAAATTTACAGATGATATGAAATAAGGCGTTGCTGTTGTCTCCCTTAAGGGTGGGGAGGTTGTGCAAAGAGTTCTTGACAGACCACAGGGCTGTGCAATCACCAGTCATACGAAGTTTAAGAAGAGTAAGTACCAGATTCTGCACCTGGGGCACGGTAACCTGTCCTAGTGTATGTACAGACCGGGGGATGAGGTACTGGGGAGCTGCCCCACAGAAAGGGATCTGTGGCTTCTAGTTGACAGTAAGTTGAGTAATGAAGTGGGGTGTGTTTTCTTACCTCAAATGTTCCCTTTTTGGGTCCTGCTGTTCAGGACATGGCCAATTATCATGGCGGTGCATTTCAAGTGTCAGTATTAAAGGCCAAAAAATAGTTCTTGAATGTGTGTGTAAGAATCATTAAATGATTGAATGTTTTCAGTGGGAAGGCATGTTAATTCTAAGATTCCTGTAGGCCTGTTTTAGTTACTGGTGTGTTATAAATGGCTAAGCAAACTTGCTGAGTGCCTGCTCAATACCACCATGCATATCAGTGACAAAGAGGTCAAATAATACTGGTCCCAGGACAAAATCCTGAGAGAAAGCACTCCTCCCTGGTCTCTATATGAGCATTGAGCTGTTGCCCACAACTCCTTGAATGTTCTCATCCAGCCAATCAGTTGTCTGCTAAGTGGTCCATCTGTCAAACCCGTGAGAATCCTCTTTAAAAACAAGGATATATATGTAAGAGTGCTGTCCAGATCCTTCTTGAACATCAACAGGCTTGGGCCCAGCCAGCCTGCTGATCTTTGCTTTATTTTGAGTGAAGTTGAAGGAGTTTTGGGAGCAGAAAGGAAGAGAAGACATCACAGGCTGACATACACAAGAACTTTGTTGTGGAAAAAGAGTGCAAAGATGTGAGAGTAGAAGGGGCCTGTTCTGTGCTGCAAGTAGTGCAAGTAGTCAGGCTGTGTCCCATTGTAGAGCAGATTTTCCCAGAGCCCCAAGTTCTTCCTGCACTGCAATAGAATCAAGACATGGAAGGTGCTGGGTGGGTTTGTGGCTGCGAGCACGTCATTGCAGTGGAGAGTACTGGACATGGAAGACGGTGGTAGGAGTAGAAGGAAATGAGAGTAGACTGTTGATCAGCCATGTTACCATGCAGCATGGACTGGCCCCCTTTCCTACTTGTGTGTGGAGTACCATGAGAAGTAGAACTGTGGCTGGTGAACCCATGCACCACGAACAGCACAGAGATGCATCCTCACTCTGAGAAGTGGCTTGCACAGTCTTGAAGGCTTCAGTCAGGGACGTTGGCGTGGGTCTTTTGCAGGTGTAGCAGCGTCTTCTGCTGGAGAAGCAGCCAAGGCCTTCAGAGCATCAATAATAAATTCAATAATCATGGATTTATAAAGAACACATCCGATGTGACCATCTGCAGAATCTTCTATGGAGAAGTGACTGACATTCTACATATACAACTCTGTGATAATGTTTGTTGTGAAGGCGTAGGATCATGTTGCAGAAGAAATCAGGTCAAGTTGTGCTGACATGAGGAGATTGTTTAAGAGGGCATAGTCAGAAGAGCCTTAGAGTGCCCAAGGCTTTAGTTGGGCACATATATCACAGAATCATAGAATCACAGAATTGTCTAGGTTGGAAGAGATCTCAAGACCACCTAGTCCAACCTCTGACCTAACACTGACAAGTCCTCCACTAAACCACATCACTAAGCTCTACATCTAAACGTCTTTTAAAGACCTCCAGGGATGGTGACTCAACCAGGGCTGCCCATTCCAATGCCTGACAACCCTTTTGGTAAAGAAGTTTTTCCTAATATCCAACCTAAACCTTCCCTGGAGAAATTTTAGCCCATTGCCCCTCGTCCTGTCACCAGACATGTGGGAGAATAGACCAATCCTCACCTTGCTACAGCCTCCTTTAACGTAGCTATAGAGAGCAATAAGGTCACCCCTGAGCCTCCTCTTCTCCAGGCTGAACAATCCCAACTCCCTCAGCCGCTCCTCTTAAGACTTGTTCTCCAGGCCCTTCACCAGCTTTGTTGCCCTTCTCTGCACTCTCTCGAGCACCTCCATGTCCTTCTTGTAGCGAGGGGCCCAAAACTGAACATGGTACTCAAGTTGCGGCCTCACCAGAGCCGAGTACAGGAGGACAATCACTTCCCTAGACCTGCTGGCCACACTGCTTCTTATACAAGCCAGGACGCTGTTGGCCTTCTTGGCCACCTGAGCACACTGCTGGCTCATATTCAGCCGACTATCAACCAATACTCCCAGGTCTTTCTCTGCCTGGCAGCTGTCCTACCACTCATGTCCCAGCCTGTAGCTCTGCTTGGGGTTGTTGTGCCCCAGGTGCAGGACCCGGCACTTGGCCTTGTTGAACCTCATACAGTTGACCTCAGCCCATCGGTCCAGCCTATCCAGATTCTCCTGCAGAGCCTTCCTACCCTCAAGCAGATCAACACACGCACCTAACTTGGTGTCATCTGTGAACTTACTGAGGGTGCACTCACCGCCCTCATCCAGATCATTGATAAAGGTATTAAAGAGGACCGGCCCCAATACCAAGCCCTAGGGGACACCACTAGTGACCAGCCTCCAGCTGGATTTGACTCCATTCAGCACGACTCTTTGGGCCCGGCTATCCAGCCAGTTTTTAACTCAACGAAGCGTACGCCAGTCCAAGCCACATGCAGCCAGTTTCTTGAGAAGAATGTTGTGGGAAATAGTGTCAAAAGCCTTGCTGAAGTCAAGGTAGATGACATCCGCAGCCTCTCCCTCATCCACCAAGCGCGTCACTTTGTCATAGAAGGAGATCAGGTTCGTCAAGCAGGACCTGCCTTTCATAAACCCATGCTGACTGGGCCTGATCACCTGGTTGCCCTGTAAGTGCCTCGTGATGTAAGTGCCTCCATGAGCTTCCCTGGCACTGAGGTCAAACTGACTGGTCTATAGTTCCCCGGTTCTACCCTCCAGCCTGTCTTGTAGATGGGCGTCACATTTGCTAGCTGCCAGTCTAATGGGACCTCCCCCAATAGGGGGGTCTTGGGTGTAGGTCTTGGGTGATGCGCTGGAAGCCCAGGTGGTGCCCACTTGTGGTGATGTTGGTGACATCCTTGCCAGGTGTGGTGGTTTTACTCATCTGGACAGCTGAGCTCTGCCACAACTGTTCTCTCACTCCCCCTCCTCAAATGGAAAGGTGGGAGAAAATATAATGAAAAGGGCTCAAGGGTTGAGATAAGGACAGGGAGATCACAAAACAACAATAGTCACAGGCAAAACAGGCTCAGCACTGGGAGATTAATAAAACTTATTATTCATTCCTAATAAGCTAGAGCAATGAGAAAGAAACAAAACATAAACAAAGTAAAGATATCTACCTCTGCCCACCCTATTCCATCTCCTCCCCTCGAGTGGCATAGGGCAACATGAAAGGTGGGCTGCAGTCAGTCCTTGTTGCTTCATGTCCGCCGCTCCTTCGTGGTCCCTCTCTGCCCCTGCTCCAAGTTGGGTCCCTCCAATGGGGCATTCATAGCTTCTTTTGGCAACCTGTTCCAGTGCCTCACCACCCTCACAGTAAAGAATTTACTCCTAATATCTAATCAAACTCTATCCTCATTTCATTGAAAACCATTCCCCCTTGTCCTATTATTATCTACATGAGTAAAGAATCCTTCTCCATCTTTTTTAGAAACCCCCTTCAAGTACTGAAATGTCTCAAGGAAGTCTCCCTGGAGCCTTTTCTTCTCCGGGCTGAACAACCCAGGATCTATGAGCCTTGCTTCATAGGAGACATGCTCCAGCCCTCTGATTTTCTTTGAAGCCTTCCACTGCACTAAGTATAACAGGTACACATCTTTCTTGTGCTGGGGGCCCAAAACCTGAAAGCAGTACTCCACGTGGGGCCTCACAAGGTGTGCTGGTTTTACCCTGCTAGGCAGCTAAACACCACAACTGCTATCTCACTCCCCTTCCTTAGATGAGGAGGGGAAGAAGTAAAATAAAGAACAACTTACGGGTTGAGATAAAGATAATTTAATTAAAGGGAAAAATAATAATAATAAATATTAAGGAAATATTAGTATTAACTAAACAATTTAACTAAAGGGAAAAAAATGAAAGGTGAAAAGGGGGAAAGGGAAAAAAGGAAAAACAAGCAAACAAACAAAAACAAACAACAAATAAAGGTTATGTGGAAGTGCAGAGGAAATAAATTACTCTCTACTTCCCACAGATGAGCGATGCTTGACCACATCCTTGAAGCAGGGCCTCAACGTACGTAGCCTATTTTCAGTAGGAGGATTGACGTTTTCACAATGAGAGCCCAGCCCTCCCCTCTTCTGTTTCCACCTTTTATTGTTGAGTGTGACATCATATGGTATGGAATATCCCTTTGGCTGCTTTAAGTCAGCTGCCCTGGTGATGTTTCTCTTCTCACTTTTTTGTCCACCCCCTAGGAGAGTTAGAGAGAGTCCTAATGTGCCAGCACTGCTCCGTCGTAGACACAGCACTGGTGTGATAACACTGCTGTTCTAGCTACAAGTGCAGAGCACAGCACTGTATTGGCTGCTGCAGGGAAAGTTAACATCCCAGCCAGACACAGTACACAAGGACAGAGTAGAGCGGGACAATCAACACACTCGACCTGCAGGTCACACCTCTGTTGATGCAGCACTGCATGCAGTTGGCCTTCTGGGCTGCAGGTGTGCGTTGCTGGATCCTGTTGAGCCTTTCATCCACCAGAACAACCCAAGTCCTTCTCTGCAGGGCTGCTCTCAATGAGTTCTTCTCCCAGTCTGTACTCCTGTCTGGGATTGCCCCGAACCAGGTGCAGCACCTTGCACTTGGACTTGTTGAACCTCATGTGGTTCACGTGGGCCCACTTCTCCAGCCTGTCCAGGTCACTTTGACTGGAGCGCGTTGTGTGAAGAAAGGAGAAGTGTCAGGCTGGCATGCATTAGAACTTTATTGAGGAAGACTCGTGAAAAGGAGCACAAGCAGTAGGGCCCTGGTCAGAGGTGCAGGCACAGTGACCATCAGCAGCTAGGCATATTGTGTGGAAGATATTCCCAGACCCCAGAGATCAGAGTATCCTCAGTCCATGAAGTTGGCTGCAGGGCATTGTTAGCTGCTGTCAGGGGTGTTGGCGTGGGTCCTTAGCAGGGGTAGCAGGCTCTTCTGCCAGAGAAGCAGCCCAGGCCTCCCAAGCCATAGCCTCCAAGGCCAAAGCCTCCGAAGCCGCCGGAGGAGATGGGCACTCCCTGGGCGCTGAGGTTGCTGCCCACGGCAGCTGATGCAGAAGATCCAACGGCGGTGTTCTGGGGGAAGGAGCTGAGGATGGGTCCTGGCAGGGTGACCACCACGGTGGAAGGCTGGATGGCGACGTGGGAGTCCTCACACTGCCTGACACAGGGCTCGTTGCAGCTGTTAGCCAGCGGGGTGGGTCCGCAGGGGTTGCAGAGGTTGTAGCAGGACATGTCTGTGTTGTGGAGGGTGCCTGGAAGAGAGGGTGTTGTGAATTCAGAGGGTGTTGGGGGTGTGTGGAGCACTGCTGGAGGAGGCCAAGGGAGTGGGAAGGCCAAGAGTGGCGCTGTGGGGAGCCTGACAGAGGGGAGGTGGACTGGCTGCTGAGGCTGGGGTCAGAGGGCGTGTGGAGAGATAGGCCTGGTGGGGTGGGTGAGAGAGGGGATCGGGGTTCATGCTCACCTCGTTGGTTGCAGTGGAGAAGGCGTTGGGAGGAATGTGTGAGAGTGCGAGGAGCAGAGCTGGCTTTTATGCTGGTCCCCGAGTGCCTGCGGGGCAAAAGAGCCTTTGCACATGACAGCATATGGCATGACCTGCTCTTGCATGCCAAAGCCTGGCAAGTAATGAGTTGAGATGTGTTGTCATTCCCACAATGCTCCCTTTTCATTTTCTCCTTTGAGGATGTGTCTTTTTAACTTGGCGTTACATTTCAAGTGAGCGTATTAAAGAACAAAGGATAGTTCTTGAAGGTTCATGAAAGAGCAAATAGAAGATGCATCTAAAGCATGTGAGAGGTTCATTGTCATCAGTGACATCATGGTTTGGCACTCATGAGGTTTGGTTCGTGGCTTTGTTGTGAGGAGGGGGCATTGGCTGTTGGCATCCCCAGCAGGTTGGTCTGGATTTCCCAAGTGTGCCAGGTATGATGCTCTTCCAATTGCATCACATTCACTCCCTCCGTGCCTTCATCCCAACTCACCAGCCTGCATTTAGCCCTTGTTTTTCCCTGTTGGGTGTGCTACATTGGTGGCTTGGTGGCCATCTTGCACATAGTGACTGTATGTGGGAGCAAGCGGGTTCCTTGTCTTGTCCCTGGGACTGCAGTCTGAGGAGGCAGAGGACGGGTGTTTGCATTACAGGGTGTTGTAGTCGTGGGCCTGTCTCAGGGGTGACAAGACTAAGTGCGCTGGGAGTCCTGCCATGCTTCCCAAAGGGTTGCATTGGCACCTCAATAATGCTCCATTTTCTGGGGCCAGCATGTTGACAGCCAGGGCTTTGGCATCCTGCGGTTTGATGGGAGTCCCTTGGGCTGTCTGGTGAGGCATGGTAGAGGCTCACAGGAGAGAGGCTGTCCCTCATTAGAGGTAGAGGACAGACATGTGGAACTGTCCACAAGGTTTGGCCCCATGGTTCATGGGAGTTCTCTGGGGTGAGCTAAAGGGGGAATCCTACTCCTGTGCATGGTGTTTGATGTTGAGACAGACGATGTGGACCTTTCAGAGGGGAGCTGGAGGTGTGCATGCTGCTTGTGGCTGTGGACCTGAGGCCACAGTGGTGATGGCTGCATTCCAAGGAGTGGGGGATTTGCAATGCCACTCCCTGATCTGCCGAGGTGAGTGTTTTGTAGGCTGTCTCACTGGAGCTTGTTGATGAGGATGTTGGGAAGACTGTGGCTGGTTATGCAGGAGTTCTTGGGACCTGAAGGGCTGCACCTGCAAACACTGAGCATCCTGGCTGATGTTTCACATACTTTTTGTACTGTGGTGCCCAGAACTGCACACAGTACTTAAGGTGAGGCTGCACAGCGCAGAGCAGAGCAGGACAATCCCTTCCCTTGACCGACTAGAAATGTCGTGCTTGATGCACCCCAAGATACATTTGGCCCTCCTGGCTGTTAGGGCACATTGCTAGCTCATCTTCAACTTGCTATCAACCAAAACCCCCAGATCCCTCTCTGCGGGGCTGCTCTCCAGCGTCTCGTCACCCAGTCTGTACATATAGGCAGGGTTGCCCCTTCCCAGCTGCGGGACCTGGCACTTGTGCTTGTTAAACTTCATGCAGTTGGTGATTGCCCAGCTGTCCAGTCAGTCCAGATCTTTCTGCAAGGCCTTTCCACTCTCAGCAGAGTCCACAACTCCTCCAAGTTTATTATCATTGCCAAATTTGCTCAAAACACCTTCTAGTCCTAATTCCTAATAGTTTAAAACAACATTGAAATGAACTGGCCCTAAAATGGAGCCCTAGGGGACCCCACTGATGACTGGCTGCCAGCTTCATGTGGCCTCATTTACCATAACCCTTTGAGCCCTACCCATTAGCCAATTGTTCACGCATCATATTATTTTTGTATCTAGCTATATGCTGGACGTTTTGTCCAGTAGGATCCTATGGGAAACTGTCAAAATCTTTACTGAAATCCAAAAAGATTACATCAGCTGGTTTCCCTTGATCGAATAAACGAGTGATCTTATCAAAAAACAAAATCAAATTTGTTAAACAGGACCTACACCTCATTAAACCAAGTTGGCTGGGACCAATGACTCCTCCCCCTGAGTAGCACAGGGGAACGGGGAGTGTGTGCTGCAGTAGGTCCCTGTTGCTTCATGTCCACCACACCTTCACAGTCACTCTCTGCTCCTGCTCCATGTAGCGTCACTCCCACGGGATGCTGTCCTTCCCAAACTGAGCCCATGTGGGCTTCCCACAGGCAGCAGCTCTTCAAGAACCACTCCCATACAGGTCCATAACACGGGGGCCCTATATCAGGAGCAAACTGCTCCAGCACAGGCCCCCCACAGGTGGCAGCTCCCCCCAGACTCCCTGCTCCTGCATGGGCTCCTCTCCACAGGCTGCAGCTCTGTCCTGGGGGCCTGCTCGTGCAGGGGCTCTCCATGGGCTGCTACCTCATCTCCACTGCATTTGTACAGGGTGAAGTGGGAATCATCATAGAATCATAGAACGGCTCACCTTGAAAGGGACCTTAAGGATCCCTTAAAGACCTTAAGAATCATCAAACTCCAGCCCCCTGCCATAGGAAGGGATGTCACCCACCAGATCAGGTTAGCCAAGACCCCATCCAAACTGGTCTTTAACACCTCTAGGGATGGGGCATCCACAGCTTTTCTTGGCAACCTGTTCCAATGCCTCACCACCCTCACAGCGAAGAATTTCCTCCGAATTTCTAGTCTAAATCTATCATCTTTTAGCTGAAGACTGTTCCCCCTTGTCCTATCATTTTCTACATGAGTAAAGAGTCCTCCATCTTTTTTAAAAGACTCCTTTAAATATGGAAAGGTCTCAAGGAAGTCTCCCCAGAGCCTTCTCTTCTCTGGGCTGAACATCACAGAATCACAGAATTACATAACATTAAGGATTGGAAGGGACCTTGAAAGCTCATCTAGTCCAACCCCTCTGCCGGAGCAGGAACACCTAAATCATGTCAAAAGGGAATGTGTCCAGGTGGGTACTGAAAGTCTCCAGAGAAGGAGACTCCACAACCCCCCTGGGCAGCCTGTTCCAGTGTTCTCTAAACCTCAACATAAAAAAAAGATTTGCCTAATATTTAAGCAGGACTTCCTGTGTTCTAGCTTACACCCATTAACCCTTGTCCTATCACTGTGTGTCACCTAGAAGAGCCTGGCTCCATCCTCCTGACACTCGTCCTTTACATATTTATAAACATCACCAACTTTCTCAACGTTTCTTCATAGGAGAGGTGCTCTAGCCTTCTGATCATCTTTGGAGCCATCCGCTGGACTCGCTCTAACAGGTACACATCATCTTGTGCTGTGGGACATAAAGCTTTAGGTAGTACTCCATGTGGGGCTTCATGAGGGCAGAGGGGAACAATCACCTCCCTCAACCTGTAGGTCAAACCTCTGTTGATGCAGCCCAGGATGCAGTGGGCCTTCTGGGCTGCAGGAGGGCAACGCTGGGTGTTGTCAAGCCCTTGGTCCACCAGAACCCCCAAGTCCTTCTCTGCAGGGCTGCGCTCAATGAGTTCTTCTCCCAGTCTGTACTCCTGTCTGGGATTGCCCTGACCCAGGTGCAGCACGCTACACTTAGAATTGTTCAACCTCATGCAGTTCATATGGGCCCACTTCTCCAGCCTGTCCAGGACCCTTTCAGTGGAGAGTGTTGGGTGGAGAAAGGAGGAGTGTCAGTCTGGCATGCATTAGAACTTTATTGAGGAAGACTCATGAAAAGGAAGGAGCACAAGCAGCAGGGCCCTGGTCAGAGGTGCAAGCAAAGTGACCATCAGAAGCTATGCAATTTGTGTGGAAGGTATTCCCAGACCCTGGAGATCAGAGCATCCTCAGTCCATGAAGTTGGTTGCAGGGCATTGTTAGCTGCTGTCAGGGGTGTTGGCGTGGGTCCTTAGCAGGGGTAGCAGGCTCTTCCACCAGAGATGCAGCCCAGGCCTCCAAGGCCATAGCCTCCGAAGCCGCCGGAGGAGATGGGCACTCCCTGGGAACTGAGGTTGCTGCCCACGGCAGCTGATGCGGAAGATCCAACGGCGGTGTTCTGGGGGAAGGAGCTGAGGATGGGTCCTGGCAGGGTGACCAGCACGGTAGGAGGCTGGATGACGACGTGGGAGTCCTCGCACTGCCTGACACAGGGCTCGTTGCAGCTGTTAGCCAGCGGGGTGGGTCCGCAGGGGCGGCAGATGTCGTAGCAGGACATGTCTGTGGTGTGGAGGGTGCCTGGAAGAGAGGGTGTTGGGAAGGCAGAGGGTGTTGGTGGCATGAAGAGCTGTGCTGGGGGGGGGCAAGGGAGTGGAGAGGCCTGGGGTCATGAGGAGCATGGTGGTGTGGAGGTGGAAGGGTTTTTGAGGCTCAGGGCAGAGGGCGTCTGGAGAGATAGGGAGATGAGGCTAGTGGAGTGGGGAAGGAGGGGGTCGGGGTTCAGGCTCACCTTGTTGGGTGCAGGGGAGGAGGCGTCTGGAGGAGTGTGTGAGAGTGTGAGGCGAAGGGCCGTCTTTTATGCTGGTCCCTGAGTGCCCGCGGGACAAGAAACCCTTTGTGCATGACGGCATTCGGCGTGAGCTGCTCTTGCATGCCAAAGTGTGACAAGTGGGGTGTGTTGTCCTTCCCACAACGCACCTTTTTCATTTCCTCCTGTTGAGGACATGTCTATTTGGCCTTCGCAACAGCTTTTAAGTAAGGATGGCTCTTTGGGAGGATTTGCATTGAGAGTGGTAGTGAGGGCAGTACGCAAATGTCGCCAAAGCATGGGAGAGGTGGGGTGTCATGAAATGAGGTCATGGCATGTCACTCATGTGGTGTGGTTTGCAGCTGCATTGTTGCGAGGAGGGGGCCCTATTTGCTGGCATCGCCATACTGCTGGCTGGTCTGGGCTTCACAGAATTGCTGGGCATGAGACACTGGCACACTTATTTATGATGATCTTACCCCTCTCATTTACAATGTGTAGCCACCGTTTGTTGTAATCTCTTAGGAGTTCAGCAGAGATTTGGTTAAGTTCCTCAGAATATCCTTCCAGACAAAAATGTCAAGCACACAGCTAGTCTAATATCTAATGTGATGGTTGAGCAGTTGGCTGATTGGTCAGACTCAAAGTGTAGTTGTAAATGGGGTTACCTGTGCCTGGCAGGGAGTCACTCTGGGGGTTCCCGAGGGCTCCATTTTGAGTAGAGAAGCCTCGCACATAGATGTTGAGAAATTAGAGGGCCGGGCTATGAGCAACAGCATGAAATTTAACAAGGGCAACTGGCGAATTCCCCATCTGAGACAGGGCAACCCTGGATCTATGTCCAGACTGCGGGAGGAGAGGCAGGAGAGCAGCCCCGCCTGAAAGGGCATGGGAGTTCTGGTTAACAGCAAGTGGACTGAGAGTCAACTGGGTGCCCTGGCAGCCAAAGTTCCCCCGTTTCCTGGGTTACATCAAGCACAGCATTGCTAGCTGGTCAAAGGAAGTGATTGTCCAGCTCTACTGCGCACTGGTGCGGCCTTCCCTCAAGTGCTGTGTACAGAATTGGTCACCGCAATCTAACGACACAAAACTCTTAGACATTGTCAAAAGGAGAACTACAGAGATGGTGAAAGGTTTAGAGGCCAGGATGTATGAGGAGTGGCTGCACTCCCTTGTTTTGTTGAGCCCAGAGAAGAGGAGACCTCACCAGAGCTTACAGCTTCACCACGAAGGGAGCAGAGGGACAGGCTCTGATCTCTTCTGTCTGGTGAACAGCAGTGGGGCCTGAGGGAACAGCCTGAAGCTGTGTCAGGGCAGGTTCAGCTTGGATATTAGGGAAAGGCTATTTCCTGAGAGGGTGGTTGTGCAGGTTCCCCATGGAAACCATCACAGCATCAAGCCTGCTGCAGCACAAGACAACACTCTCAGAAATGCGGTTTGATTTTTGGGTAGTCCTGTGTGGAGCTAGGAGTTGGACGCAATGTTCCTTGTGGGTCCCTCACAACTTGTTCTATTCTGGGATTCCATGATTCCATCACATTTGCTGCCTCCCTGCCTTTCTAACAACTCGCTAAGCCAGTCTTTACCCTTGTCTTTCCCGTTGGGTGTGCTGTATCGGTGGCTTGGTGGCCGTGGTGCTTGGAAGGTTGTAGGTGGGAGAAAGGAAGCTGCCTGCTTTGTCTTGTGCAAACCTGGGGCCATCCCTGTGGGTGGCTGCCCAAGCAGGCAGGAGAGGGCTGTTTGTGAGAGCAGGCTGTTGTCCCCTGCGGCCTGGTACTGAGCTCGCAAGCCCTTTGATGTCAGCAGTCCTGCCATTCTTCTTAAAGACTTGCTTTGGCCACTCCGTAGCGCTTCCCTTTGCTGATGCCAGCATGTTCCCAGGCTAGGCTTTGGCCCAACACACTGCTTGATAGGGGCCCCTTGGGTTGATTGGGGATGCAAGCAAGATAGCTTGAGACTCATGAGAGGCTGAGGGAGTGGAACTGTGGGGAAGGGCTAGCTGGGGACCCAGGTGTTGGGGGTCTTCTTTAGGGTGAGTGTCAAGGTGACAGCTATTTTTCTGCCCCGTGTTTGATGGTCAGAAAGAGGATCTGGATTTTTTAGAGGAGAGTTGAAGGCATACAGATTAATAGACCTTGTGCTGATGTTTGCATTCCAAAGGGAGGAATGATGGCAAGGCCTGCCTGAGGGCAGCTGAGGTGAGTGTTTTGCAGGCTGTCTCTCAGGTGAGCAGAGCTTCTTGAAGAGGCAGATGGGTAGGTTGTGCATCTGGATATGCAGAAGTAATCAGGATCTGATGGGCTGCACCCAAGGAAGGTGAGGGTTCTGGCTGAGGTCCGTGCAAGGCCACTTCCAATTATCTTTGAAAAGTTATGGCAACTGGGACAGGACCTGGAAACTGGATGAAACTCACCCCACTCCTATGTTCAACAAGATGGAGCAGAAATGTCTGGAATCTGCAGACCGGTCGATCTGTCATGCGTCACTGGGAAGGTTCTGAAAGAAATCCTCCTGGAAAGCACATGAGAAGCACATGAATGATAAGAAAGAGATGGGGAGTAGTCAGCATGGATCTACGAAGAGCAGATCATAGTGGAGCCTGCTCGGTGTACTCTACCTTGAAGTGACCTGCTGGGTGCACAAGGGGAGAGCAACAACTGTTGCTTAACTTACCTTTCGGAAAGGCTTTGATGCTTGCTCCCATGACATGCTCGCAGAGAAGCTGACAAGTGCAGGTTACACAAACAAACAAACAGTGGGGTGGCCTGGAAAGTGTCAGCATGCACATGGTCCTGGAGAGCCTGCTGACAGTTCTTAACCACAGCTGTTGCCCTACCCGGTATCAAGAGGTTCCTTCATGACCATATCATTCTGAGATAGTGTTTGTTGTGACTGTGTGGGATCACAGTAGAGAAGATAGCAGCTGTAGTGTGTGCTAATGAGGGGAAATTTGTTGAGAGGGTGTGGTTAGAAGAGCCTTAGCAGGATGAAGCCTGTGTTTGGTCACTTCTAGGTCTTGGGTGATGTCATTTAAGGTGTTGTGGCCCTTTCTGACCTGCCCTGATGACCTTCTGTGCTTGGGCAGCGGCAGGCCCCTTTGTAGCTTGCTGAAAGAGGCCCTGTTCAAATGTGGGATAACTGCTGGATTCTCCTCAGAGAGGTCATCCCTGCAGTCCCTACTACCAAAACCTTGCCATGTAAACCCAATACACTAGGGGAGGTCTTGTGGCATTTTTTGACCTGCCCTACCAATGTCTTGAGCCAAGCATTCCTGGGGCCTCACAATGGCAGAGAAGAAGGGGACAATCAACTCCCTCACTATGCTGGCCAGTCCTCTGTTGATGCAGCAGAGCATGCAGTTGGCCTTCTGGGCTGCAGGAGGGCATTGGTGGATCCTGTCGAGCTTTTCATCCACCAGAACAACCCAAGTCCTTCTCTGCAAGGCTGCTCTCAATGAGTTCTTCTCCCAGTCTGTACTCCTGTCTGGGATAGCCCTGACCCAGGTGCAGCACCTTGCACTTCGACTTTTTGAACCTCATGTGGTTCACATGGGCCTGCTTCTCCAGCCCGTCCAGGTCCCTTTGAACGAAGAGCATTATGCGAAGAAAGGAGGAGTGTCAGGCTGGCATGCATTAGAACTTTATTGAGGAAGACTCATGAAAAGGAAGGAGCACAAGCAGCAGGGCCCTGGTCAGAGGTGCAGGCACAGTGACCATCAGCAGCTGTGCATTTTGTGTGGAAGGTATTCCCAGACCCCGGAGATCAGAGCATCCTCAGTCCACGAAGGTGGTTGCAGGGCATTGTTAGCTGCTGTCAGGGGTGTTGGCGTGGGTCCTTAGCAGGGGTAGCAGGCTCTTCTGCCAGAGAAGCAGCCCAGGCCTCCCAAGCCATAGCCTCCAAGGCCAAAACCTCCAAAGCCGCCGGAGGAGATGGGCACTCCCTGGGCGCTGAGGTTGCTGCCCACGGCAGCTGATGCAGAAGATCCAACGGCGGTGTTCTGGGGGAAGGAGCTGAGAATGGGTCCTGGCAGGGTGACCACCACGGTGGAAGGCTGGATGGCGACGTGGGAGTCCTCGCACTGCCTGACACAGGGCTCGTTGCAGCTGTTAGCCAGCGGGGTGGGTCCGCAGGGGTTGCAGAGGTTGTAGCAGGACATGTCTGTGTTGTGGAGGGTCCCTGGAAGAGAGGGTGTTGGGAAGGTGGAGGGTATTAGAGGTGTGTGGAATAGTGGTGAGGGAGGCCAAGGGAATTGGAAGGCCTGGGTTTGTGGGGAGTGTGGTGTTGGGGAGGTGGAATGGCTGCTGATGCTGGGGTCAGAGGGCATGTGGAGAGATGGGCCTAGTGGGGCAGGGGAAGGAAGGGATCAGGGTTCAGGCTCACCTTGTTGGTCGCAGGGGAGAAGGTGTTGGAAGGAGATTGTGAAGGTGTGAGGCGCGGGGCCGGCTTTTATACTGATTCTTGAGTGCCCGCGGGGCAAGAGAGCCTCTGTGCATGACAACATTTGGCGTGAGCTCCTCTTACATGCCAAAGCCTGGCAAGTAATGAGGTGGGGTGTGGTGTCCTTCCCACAACTTGACCTTTTCTTTTTCTCCTGTTGAGGACATGGTGTTGGGTCCTGACGGCACCTTCAAAGTTTGATAATTAGAGGCTGGAGCATTTCTGAGAAAGGTGCATGGGAGGGCAGGTAGGTGAGGTGTCTGAAGGCTGCCTGAGGTGCAGTGTCATGAGTGAGGTCTTTCTGTGGCATTCATGTGGTGCGGCCCAGCCACACTGGGCTTTGTCGCTCTAAGGAAGTCCTTGCAATGGAGAGCATCGGGCATAGAAGCAGGTGCTATGAAAAGAAGGAATGAGAGATGAGTAGGTCCTACAATGGCCATGTTTTCTGACACCATAGGCTTCCCACCCTTTCCTCCAAAGCTGAACTCCTCAGAGAACACAAGATTTGACACTCTGCTTGATGGGATTTCTCGGGCTGGGTTGTGAGGTCTGTGAGCAGCCCTGAGATTCATGAAAGGCAGCGGACAAGAGGGATTGTGAGAAAGGGCCAGCTGGGAGCCATTGTGTTATTGGGAATGCTATTTGGGATTTGTGTCAAGGGGGAAACTTATTTCTCTGCCCAGTGTTTGATTTTGTGAAAGATGATTTGGAAATTTCAGATAGAAATTGGAGGCATGCGGTCTGCAACTCAAAACGGTGGGTAATATGAAGGCCTACCACTCAGTAGCCAAAGGCAGTATTTCGTGGGCTGTCTCTCAGGTGAGTATTGCATGTTACTGAGGAAGATGGGTAGGCTTTGGCACTGGATGTACTGAAGTACACAGGACCTGTAAGGTTGCACCCACAAATGCTGAGAGTCCTGGCTGATATTTTAACAAGGCTACTTTCTTCTTTCTTTGAAAGTTGATGGCGACTGGGTTCCTGAAGACTGGAAGGGAATCATTCCACTCCTATGTTCAACGAGATGGAGCAAAAATGTCTGGAAACTGCAGACCGGTTGCTCTGTCATGCGTCACTGGGAAGGTTCTGAAAGAAATCCTCCTGGAAAGCACATGAGAAGCACATGAATGATAAGAAAGAGATGGGGAGTAGTCAGCATGGATCTACGAAGAGCAGATCATAGTGGAGCCTGCTCGGTGTACTCTACCTTGAAGTGACCTGCTGGGTGCACAAGGGGAGAGCAACAACTGTTGCTTAACTTACCTTTCAGAAAGGCTTAGATGCTTGCTCCCATGACATACTCGCAGAGAAGCTGACAAGTACAGGTTACACAAACAAACAGTGGGGTGGCCTGGAAAGTGGCTGCATGCCACTGCACATGGTCCTGGAGAGCCTGCTGACAGTTCTTAACCACAGCTGTTGCCCTACCCGGTATCAAGAGGTTCCTTCATGACCATATCATTCTGAGATAGTGTTTGTTGTGACTGTGTGGGATCACAGTAGAGAAGATAGCAGCTGTAGTGTGTGCTAATGAGGGGAATTTTTTTGAGAGGGCGTGGTTAGAAGAGCCTTAGCATGATGAAGTTTGTGTTTGGTCACTTGTAGGTTTTGGGTGATGTCATTTAAGGTGTTGTGGCCCTTTTCGACCTAGCCCTATGACCTCTAGATCTTTGCCTTTGTACTGATAGAAATGCGAAGAAGAAGGGAAGAGGAGGAGCTTCAGGCTGGCATTCTTGAGAACTTTATTGAGGAAAGCACATGGAAAGGAAGAAGCAGCAAGTGGAACAGCCTCTGGGGCTCTTGGATGCCGGTAGGGTGACCAAAATCTCATCCTTGTGTGCGGAAGATTTTCCAGGATCAAGGAGATCTTCCTGCCCTGTGATGGGAGCAGTGGAGAGGGAGTCAGTCCCTGGTGGTGTTTGGCTTTTGAGCACATCATAGCAGCAGAGCGTACTGCACGTAGGAGACAGTGCAAGTCAAGGAAAGAAGTGGGAGAATGGTAGAATGTAAGTTGGCCATGTTTCCAAACATTGCGGAATAGCCCACATCCTTGCTTCTCTTGTTCATGCCTTGAGAGAAATAGTCGTGCTTGTGGAGATGATGACACAGTGGGTCAGTGACAATGCAAAGGTGCAATCTCAATCCACAAGTAGTCACACACCACATATGTGGTGTTGATGTGGGGGACAACTCTGTTAAATAATACTGGCCTCAGTAGAGACCCCAGAGGGACACCACTCACCCCTGGAGTATACCTGGGCACTGAACTGCTGAGCACAACACTTGGAATGTAATCATTTAGGCAATTCCTTATCTGCTGAGTGGCCCATCATGTCTTTCCATGGTAGTGAGAAGGAGCTATGTAAGAGCGTTCTCCAAACGCTTCTTGAACACCAAGAGGCTTGGGCCCTGATGGCCACTTGAGCCCTGCTTTTTGTTCTTTTTGTTGGCTGAAGTTGGAAGAGCGTTGGGAGAAGAAAGGACGATGACGCATCTGAGGATATGGGAAGCAGACTGATTTTATTGAGGAAAACATGAAACCGAGGGAGCATCAAGTGGAAGGTGCACATTCTGAGGTGCCTGGACGGTGTCCACCAGCCTGTGTGCCTTGCGTAGAGCAGATTTTCCCAGAGCCCCAAGGTCTCCCTACCCCGTAGTAGAAGCAGCCCCAGAAGGTTTCGCGACAGACTGTGCTAGTGAGCAAGTTATTGCAGCAGAGAGTAGCATCTGTGGAAGTTTGTGCTATGGAAAGGAGAAAGAGGAAGAAAGAAGGAGGTATGTTGGCCATGTTTCCTGAAAGCATGGCCTGGCCCTTCCTTCCTTGCTTGCTTTGTTATGCCATGGAATGATGAGCTGCGGCTGGTCAGCCTGTACGCCATGAATAGTGCAGAGGTGCATCCTCTGACCGAGAAGTCAATGGCACGGTGTTGGAGGCTGCTGTCAGGGGTGTTGGCGTGGGTCCTTAGCAGGGGTAGCAGGCTCTTCTGCCAGAGAAGCAGCCCAGGCCTCCCAAGCCATAGCCTCCAAGGCCAAAGCCTCCGAAGCCACCGGAGGAGATGGGCACTCCCTGGGCGCTGAGGTTGCTGCCCACGGCAGCTGATGCGGAGGATCCAACAGCGGTGTTCTGGGGGAAGGAGCTGAGGATGGGTCCTGGCAGGGTGACCACCACGGTGGAAGGCTGGATGGCGACGTGGGAGTCCTCGCACTGCCTGACACAGGGCTCGTTGCAGCTGTTAGCCAGCGGGGTGGGTCCACAGGGGCGGCAGAGGTTGTAGCAGGACATGTCTGTGTTGTGGAGGGTCCCTGGAAGAGAGGGCGTTGTGATATCGCAGGGTACTGGGGGCATGAGGAGTAGTGGTCGTGGAAGGCCAAGAGAGTGGGGAGGCCTTTGGTGAGCTTGTGGGGAGCATGGTGGTGGGGAGGTGGAAGGGCTGCTCAGGTTGGCAGCATAAGGCGTGTGGAGAGATGGGGTCGATGGGGTGGGCAAAGGAGTGGAGCGGGGTTCAGGCTTACCTTGTTGGTCACAGTGGAGAAGGAGTCGGGAGGAGTATGTGAGGGTGCAAGGCACAGGGCCGGCTTTTATGCTGGTTCTTGAGAGCCCACAGGGCAAGAGAGCCTTTGTGCATGACAGCATTTGGCAAGAGCTGCTCTTACATTCCAAAGCCTGGCAAGTAATGAGGTGTGGTGTGGTGTCATTCACACAATACTCCGTTTTTATTTCCTGTTGTTTAGGATGTTTTTGTTTCACAGAATCTTGGCAGCATATTACAAGTGACAGTAATAAAGACTAAAGGATAGTTCTGAAGGTGCATGAAAGATTGGGAAAAGATGAATCCAAAGCATGTGAGAGGTGCATTGTCATCAGTGAGGTCATAGTTTTGTACTCAAGAGGTCTGCTGCTTTGTTGTGAGATGGAGCTCCATTTGCTGACATCCCCAGCAGGATGGTCTTAGCTTCAATTCTCTTCAATGCTTTTGATTATCATCTGGATTTAGGCTCAAATGCGTACTCAGTAAGTTTGCAGATGATAGTAAATAACGAGAAGCTGTTGTCTCTCTCAGGAGCTGAGAGGCTTTGCAGAGAGATCTTGAGAGACCATAAGGCCAGTCACCAATTCTAAAAATATTATCCTGGCTATACAGTGTAACGTGCTGGCTCCCCAGCTGGCCCTTAATGACTGTCCCTGTCGTCAATCTCAGGGCCTCTCCCAGCCAGCCTAATGGAATCCATCAAGCAGAGTATCAAGTCACATGGTTTTGGCTTTGGAGTAAAGAGAAAGATGTGAGGAATAATGGCAAGTGTATGGCCTAGTCTTCTCTTAATCCCTTCTTGTCATAGCACTGACTTCTAGGTCCAACACTCTCCATTGCAATGACTTAGTCACAGTCACAAGCCCAGTGTGGCTGAGCCTTACGACATAAATGCCACATAAAAACCTCACTCATGACACCGCAATCACCCCGGCTTTGGCACATCATTGACATGCCTTGCCATGCACCTTTAAAAGAAATCATTTGGCCTCTAATACTCTCACTTTGAAGGTGCCACTGGAACCAAGCAACATGTCCCAAACAGGATGAAATACAAAGAGACGGTTGTGGGAAGAACAACATGCTCATTACTTGATGGGCATTGGCGTGCAAGAGCAGCTCACACCAAATGTTGTCATACACAAAGGCTCTCTCGCCCCACGGGCACTCAAGGACCAGCATAAAAGCCAGCCCTGTGCCTCACACCCTCACACACTCCTCCAGAGGCCTTCTCCCCTGCGACCAGCAAGGTAAGCCTGAACCCTGCTCCACTCCTTCACCCACCCCATCGACCCCATCTCTCCACACACCTTATGCTGCCAACCTGAACAGCCCTTCCACCTCCCCACCGCCATGCTCCCCACTGTCCCACCCTAAGCTTCCCCACTCTCTTGGCCTTCCACCACCACCACTCCTCATGCCCCCAGTACCCTCCGCCATCCCAACACCCTCTCTTCCAGGCACCCTCCACACCACAGACATGTCCTGCTACAACCTCTGCCGCCCCTGCGGACCCACCCCGCTGGCTAACAGCTGCAACGAGCCCTGTGTCAGGCAGTGCGAGGACTCCCACGTGGCCATCCAGCCTTCCACCGTGGTGGTCACCCTGCCAGGACCCATCCTCAGCTCCTTCCCCCAGAACACCGCCGTTGGATCCTCTGCATCAGCTGCCGTGGGCAGCAACCTCAGCGCCCAGGGAGTGCCCATCTCCTCCGGCGGCTTCGGAGGCTTTGGCCTTGGAGGCTATGGCTTGGGAGGCCTGGGCTGCTTCTCTGGCAGAAGAGCCTGCTACCCCTGCTAAGGACCCATGCCAACACCCCTGACAGCAGCCTCCAACACCGTGACGTTGACTTCTCGGACAGAGGATGCACCTCTGCGCTGTTCATGGCGCACTGGTTCACTAGCCACAGCTCTACTTCTCATGGCACTGCACACTCAAGCAGGGAAGGGGGCCAGTCCATGCTGCATGGAAACATGGCTGATTGATGGCCTACTCCTCTCTCACTCCCTTCTTGTCCTTCCACCATCTTCCATGTCCAGTACTCTCCACTGCAATGACGTGCTCGCAGCCACAAACCAACCTGGCACCTCCCATGTGCTGATTCTATTGCAGTGAAGGAAGAACTTGGGGCTCTGGGAAAATCTGTTGTACCATGGGACATAGCCTGATGGTTGCACTACTTGCACCACAGGACAGGTCTCTTCTACTCTGCACGCCTTTTCACTCTTTTTCAACAATAAAGTTCTTGTGTATGCTAGCCTACGATGTCTCCTCTTCCTTTCTGCTCCCAACACTCCTTCAACTTCAGTCAACATAAAGCAGGGCTCAACAGGCTGGCTGGGCCCAAGCCTGTTGCTGTTCAAGAAGGATCTGGACAGCACTCTTACATATATCCTTAATTTTAAAATGGATAGTCACGGGCTTGACAGATGGACCACTTAGCAGACAAATAATTGGCTGGATGAACACATTCAGGGAGTTGTGGGCAACAGCTCAGTGCTTATATAGAGACCAGGGAGGAGTGCTTTCTCTCAGGATTTTTTCCTGGGACCAGTATTATTTGACCTCTTTGTCACTGACATGCATGGTGGTATTGAGCAGGCACTCAGCAAGTTTGCGCATGGCACCAAGCTCAGTGGGGTGGCCGACACCTTAGAGGAAAAAGGGATGCCATCTGGAAGGACCTTGACAGGCTTAACAAGTGGGCCCAAGCAAACCTCAAGGAGTTCAACAAGGCTGATTGCAAGGTCCTGCATTTGGGTTGAGACAATCCCCAGCATGAATACAGCCTAAGCAGCAAGTGGATTGAGAGCAGCCCTGCACGGAATGACTTGGGGGTACTGGTGGAGAAATGTCTTAATATGACCAGCGATGTAAACTCACAGCCCAGAAAGCCAGCCATTTCCTGGGATGCACCAATAAAAGTGCAGCTAGCAAACAGAGGGATGCCATTCTCCCTCTCTGCTCTGCTCTTGTCAGACCCCACCTGGAAGACTGTGTTGAGTGCTTGGGCCCCCAGCATAAGACAGATCTGTACCTGTTAGAGCAAGTTGCAAGGAGCGATACAAAGATGGTCAAAGAGCTGGTGCACCTCTCCTACAAAGACAACCTTCCCTTCCCTACGCTGAGAAGGCAGGCTTGGTCAGCCTGGAGAAGAGAAGGCTCCAGGCAGGCATTATAAAGACCCTCCAGTAATTAAAACAGGCCTACAGGAATCATAGAATTAACATGCCTTCCAACTGAAAACATTCAATCATTTAATGATTCTATGTGGTTTAACACTCAGGTTGCCTTGTATGTTCTCAGGACTTGGACTCATGAAGCCTCAAGGATCTGGATACTCTATAGCATCTCACAGTCAAGATAGTCTACAATTCTAAGAGTCTATGAAAAGGGACACAAGGACTCTCCTAGCAAGTATGTCACTGAGAACAGCACCAACGAGCTGCTGCTGTTCTTTCGGCACGTGACACAAGCCCTTCATTTGCCCAAAGGCCTGTGCATGCTAAGGGATTTTAGCATGGGTCAGAAGTCAGCACGCACTGAACATCTCTCTTTCACATAAGGATTTTCTGGCCACCATCCCTGACTGATAGCATCAAGACACTGCAATCAACGTCATGGAGTGAGGGTTGCACCTCTGGGATGAGGCTGGATCTTGGGCTCACCAAATCCTCAACTATGGCTCCTTCTCAAAGCCACCCATACTTTCTCAGCTTGTCCCTGAGGAGGCAAAGCACTGGCTTTATGGTATGGAGAGCATTTCAGAACCACCACTAGGAGCACCTGGGTCTTACAGGGGAACATTGTGCTCCAAGCCCTTCCTGAGCTTATCAGACAGCAAATGAAAAATGACAGCTTCTGGAAACGCACCTTTGGGGAGCAGCATAGATAAGGTGCAGGAGCATTGCAGGGGCTCGCAGGTGAAAGCAAATCAGTTTGGGGCTTCTGGGCACCGTGCCTACACCACCGGCCCTCCCTGGGCACTGATGACACCACACCTCTCCCTTTCTTTGGATGCTTCTATCCAGCCTTACACACACGTTCAAGAACTATTTTTTGGTCTTTAAAACTGACACTTGAAATGCACCGCCATGATAATTGGCCATATCCTGAATAGCAGGACCCAAAAAGAGAACATTTGAGGTAAGAAAACACACCCCACTTCATTACTCAACTTACTGTCAACTAGAAGCCACAGATCCCTTTCTGTGGGGCAGCTCCCCAGTACCTCATCCCCCGGTCTGTACATATACTGGGACAGGTTACCATGCCCCAGGTGCAGAATCTGGTACTTACTCTTCTTAAACTTCGTATGACTGGTGATTGCACAGCCCTGTGGTCTGTCAAGAACTCTTTGCACAACCTCCCCACCCTTGAGGGAGACAACAGCAATGCCTTATTTCATATAATCTGTAAACTTACTGAGTACTCATTTGAGTCCTGTATCCAGACCATATGCAAAAACATCAAAGAAAACTGGGTCTAAAATGGAGTCCTAGGAAACAAGACTAGTGACTGGGAGCAAGCGTGATGAACCCCCCTTTACTACAACCCCTTGAACTTGACCAGTCAGCCAACAGTCCACCAACTGTGTTATGTATTTATCTACCTGCATACCGGACATTTTGTCCAGGAGGATGTTGTGAGAAACAGTATCAAAAGGTATGCTGAAATCCAAAGAAATTGCATCTACTGCCTTCCTTTGGTCTATTAGATGGGTAACCTTGTCATAAAAGGAAGTGGCTGCACCTCATGCCCAGCGCATGCAAGAAGCCCCTCCTCACAACAGAGCCGCAATCACACCACATGAGAGCAGCACCATGAGCTCACTGAAAACACCGCTCCTCTCCTATGCCTGGGTCACGTCTTCTGCCCGCTTTGACATGCACCTTCAAGAGCAATCCTTTGGCCTCTAATAATTACTTTGACGTAAAAGGTGCCACCATTGCCAAATGGACATGTCCTCCAGAGAAGGACATGAAAATTGAGCGTTGCAGGATCAAAAACATGCCCCACCTCATTACTTGCCAGGCTTTGGAATGTAAGAGCAGCTCTTGCCAAATGCTGTCATGCACAAAGGCTCTCTTGCCCCATGGGCACTCAAGGACGAGCATAAAAGCCGGCCCTGCGCATAGCACCCTCACACACTCCTCTCAACGCCTTTTCCACTGCAACCAACAAGGTGAGCCTGAACCCCTCTCCCCTCCTTCACCCACCCCACTAGGCCTATCTCTCCACATGCCCGCTGCCCCCAGCCTCACCAGCCCTTCTGCCACCACTAAGCCATACTTCCCATAACCCCAGGCCACCCCACTCCCTTGGCCTCCCCCAGCACAGCTCTTCATGCCACCAACACCCTCAGCCTTACCAACACCCTCTCTTCCAGGGAACATCCACACTGCAAATATGTCCTGCTACAACCTCTGCCGCCCCTGCGGACCCACCCCGCTGGCTAACAGCTGCAACGAGCCCTGTGTCAGGCAGTGCGAGGACTCCCACGTCGCCATCCAGCCTTCCACCGTGGTGGTCACCCTGCCAGGACCCATCCTCAGCTCCTTCCCCCAGAACACCGCCGTTGGATCCTCCGCATCAGCTGCCGTGGGCAGCAACCTCAGCGCCCAGGGAGTGCCCATCTCCTCTGGTGGCTTCGGAGGCTTTGGCCTTGGAGGCTATGGCTTGGGAGGCCTGGGCTGCTACTCTGGCAGAAGAGCCTGCTACCCCTGCTAAGGACCCACGCCAACACCCTTAACAAAAGCCTCCAAAACCATGCAATTAAGCTCTCAGAGTGAGGATGCACCTCTGTGCAATTTATGGCACATTGGCTCACCAGCTATAGCTCTTCTTTTTGTGGCACTTTCTTTCTCTTTCTACTTTCCATAGCACCTCATTCTATGTCCAGTACTTTCTGCTGCAATTACTTGCTCAGAGCAAGAAGCCCCTTGGGGACCTCCTTTCTGGTGAATTTATTACAGTACAGGAAGGCCTTTTTGCTCTTGGAATATCTGCTGGACACAAGGGACGGAAGCCGATGATCGCCCTTCTTGCACCTTAGAATTTGTCCCTTCTATTCTGTATGCCTTCCTTTTTGATGTTTTTTCTTCAATAAAATCATTCTGTATCACATTCTGATATGCCTCCTCTTTGTTTCTTCTCTCAACGCTCTTCCAACTTCTTTGACAATAAAGATAGGGCTCAAGAGGCCATCATTCCAGATGGTGAAGGGTCTTGTGCTTAGACTCCATCAAGCCTAACATAGGAATCCCATCCCAACATACACACAGGGATGGTTGGAGAAAGCTATTGGTGAGTTCCCCAAGGTGCCAAGACCTATCCCAGGAAGTATGTTCACCACAGCCAGCATAGCTTGGCACAATTTTTACTTCCAGAACATGACACGAGCCTTTCATTTGCCCAAACGATGGCTTGGGTACATAAAGGCCATCTGGTCAGGTATCTGATGCAATCTCCCTATGTCACCACACACCTAATTCTCTTCCCCAGCACCACTCTCCAGCCCTCCTAAGATATGTTCCCACAGAAGCAGAAAGAAAATCAAAGAAACAAACAGTGAAAAGAAAGAAGAGAGGAACAACGTGACTTCACAGGAAGGCCTCATTTCTATAGTCACAAAGGGAACATTACTGGCCATGGCCTATGCCCTGTGTCATGTAAAGGCTAAAAACGCCCTACAGGAAGCATTGCACACCTCATCCAACCACTCTCCTCCTCCTCAGCTATTCACATATGCAAGGCTTTAGGGCTCTTGCACATTTTCCTGAACAAACTGAGACTGTAATAGGCTGCAAGGGAATCTCACAAAAATATCCACAGAGCCTTCTGCTGGCTGTTTCACACAGAAAGATGAATGGAGCAGGAATTGCAGTTCTCAATGGCCACATAGCCTTTGCCAAGACTTCCAGGGCTAAAGGCAAAGACACACAACAGGAAAGAGGGCCTGCAAGCAACTATATGGCCACAAGCACAATGAGGATCGAGCACGAGAGTCGTTACAAGGGTTCTGGCACAAAGATGCACCTCACATTGCACTCACCCTTCCAAGTCTCATTCGACCAGCACAGAAACCTTTCTCTCCACTCCACAAAGTCACCAACCTGTCTCACAGCAGGCCCCCAGCCCAGCATGGCATTCCTCTCCTAAGCCTCTTGCCTGCCAGTCACCCCAGTGCCCAACAACAGAGAAGCACAGTCACCCTTCCCACCTCACCTCATCTCCTTCAGCAACAAGCCCTGCTCACCTGAGGGACAGTGCACAGGACATACACATGCATCGCAGGAAGGCAGGCCACCCACAAGTTCCCAGACAGCGATTTACCAATCCCATCAAACGTCTCTAAAAACCTGGGATGGTCCTTCACGAAACAGCGTGTCCCCTGCCTCCTCCCTGCACATCTCTCCTGCACAGTCCATGCTATTGCAGCCCTCCAGTCACACAAGCTGTTCCACCAGCCTCAGGTAATCCCAGTTCTCTGAGCTGACACAGGGCTCTTGTGCCTCCTGCCTACTTCCCAAGCTCTATGCTTTTGCATACAGGCACCTCAGGTGTATCCTTTTCCCACCTCTTGTTTCTTCCTAGGACTTCTCTGGCTCAGTCAGCACACCCTATGTACTGACAACCCACCCTGTGTTTCCCCACTTACCTGCAACCTACAGTCTTCCAACAGAACCAGCTTACATCCCTAGTCATCTGGTTTCACAGTATTGTGGAATGGTTGAGGTTGGAAGGGACCTCTGGACGTCACCTCATTCATCCCCTCCACTCAAGCAGCACCACCAAGACCAGATTACCCCGGACTGTCTCCAGGTGGCTTTTGAGTACCTCCAAGGAGAACTTGGTCACCCACACTATAAAAAAGGTTTCTACAGATTTACACAGAACATCTGGTCTTCTACTTTGTGCCCATTGCCTCTTGTCCTGGCACCACAGAATCACAGAATGGTTGAAGTTGGAGGGAACCTCTGAAGATCATCTAGTCCAACCCTCCTGCCAAGCAGGATCACCTAGAGCACATTGTACAGGATAGCATCCAGGCATGTTTTGAATATCTCCAGAGAAGGAGACTTCACGACCTCTCTGGGCAACCTGTTCCAGTGCTCTCTCACCCTCACAGTAAAGAAGTGCCCTCTCGTATTCAGATGAAACTTTCTGTGCTTCAGTCTATGCCCCTTGCCTCTCATCCTGGCACCGGGCACAACTGAAAAGAGTCTGGGTCCATCCTCTTGACACCCTCCCTTCATATATTTATATGCATTGATGAGATCTCCCTTCAGTCTTCTCTTTTCCAAGCTAAACAGGCACAGTCCTCTCAGCCTGTCCTCATATGACAGGTGCTCTAGTCCTCTAATCATCTTCATAGCCCTCCTCTGGCCTTGCTCCAGTAGTTCCATGTCCCTCTTGTACTGGGGAGCCCAGATCTGGACACAATACTCCAGGTGTGGCCTCACCAGGGCTGAGTAGACAGGCAGGATCACCTCTCTCGACCTGCTGGTAACACTCTTCTGAATGCACCCCATGATACCAATGGCCTTCTTGGCCACAAGGGCACATTGCTGACTCATGGTCAGCCTGCTGTCCACCAGGACTCCCAGCTCCCTCTCTGCAGAGCTGCTCTCCAGCAGATCAGCCCCCAGCCTGTATTGGTACTTGGGGTTATTTCTCCCTAGGTGCAGGACCCTGCACTTGCCTTCATTGAACTTCATGAGGTTCCCCTTGGCCGATCTCTCCAGCCTGCCCAAGTCCCTCTGAATGCCAGCACAGCCCTCTGGGGTATCAGCCACTCCTCCCAGCTTTGTGGCATCAGCAAACTTCCTGAGGGTGCACTCTGTTCCATTGTCGAGGTCACTGATGAATAAATTGAACAAAACTGGACCCAGTACTGATGCCTGGGGGACACTTCTAGCCACAGGCCTGCAACTAGACTCCTCACCACTGAGCCCAACCCACTAAGCTCTGCCATCCAGCCAATTAGCAATCCACCTCACTGTCCACTCATCTAGCCCACACTTCCTGAGCTTGCCTATGAGGATGTTATGGGAGATAGCATCAAAAGCCATGCTGAAGTAAAGGTAAATGACATCCACTGCTCTCCCCTCATCTACCCAGCTAGTCATCTCATCATAGAAGGTTATCTAATTAGTTAAGCACAATTTCCCCTTGGTGAATCCATGCTGACTACTCCTGGTCACCTTCTAATCCTCCACATGCTTGGAGATGACCTCTAGGATGAGCTGCTCCATCACCTTTCCAGAGATGGAGGTGAGGCTGACTGGTCTGTAGTTTCCTGAGTCCTCCTTCTTGACCTTTTTGAAGACTGGTGTGACACTGGCTTTCTTCCAGTCCTCAGGCACCTCTCTTGCACAACTCACAAGAGCCTGGTTTCATCCTCTCTGCATCCTCCCTTCAGGTATTCATAGACATACAGGTATGTGAGTTCTCTCATGAGCCAAGTCTTCTCCAGGCTCAACAGTCCAAGGTCCCTTAGCATTTCCTCATTGAGAAGGCCCAGGTTGGGCCTTACCACTGCTGAGTAGAGGGGAAGGATCACCTCTCTTGATGTGCTGGCAACACTCCCTCTAATATAATGCAAGACACCATTAACCCTCCTACCTTCAAGGGCACATTGCTGCCCCGTGTTCAATCTGGTGTCCACCAGGACACCCAGGTCCTTTTCTGCTAAGCTGCTTTCCAGATGGGCAGCCCCCAGCATTTCCTAGTGCCTGGGTCTGTTCCTCCTGAATTGCAGGGCTTGGCACTTCCCCGTTTGAACTCCAAGAGCTTCCCATCAGCCTGTTTCTCCAGCCTGTCAAGGTCCTTCAGGATGGCAAGACAATGCTGTGGCAGGTCAGCCATTCCTCAGCGTTCTGTCAGCAGGAACCATGCAGAGGGTATGCTCTGCTGCATCACCCTCACCGTAAATGAAGATGTTCACCAGGACTGGACCCAGCATTCTCCTCTGGGATCAATTTCTGACCCTTGACCTTAGGCCTGGCTGCTCACCCCATTTTTGATCCACCTCACTGCTTGGTCATCAAGCCGATACTTCAACAGCTTCTTCATAAAAATCTGATGGGAGACAGTGTCAAAAGCCTGGCTGAAGGCAGGCAGACAGACAACATCCACTACTCTCCTGTCACTTACCAAGCCAGTTGTTTCAGCCCAGAAGGTTATCAGGCCAGTATGTCAAGTATGACTTCCCCTTTGGGAATCCATACTGATGATGATGTTCTTGTCCTCTGTGTGCCTGGAAATGAATCACCTTCCCAGGGATCAGGCTGACTGGCTTCCAGTTCCTCGGGTCCTCCTTCCTGCCTTTCTTCGAGGAGGAGTGACTTTTGCTTTCCTCCAGTCCTCAGGCATCTCCTTCACTCCCCATGACCATTTGCACATTAATGAGAGTGGTGTTGCAATGACATCAGCCAGCTCCATCAGCACTCCTGGTTGCATCTCATTGCAGCCCTTAAACTTGTTTATGTCTGCTTGACTAGGGGACATCTTCCTTGCTCCTGAGTTTTGCGCTGGTCTCTGGGACACTGGATTCCTGAAGGCTGCTCTTGCTATTGGAGACTCAAGTGAAGAAGACATTCACTACCTCTACCTTTTCCACGTCCTCCGTCAACCATCTCCACCTCATTCAGTGCCTTCACTACTCCTCCTTTTACAGCTTTACACTTCGAGAACCCTTTCTCATTGCCTTTGACATCCCTGGATGTTTGTAAGTGAGTGGAAAAAGAGCTCTTTAAAAATAAATAAATAAGGGGGGAGGGAGGAGCAAGTGAGGCTGGCAAAATGCTGATTAAAAAGTAGTCGTGAAAATAGCATAGATAGACCACAAATGTAGGGTCCTGTCATGGCTCCCTCATACTGCAGGGTCCCAGACCCAATGTCCCCATGGCTTGCTAGGGCCACCGTCTCACTAAGTGCATATTACCCACTCAGTCTATGAGAGCTATAAAAAATACTGTCCAGCCTTCATCTGCAGTCCAGAAAACCCACATGGTCTCAACATTCTCGAGACTGCAACCCAGGCAGCATGAAATGTCCTTTCTTGTAGCTACAACCTTACAAGCAAGAAGGGCGCTACGCCACTGACACTGCACACCCAATGGGAAAGGCAAGGGCTGCAGAGATGCTAAGCAAGTTGGGACGAAATAGTCTACCTAGACTTCAGCAAGGCCTTTTGACACAGTCTCCAATAGTATTCCCCTGGAGAAGCTGGCACCCCATGTACTGTACCATGTACCATGGTACCCTGTACCATGACAGGTACACTCTTTGCTGGGTTAAAAACTGGCTGGACAGCCGGACCCAGAGAGTGGTGGTGAACGGAGTGAAATCCAACTGGCAACCGGTCACCAGTGGTATTCCCCAGGGGTTGGTGTTGGGGCCCATCCTCTTTAATATCTTTATTGATGATTGGATGAGGGAATTGAGTGCACCCTCAGAAAGTTTGCAAATGACACCAAGTTGGGGGGAAATGTTGATTTGCCAGAGGGTAGGAAGGCCCTGCAGAGAGACCTGGACAGGATGGGTCAATGGGCAGAGGCCAACGGGATGAGGTTCAACATGGCTAAGTGCTGGTTCCTGCACTTTGGCCACAACAACCCCATGCAGTGCTACAGGCTTGGGGAAGAGTGGCTGGAAAGCTGTGCAGATGAAAAGGATCTGGGGTTGCTAATTGATGCTCACCTGAGCATGAGCCAGCAGTTTGTCCAGGTGGCCAAGAAGGCCAACGGCATCCTGGCCTGTATCAGTAATGGTGCAGCCAGCAGGACCAGGGAGGTAATCATCCCCCTGTACTTAGCTCTGGTGAGGCTGCACCTCAAGTACTGTGTTCAGCTTTGGGCCTGTGAGAAAAATCTCAATTTTCTTCAGACAGGATCTTCTGTGAAGCTATTTTATTCGTGATTGCAATGGGGGGAGTCCTGTCAATCAGGAGCGCATTTTAGTAAATGAATCACAACCTTTTATTCCCTAGTACCCAACACCTATCACCTCCCCTGTTTCCTCATTGACTGAATAGTACAGGTTCACGAGCTACTTGACACTCCTCTATACCATGTATGTACATTTTTTCTTTTTTTTTTCAACACTTTAATTTCTCCTTTCTTATGTTTTGAGAACTTGTGATCTTTGTTTTACTGTTCTCACACTGCTCATCCTGTATTTCTCAAGCTTCTACCTTATTTTAGAACAGTGAGGCCTTCTACTATCCACTTATCTACTTAGCATTTCTCCTTATTAGGACTACACAACTACCTTGGAATACAGAAAAGTAATTCTCTACTGCAAAAACACAACTTTGTTTCTCACAGGCCCCTCACTACAAGAAGGACATTGAGGCCCTGGAACCTGTCCAGAGAAGGGCGACAAAGCTGGTGAAGGGCCTGGAACACAAATCCTATGAGGAGCACCTGAGTGAACTGGGGTTGTTTAGTCTGGACAAGAGAAGGCTCAGGGGAGACCTTACTTCTCTCTACGACTACCTAAGAAGAAGTGGTGGGTAGCTGGGGGTCAGCCTCTTCTTGCAGATAAATAGTGAGAGGACTAGAGAGAATGGCCTTGAGTTGCGCCAGGGGAGGCTTAGGTTGGCAATTAGGAAACATTTCTTCTCAGAAAGAGCAGTCAGGCATTGGAACAGGTTGCCCAGGGAAGTAGTGAAGTCACCGTTCCTGGGGGTGTTCAAGGAAAGGTTGGACCTGGTACTTAGGGACATGTTTTAGTGGATGACATTGGTAGCAGGGGGATGGTTGGACCAGGTGATCTTGAAGGTTTTTTCCAACCTCAGTGATTCTGTGAATCTGTGAAGCAATTTTATTCATGATTGAATAAAAGGCATCCTGCAAGTAGGAGTTCACAGCAAAAGTATATCATAACCTTATATTACCTATTACCCAACTCCTGATTCCTCCCTGGTTCCTCATTGACTGAGTAATACAGGTTCACAAACTACTTGACACTTATTATTATACCATGCATATACAATTTTACTTGACCAACTATTAATATCTCTTTTTCCTTTTCCTTTTCCTTTTCATCTCATGACAAGAAGGCCCTGATTATTTCTTTATACTGATTTTGCACTTCTCGTCCTCTTTGTAAGCTATGCTCCTTATCTGGGGACAGTGGCACTGGCACTGGTTAACATACTCCCCACTCCTATGCCACTGTCATGCCTGGGCAATCACTTTTTAATATGCAAGGTTCGTGGAATTTTCCACTGAAAAATTCCATTCAATGGCAAAGACACCACTTTTTTTTCTTTTCTTTTCCTTTCTTTTCTTTTCCTTTTTCTTTTCTTTTCTTTTCTTTTCTTTTCTTTTCTTTTCTTTTCTTTTCTTTTCTTTTCTTTTCTTTTCTTTTCTTTTCTTTTCTTTTCTTTTCTTTTCCTTTCCTTTTTTTTTTTTTTTTTTTTTTTTTTTTTTTTCTCACATAAGCTGACAAAGCAGCACACATAATGGGAAAGACAGGGGCTAGACTCAGACTTGCTGAGTTGGGTTGAAGGCATGGACAGAGTAAATGTGATGCAACTGGTAGCACATCACGTCCAGACACCTGGGAAGCCCAGAACAGATTGCTGGGGATACCAGCAAATGGCCCCCCCTTCTCAAAACAAAGCCACCGACCACACCTCATGAGTGCCAACCATGACCTCACTGATGACAACGCACCTCTCCCATGCCTTGGATGCATCTTCTACCCACCCTTTTACACACCTTAAAGAACTACACTTTGGTCTTTATTACTCTCACTTAAAATGTACTGCCAAGTTCAGACGCAAACTCAACAGTAGAAAATGAAAAGATTGAGTTCTGGGAACAACAACTCACCCAACCTCATTACTTGATCGTCTTTGGCATGTAAGAGCAGCTCACGCCAAATGCTGTCATTCACAAAGGGTTTCTTGTCCCGTGGACACTCAAAGACCAGCATAAAATCCGGCCCTGCACCTCGATCCCTCACACACTCTTCCAGACGCCTTCTCCCCTGCACCCAACAAGGTAAGCCTGAACCCTGATTGCCTCCTTTTACTCTCCACCTGTCCTCTGCCCCCAGCATGAGCAGCCATTCTGCCTCCCCAAAGCCAGGCTCCCCAAATCCTCACCCTAGGCCTCTTGGCCTCTCTTGGCCTCTCCCAGCACCGCTTCTCACACCCACAACACCCTCCACCTTCCCAACACCCTCTCTTCCAGGGACCCTCCACAACACAGACATGTCCTGCTACAACCTCTGCCGCCCCTGCGGACCCACCCCGCTGGCTAACAGCTGCAACGAGCCCTGTGTCAGGCAGTGCGAGGACTCCCGCGTCGTCATCCAGCCTCCTGCCGTGCTGGTCACCCTGCCAGGACCCATCCTCAGCTCCTTCCCCCAGAACACCGCTGTTGGATCCTCCGCATCAGCTGCTGTGGGCAGCAACCTCAGCGCCCAGGGAGTGCCCATCTCCTCCGGCGGCTTCGGAGGCTTTGGCCTTGGAGGCTTTGGCCTGGGAGGCCTGGGCTGCTTCTCTGGCAGAAGAGCCTGCTACCCCTGCTAAGGACCAACACCCCTGACAGCAGCTAACAATGCCCTGCAGCCAACTTCATGGACTGAGGATGCTCTGATCTCTGTGCTCTGGGAATACCTTCCACACAAAATGCATTGCTGCTGATGGTCACTGTGCCTGCACCTCTGACCAGGGCACTACTGTTTCTGCTCCTTTCAGAACTCAGTTCTCAGTTTCTGAACTGAAACAGAGAACTCTGCAAGTTGAAGTCCTGAGAACATACAAGGCAACCTGAGCATTAAAGCAGATGTAATCATCAAATGATTGAAAGTTTTGGGTTAGAAGGGATGTTAAGCATCATGTAGGTCCAACCAATCTGCCATGGGCAGGCATTTTTTGCAGTGGATCAGGATGCCCAAAGTCCCATCCAAGTTGGCCTCAAACACTTCCAAGGGGTGAGGCATCCACAGCTTTTTTGGGTTAGCTCACCATCCTCAGGGTAAAGAATTTCTTCCTTATATCTAATCTAAATCAAGTCTCTTTTAGTTTAAAACTGTTAACACTTGTCATATCACTACACGCCCTGATAAAGAGTTCCTCCCCACCTTTCCTGTAGCCTCTTCTAAGTACTAGAGGGCCTCTATACCGTCTCCTGGAGCCTTCTCTTCCCCACGCTGACCAAGCCTGGCTCTCTCAGCCTGTGTTTGCAGGAGAGGTGCTCCAGCTCTCTGACCATCTCATGCTCTGACAGGTCCAGATCTGTCTTATGCTGGCTGAAGACTCAAGCACTTAACACAGTCTTCCAGGTGGGATATGATGAGCAGAGTAGAGGGAGAATCACATCCCTCTGTTTGCTATCTGCACTTCTATAGGTGCAGCCCAGGAAACAGCTTTCTGGGCTGTCAGTGTACATCGCTGGCTCATGTAAAGACGTTTCTCCACCAGTAACCCCCAAGTCATTCTCCGAGCAGCTGCTCTCAATCCACTTGTTGCTCAGGCTGTATTGGTGTTGGGGATTGTCTTGACCCAAATGCAGGACCTTGCAATCAGCCTTCTTGAAATCCTTGAAGTTTCCTTGGGCCCACCGGATAAGCCTGTCAAGGTCATTCCAGGTGGCATCCCTTTTTCCTCTAAGGTGTCAGCCACCCAACTGAGCTTGGTGCCATGTGCAAACTTGCTGAGGGCCCATTCAATCCCACCGTGTATGTCAGGGATGAGGAGTTGAAATAAAACTGGTCCCAGGACAGACTCCTGTGAGATAGCACTCCACCCTGGTCTTTACCTGGGCATAGAGATGTTGGGTGCTTCTCCTTGAATGTTCTCACCCAGACAATTAGTTGTCTGAGAAGCAGACCGTCTGATAAATCTATGACTTCTTGTTTAAAAACAGAGTGCAGTCCAGCTGCATCTTGATCATAACCAGCTTGGGCCCTGCTGGCCTGCTGAGCCCTGCTTAATGTTGAGTGAATTAGAAGGAGTGTTGGGAGCAGAAAGGAAGAGGAGACATCACAGACTGAAATTCAGAAGAACTTTATTGTGGAAAAAGAATGAAAAGGCGTGCAGAGAAGAGGTCTGTTCTGTGGTGCAAGTAGTGCAACCATCAGGCTGTGTCCCATTGTAGAGCAGATTTGCCCAGAGCCCCAAGGTCTTCCTCCACTGCAATAGAATCAGCACATGGGAGGTGCCAGTGGGTTTGTGGCTGCAAATAAGTCGCTGCAGGGGAGAGTACTGGACATGGAAGATGGTGGTAGGAGTAGAAAGAAATGAGAGAGGAGTAGACCGTGTGTCCAGGCAGCATGGACTGGCCCACTTCCTGCTATAGTGTAGAGTGCCATGAGAAGAAGAGCCATGGCTGGTGAGCCCATCTGCCTTAAACAGTGAAATAGTGCACCCTCAGGCTGAGTTCTGGCTTGCACAGTGTTGCAGGCTTCTGTCAGCAGTGTTGGCATGGGTCCTTAGCAGGGGTAGCAGGCTCTTCCGCCAGAGATGCAGCCCAGGCCTCCCAAGCCATAGCCTCCAAGGCCAAAGCCTCCGAAGCCGCCGGAGGAGATGGGCACTCCCTGGGCGCTGAGGTTGCTGCCCACGGCAGCTGATGCGGAGGATCCAACGGCAGTGTTCTGGGGGAAGGAGCTGAGGATGGGTCCTGGCAGGGTGACCAGCACGGCAGGAGGCTGGATGACGACGCGGGAGTCCTCGCACTGCCTGACACAGGGCTCGTTGCAGCTGTTAGCCAGCGGGGTGGGTCCGCAGGGGCGGCAGATGTCGTAGCAGGACATGTCTGTGTTGTGGAGGGTCCCTGGAAGAGAGGGTGTTGGGAAGGTGGAGGGTGTTGGTGGCATGAAGAGCTGTGCTGGGGGAGGCCAAGGGAGTGGGGAGGCCTGTGATTTTATGAGAGCATGGCAGTGGCGAGGCGGAAGGGCTGCTGAGGCTGGGGACTGAGGGCATATGGAGAGTTACCCCGGTGGGGCAGGCGAAGGAGGGGGTCGGGGTTCAGGCTCACCTTGTTGGTCGCAGGGGAGAAGACGTCGAGAGGAGTGTGTGAGGGTGCGAGGTGCAGGGCCGGCTTTTATGCTGCTCCTTGAGTGCCTGCGGGGCAAGAAACCCTTTGTGAATGACAGCATTTGGCGTGAGCTGCTCTGAAATGCCAAAGCCTGGCAAGTAATGAGGTGAGGTGTGGTGTCCTTCCCACAACGCACCCTTTTCATTACCTCCTGTTGAGGACATGTCTATTTGCCTTGGTGGCATCTTTTAAGTGAGAGTGGCTCTTTGGATGGATTTGCATGGAGAGTGCGTTTGAGGGCAGTCGGCAGACGCGGCCAAAGCATGAGAGAGGTGGGTTGTCATGAAGTGAGGTCATTGTGTGTCACTCGTGTGTTGTGGTTTGCGGCTGTATTGTTGTGAGGAGGGGGCCCTATTTTCTGGCATCACCATACTGCAGGCTTGTCTGGGCTTCCCAAATGTGCTGGGCATGAGGCACAGGAATACTTATTTATGATGATGTTACCCCTCTCATTTATAACGTGTAGCCACCAGTAGGTGTAATCTCTTAGGAGTTCAGCAGAGATTTGATTAAGTTCCTCAGAATATCCTTCTGGACAAAATGTTAAGCACGCAGCTAGACTAATATCTAATGTGATGGTTGAGCAGTTGGCTGATAGGTCAGACTCAAAATGTAGTTGTAAATGGGGTTACCTGTGCCTGGCAGGGAGTCACTCTGGGGGTTCCCGAGGGCTCCATTTTGAGTAGAGAAGCCTCGCACATAGATGTTGAGAAATTAGAGGGCCGGGCTTTGAGCAACAGCATGAAATTTAACAAGGGCAACTGGCGAATTCCCCATCTGAGACAGGGCAACCCTGGATCTATGTCCAGACTGGGAGAGGAGAGGCTGGAGAAGACCCACCATGAAAGAACATGGGTCTTGGATGCAGGTAGGGTGACCAAAACCTCATCCTTGTGTGCAGAAGACTTTCTTGAAGCATGGAGATCTTCCTGCCCTGTGATGGGAGCAGTGGAGAGGGAGTCGATCCCTGGTGGTGTTTGGCTTGTGAGCATGTTATAGCAGCAGAGAGAACCAGACATAGGAGACAGTGCAAGTCAAGGAAAGAAGTGGGAGAATGGTAGAACGTAAGTCAGCCATGTTTCCAAACATCATGAAATAACCCACTTCCTTGCTTCTCTGGTTCATGCCTTGAGAGAAACAGCCGTGGATGTGGAGCTGATGACCCAATGGGTCAGCGACGGCACAAAGGAGCATCCATACTCCACAAAGAGTCTCGCAACATATGTGTGGTGTCCGTGTAACAGACAACTGTGTTAAATAATACAGGCCTTAATAGAGGCCCCAGGGGGACACCATGCCTCCCTGGTCTGCACCTGAGCACCGAGCTGTTGAGTGCAAATCTTGCTATGTGACCACGTAGGCAACTCATTATCTGCTGAGTGGGCACTGGGAGGCCCTTTATAGCTTGCTGAAACAGACCCTAATCAAACGTGGGATAAGTAAGTGCTGTATTCTCCTCACAGAGGCCAGCCCTGCAGCTCCTTCTACCAAAACCTTGCCGCGTAAACCCAAAACACTAGGGGAGGTCTCGTGGCATTTTTCAACCTGCCCTACCTATATCTTGACCAAGCATATGTGGGGCCTCACAAGGGCAGAGTAGAGGGGGACAATCAACTCCCTCACTATGCTAGCCAATCCTCTGTTGATGCAGCCAATGATGTAATTGACATTCCGGTCTGCAGGCGTGCACTTCTGGGTCCTGTTGAGCCTTTCATCTACCAGAACAACCCAAGTCCTTCTCTGCAGGGCTGCTCTCAATGAGTTCTTCTCCCAGTCTGTACTCCTGTCTGGGATTGCCCTGAACGAGGTGCAGAACCTTGCACTTGGACTTGTTGAACCTCATTCTGTTCTGATTGGCCTGCTTCTCCAGACCATCCAGGTTCCATTGGATGAAGATTGTTGTGTGAAGAAAGGAGGAGTGTCAGGCTGGCATGCATTAGAACTTTATTGAGGAAGACTCATGAAAAGGAAGGAGCACAAGCAGCAGGGCCCTGGTCAGAGGTGCAGACACAGTGACCATCAGCAGCTGTGCATTTTGTGTGGAAGGTATTCCCAGACCCTGGAGATCAGAGCATCCTCAGTCCATGAAGTTGGCTGCAGGGCATTGTTAGCTGCTGTCAGGGGTGTTGGCGTGGGTCCTTAGCAGGGGTAGCAGGCTCTTCTGCCAGAGATGCAGCCCAGGCCTCCCAAGCCATAGCCTCCAAGGCCAAAGCCTCCGAAGCCACCAGAGGAGATGGGCACTCCCTGGGCGCTGAGGTTGCTGCCCACGGCAGCTGATGCGGAGGATCCAACGGCGGTGTTCTGGGGGAAGGAGCTGAGGATGGGTCCTGGCAGGGTGACCAGCACGGTAGGAGGCTGGATGGCGACGTGGGAGTCCTCGCACTGCCTGACACAGGGCTCGTTGCAGCTGTTAGCCAGCGGGGTGGGTCCGCAGGGGCGGCAGATGTCGTAGCAGGACATGTCTGTGGTGTGGAGGGTCCCTGGAAGAGAGGGTGTTGTGAAGGCGGAGGGTATTGGTGGCATGAAGAGCTGTGCTGGGGGAGGCCAAGGGAGTGGAAAGGCCCAGAGTGGGGCTATGGAGAGCCTGGTGGTTGGGAGGTGGAAGGGCTGTTGAGGCTGGGGACAGAAGGTTTGTGGAGAGATGGGCCAGGTGCGGTGGGTGAAGGAGCAGAGCAGAGTTCAGACTCACCTTGTTGGGTGCAGGGGAGAAGGCTTCGGCAGGAGGGTGTGAGGGTGAGAGGCGCAGGGCCCGCTTTTATGCTGGTCCCCGAGTATCCACGAGGCGAGAGAGCCTTTGCGCATGACAGTATTTGGCGTGAGCTGCTCTTACATGCCACAACCCCTCAAGTAATGAGGTGGGGTGTGATCTCCCCACAATGTTCTGCCTCCATTTCTTCCTGTTCAAGATGTTAGAAGTGGTGGAACATTTCAAGTGAGAGTATTAAAGACCAAAGGATAGCTTTTGAGAGTTTGTGTATGGGCAGGTAGATGGTGCATGCATGACATGGGAGAGGTGCATTGTTGTCCATGTGGTCATAGTTTGGCACTCATGAGGTGTTGTCGTTGGCTTTGTTGTGAGGAGGAGGCCCCCCTTGTTGGCATCCACAGTAGGTTGGCCAGTGCTTCTCAGGTATGCTGGGTGTGATGCGCTACCACTTGCATCACATTCACTCCCTCCGTGCCTTCATCCCAACTCACCAGCCTGCGTTTAGCCCTTTTTTTTCCCTGTTGGGTGTGCTGCATTGGTGGCTTGGTGGCCATCTTGCACGTAGAGGCTGTATGTGGGAGCATGTGTATGGGAGCAAGACCCCTGTCTTGTCCCTGGGGCCGCAGTCCAAAGAGGCAGAGAAGAGGTGTTTGCATAGCAGGGTGTTGTAGTCGCAGGCCTGTCTCAGGGCTGACAAGACTAAGTGCATTGGGAGCCCTGCCATGCTTCTTCAAATGTTGCCTTGGCAACACCATATTGCTCCCTTTTCTGTGGCCAGCACAAGGACTTTGGCCTAATGCAGTTTGGTGGGAATCCCTTGGGCTTTCTGTTGAGGCCTGGGAGAGGCTGTGAGATTTGTGAGGGGCAGGCACAGACATGTGGGAGTGTCCAGAAGGTCTGGGCCCAAAGCACTGGGGTGTTCTTTGAGTTGAATTTCAAGGGGGAATGCAATTTCTGTGCATGGTTTTCAGTGTTGACACATACAATGTGGACGTTTCAGAGGGGAGCTGGAGGTGTGCATGCTGCTTGTGGCTGTGGACCTGAGGCCCCAGTGATCGTGTTTGTATTTCGAGGAGTGGGGGGATGGCAAGTGCAGCCCCTGATCTGCCAAGGTGACTGTTTTGTAGGCTGTCTCATTCAAGCTTGTTGATGAGAATGCTGGGGAGTCTGTTTGGCTGGTTATGAAGGAGTACGTGGGACCCAACGGGCTACACCTGCAAATGCTGAATGTCCCAGGTGATATGTTTGCAATAGCAGTTTCAGTTATTTTTGAAAGGTCATGGTGACCGGGAGAAGTTCCTGAAAACTGGAAGAGACTCATCCCAATCTTTTGTTCAAGAACAGATGAAGGGATGAATATCAGGGAAACTGCAGCCTGGTCAGCCTGATATCAGTCCCTGGGAAGGTTCTGAGGAAATCCTCCCTGAATGTATTCTCAAGTACGGAAAAGTGATGGAGAGTAGTCAGCATGGATTTATAGAGAGCATATCCCGTGTGTGCCTACACAGCATCTTCTACGTAGAAGTGACTGACGTCCTACCTATATGTAGGACTCTGTGATAGTGTTTGTTGTGAAGGTGGAGGATCAGAGAGGCACAAACAACATTGATTATTGGCTCGGCAGTATGCAGCATCAGGTCCCTTTGTAGATGGCTGAAACCGTCCCTTATCAAACATGGGGCAACTGCTTAATTCATCTCACTGAGGCCTCCTCTGTAGTCCCCACTACCAAAACCTTGCCACGTAACAACAGCACAATAGAGGAGGTCTTGTGGCACTTTTCGACCTGATCTAGAACCATGTACTTAAACAGGGTCAAGAAGGAATCATCATCAAATGGCTCACCTTGGAAGGGACTTTAAGGATCATCTTACTCCAGCCCTCGGCCATAGGCAAGGATGCCACCCACTACATCACGTTGGCCAAGGTCCCATCCAGGCTGGCCTTGAACACCACCAGAGCTGGGGTAACCAAAACTTACCTGTACCATTGCCTCACCACCCTCACAGTGAAGAATTTCCTCCTAATGTCTAGTCTAAATCTATCCTCTTTTAGTTGAAGACCACTACCCCTTCTCCTATCATTATCTACACAAGTAAAGAGACATTCTCCATCCTTTTTGAAGACCCCTTTAACTATTGAAAGATCTCAACGAATTCTCAGCAGAACCTTCACTTCTCCAGGCTGAACATCCCCAGCTCTCTGAGCCTTCTTTTACAGGAGAGGTGCTCAAGATGGTGCCTCACAAGAACAGAAAAGAGGGGGGCAATCAACTCCCTCACTATGCTGGTTACTGCTCTGTTGATGCAGCACTGCATGCAGTTGGCCTTCTGGGCTGCAAGCGTGCACTGCTGGATACTGTAGAGCCTTTCATCCACCAGAACAACCCAAATCCTTCTCTGCAGGACTGCTCTCAATGAGTTCTTCTCCCAGTCTGTACTCCTGTCTGGGATTGCCCTGACCCACGTTTACCACTTGGACTTGTTGAACCTCATTCAGTTCTGATTGGCCTGCTTCTCCAGCCTGTCTAGGTTCCTTTGGATGAAGTGTGTTGTGTGAAGAAAGGAGGAGTGTCAGGCTGGCATGCATTAGAACTTTATTGAGGAAGACTCGTGAAAAATGAATGAGCAAAAGGAGCAGGGCGCTGGTCAGAGATGCAAGAAGAGTGACCATCAGCAGCTGTGCATTTTGTGTGGAAGGTACTCCCAGACCCCGGAGATCAGAGCATCCTCAGTCCATGAAGTTGGCTGCAGGGCATTGTTAGCTGCTGTCAGGGGTGTTGGCGTGGGTCCTTAGCAGGGGTAGCAGGCTCTTCTGCCAGAGAAGCAGCCCAGGCCTCCCAAGCCATAGCCTCCAAGGCCAAAGCCTCCGAAGCCGCCGGAGGAGATGGGCACTCCCTGGGCGCTGAGGTTGCTGCCCACGGCAGCTGATGCGGAGGATCCAACGGCGGTGTTCTGGGGGAAGGAGCTGAGGATGGGTCCTGGCAGGGTGACCACCACGGTGGAAGGCTGGATGGCGACGTGGGAGTCCTCGCACTGCCTGACACAGGGCTCGTTGCAGCTGTTAGCCAGCGGGGTGGGTCCGCAGGGGCGGCAGATGTCGTAGCAGGACATGTCTGTGGTGTGGAGGGTGCCTGGAAGAGAGGGTGTTGGGAAGGTGGAGCGTGTTGGGGCTTTGAGGAGTGGTGCCTATGTAGGGAAGGGGAGCAGGGAGGCCTGTGTGTGTGGGGAGCATGGTGGTGGGGAGGTGGTAGGCCTGCTGGGTTTAGGGGCATAACACCTGTGGAGAGATGGGTTCAATGGGGCGGGTGAAGGAGGGAATTGGGGTTAAGACTCACCTTTGTTGCAGAGGAGAATGCGTTGAAAGGAGTGTGTGAGGGAGCGAGGTGCAGAGCCGGCTTTTATGCTGCTCCTTGAGTGCCCGCAGGGCAAGAGAGCCTCTGCGCATGACAACATTTGGCGTGAGCTGCTCTTGCATGCCAAAGCCTGGCAAGTAATGAGGTGGGGTGTGGTGTCATTCCCAGAATTTGACCTTTTCATTTCCTCCTGTTTGGACATGGTGTTGGGTCCTGACGGCACCTTCAAAGTGAGGGAATAAGAGGCTGGAGAATTTCTTTGAAAGTTGCACAGGAGGTCAGGTGTATGTTGTGTCCAAAGGCTGCTTGAAGTGCGGTGTCATGAGTGAGGTCTTTGCGTGGCATTCCTTTGGTGTGGCCCAGCCACAGTGGGCTTTGTGGCTGTAGGCAAGTCATTGGAGTGGAGAGCATTGGGCATAGAAGAGGATGCTATGAAAAGAAGGATCGAGAGATGAGTAGGTCCTACACTGGCCATGTTTCCTGACTTTTCCATGTTTCCCCTTTTCCTCCAAAGCTGAAGTCCCCAGAGAACACAAGACTTGATGCTCGCCTTGATGGGATTTCTCGGGCTGGGTGGTGTGGTCTGTGAGCAGCCCTGAGGTTCATGAAAGGCAGAGGACAAGATGGACTATGAGAAAAGTAGTCATCATATTATTGGGGATGGTGTTTGGGATTTATGTCAAGGGGGAGACCTATTTCTCTGCCCAGTGTTTAATTTTCTGGAAGATGATTTGGACATTTCGGTGACAAACTGGAGGCATGTGAGCAAAAACTGCAAAGGGTGAGTGAACATCAAGGCCTTCCACTGGTTCGCCAATGTGAGTGTTTCGTGGGCTGTCTCTCAGGTGAGTAGTGCACATTGCCGAGGAAGATGGAGAAGCTGTGCCACTGGATGTACTGAAGTGCACAGAACCTGTCAGGTTGCACCTACAAATGCTGAGAGTCTGTACTGTGTCTGGCTGGGATGTTATCTTTCCCTGCAGCAGCCCATACAGTGCTGTGCTCTGCACTTGTAGCTAGAAGAGCATTGTTATCACACCAGTGCTGTGTCTACGGCGGAGCAGTGCCGGCACATCAGGACTCTCTCTAACCCTCCTAGGGGGTGGACAAAAAGGTGAGAAGAGCAACATCACCAGGGCAGCTGACTTAAACCAGACAAAGGGATATTCCATACCATGTGGTGTCACACTCAGCAATAAAAATGGAAACAGGAAGAAGAGGGGAGGGCTGGGCTCTCATTGTGAAAACGTCGATCCTTCTCCCAAAAACAGGCTACATGGGTTGAGGCCCTGCTTCAAGGATGTGGTCAAGCATTACTCATTTGAGGGAAGTAGAGAGTAATTTCTTTCCTCTGCACCGCCACATAGCCTTTAGTTTTTATTTGTTTTGTTGTTTTTTTTTCCCTTTCCCCCTCCCTTTTCCCCTTTCCTTTTTTTTTCCTCTTTAGTTAGATTGTTTAGTTAATAATATTCATTTCTTAATAATAATAATTATTATTTTTCCCTTTAATTAAATTATCCTTATCTCAACCTGTGCGTTGTTCATTACTTTTCTTCTTCCCCTCCTCATCTCAGGAAGGGGGGTGAGAGAGCAGTTGTGGTGTTTAGCTGCCTAGCATGGTAAAACCACCACAGAGTCCTGGCTGATATCTTCACAAGGCTTTCAGTTTTCTTTGAAAGTTGATGGCAACTGGGTTCCTGAAGATTGCAAGAGACTCATCCCACTGTGATGTTCAACAGATGGAGAAGGAAGGTGTGGGGAACTGCAGGCTGGTTGGCCTGCCATCAGTCTCTGGGAAGGTATAGAAGTAAATCTTCTTGGGAAGCATTGCCAAGCACACAAAGGAGAAGAACGTTAAGGGGAGTATTCAGCATGGAGTTAGAGAACTGAAGTCATGCCTGGGCCTTCTCAGTGTCTTCCACATTGAAATAACTCTCCTGGTAGATGAGGGAAGATCAGCAGCTGTTGCTTATGTTGCCTTTAGTAAAGGCTTTGATGCTCCCTCCAATGACATGGTCATTCAGAAACTGAGAAAGTACAGGATTCTTTGAGAATGAGCTGGGGTTGAGGATTTGGTGAGCCCTAGATCCAGCCTCATCCCAGAGGTACAACCCTCATTCCATGACAGTGATTGCAGTGTCTTGATGGAATTTGTCAGCCATGGTGGCCAGGAAATCCTGATGGGAAAGAGAGTTATTCAGTGCATGTTGACTTCTGACTCATGCAGAAGTCCTTAGCTAGCCCAGACCTTTGGTTGGGCAAGTGAAGGGCTTGTGTCACATGCCAGAAGAACAGCAGCAGCCCATTGCTGCTGTTGTCAGTGACATAGTTGGTAGGAGAGCTCTTGTGTCCCTTTAGCTCACCATCCCCAGGGTGAAGAATTTCTTCCTTATATCTAATCTAAATCTACTCTCTTTTAGTTTAAAGCTGTTAACACTTGTCATATCACTACACGCCCTGATAAAGAGTTCCTCCCCACCTTTCCTGTAGCCTCTTCTAAGTACTAGAGGGCCTCTATACCGTCTCCTGGAGCCTTCTCTTCCCCAGGCTGACGAAGCCCGGCTCTCTCAGCCTGTGTTTGTAGCTGGAAATCCTTTCCTCTAAGGTGTCGGCCACCCCACTGAGCTTGGTGCCATGCACAAACTTGCCGAGGGCCCGCTCAATCCCACCGTGTATGTCAGGGATGAGGAGGTGAAATAAAACTGGTCCCAGGGCAGACTCCCTTGAGATAACACTCCATCCTGGTCTTCACCTGGGTATAGGGATGTTGGCTGCTTCTCCTTGAATGTGCTCATCCAGCCAATATGTTTTATGCTATGTGGTCCTTCTGTCAAATCTATGACTCTTCTTGTTTTAAAACAATGCTATATGTATGAGTGCTGTCAAGAAGCTTCTTGAACAACAACAGACTTGGGCCCTGCTGGCCTGCCGAGCCCTGCTTAATATTGAGTGAATTAGAAGGAGTGTTGGGAGCAGAAAGGAAGAGGAGACATCACAGGCTGACATGCACAAGAACTTTATTGTGGAAAAAGAGTGCAAAGGTATGAGAGCAGAATGGACCTGTTCCGTGGTGCAAGAAGTGGTGCAACCATCAGGCTGTGTCCCATGGTACAACAGATTTTCCCAGAGCCCCAAGGTCTTCCTCCACTGCAATAGAATCAACACATGGAAGGTGCTGGGTGGGTTTGTGGCTGTGAGCAAGCCATTGCAGGGGAGAGTAGTGGACATGGAAGATGGTGGTAGGAGTAGAAGGAAATGAGAGAGGATGGGCTGTCCGTGAGCCATGTGTCCAGGCAGCACGGACTGGCCCCCTTCCCTGCTAGAGTGTGGAGTGCCATGAGAAGAAGAGCCGTGGCTGGTGAGCCCATGTGCCTTGAACAGTGCAGAGGTGAATCCTCAGTCTGAGTTCTGGCTTGCATGGTGTTGCAGGCTCCTGTCAGTGGTGTTGGCATGGGTCCTTAGCAGGGGTAGCAGGCTCTTCCGCCAGAGATGCAGCCCAGGCCTCCAAGGCCAAAGCCTCCAAAGCCACCAGAGGTGATGGGCACTCCCTGGGCGCTGAGGTTGCTGCCCACGGCAGCTGATGCAGAGGATCCAACGGCGGTGTTCTGGGGGAAGGAGCTGAGGATGGGTCCTGGCAGGGTGACCAGCACGGCAGGAGGCTGGATGACAACGCGGGAGTCCTCGCACTGCCTGACACAGGGCTCGTTGCAGCTGTTAGCCAGCGGGGTGGGTCCGCAGGGGCGGCAGATGTCGTAGCAGGACATGTCTGTGTTGTGGAGGGTGCCTGGAATAGAGAGTGTTGGGAAGGTGAAGGGTGTTGGGGGCATGAGGAGTGGTGGTGGGGAAGGCCAAGAGAGTGGGGAGGCCTGTGCTTGTGGGGAGCATGGTGTTGGGGAGGTGGAAGGGCTGCTAAGTGTGGAGGCAGAGGGTAAGTGGAGAGATAGGGCCGGTGGGGTGGGTGAAGGATGGGGCCAGGGTTCAGGCTCACCTTGTTGGTCACAGGGGAGAAGGCGTCTGGTGGAGTGTGTGAGGGAGCGAGGTGCAGGGCCGGCTTTTATGCTGGTCCATGAGTGCCCGCGGGGCAAGAAATCCTTTGCACATGACAGCATTTGGCGTGAGCTGCTCTTGCATGCCAAAGCCTGGCAAGTAATGAGGTGAGGTGTGGTGTCCTTCCCACAACGCACCCTTTTCATTACCTCCTGTTGAGGACATGTCTATTTGCCTTGGTGGCATCTTTTAAGTGAGAGTGGCTCTTTGGATTGATTTGCATGGAGAGTGCATTTGAGGGCAGTCAGCAGATGTGGCCAAAGCATGGGAGAGGTGGGGTGTCATGGAGTGAGGTCATGGCGTGTCACTCGTTTGGTGCGATTTGCAGCTGCATTGTTTTGAGGAGGGGGCCCTATTTACTGGCATCGCCATACTGCAGGCTTGTCTGGGCTTCCCAAATGTGCTGGGCATGAGGCACAGGAATACTTATTTATGATGATGTTACCCCTCTCATTTATAACGTGTAGCCACCAGTAGGTGTAATCTCTTAGGAGTTCAGCAGAGATTTGATTAAGTTCCTCAGAATATCCTTCTGGACAAAATGTCAAGCACGCAGCTAGACTAATATCTAATGTGATGGTTGAGCAGTTGGCAGATTGGTCAGACTCAAAATGTTGTTGTAAATGGGGTTACCTTTGCCTGGCAGGGAGTCACTGTGGGGGTTCCCGAGGGCTCCATTTTGAGTAGAGAAGCCTCGCACATAGATGTTGAGAAATTAGAGGGCCGGGCTATGAGCAACAGCATGAAATTTAACAAGGGCAACTGGCGAATTCCCCATCTGAGACAGGGCAACCCTGGATCTATGTCCAGACTGGGGGAGGAGAGGCTGGAGAACGTCCCAGCATGAAAGAACATGGGTCTTGGATGCAGGTAGGGTGACCAAAACCTCATCCTTGTGTGCAGAAGACGTTCCTGGGGCACGGAGATCTTCCTGCCCTGTGATGGGAGCAGTGGAGAGGGAGTTGAGTGAGCAGCAGTGGGGCCCGAGGGACCAGCCTGAAGCTGTGTCAGGGCAGGTTCAGCTTGGATATTAGGGAAAGGCTGTTTCCCGAGAGGGTGGTTTGGCACTGGAATAGGTTCCCCATGCAGATGGCACAGCCCATCCCTGCAGACCCTACTACCAAAACCTTGCCATGTAAACCCAAAACAGTAGGGGAGTTCTTGTGGCATTTTTCGACCTGCCCTACCTATGTGTTTACCAAGCATTTGAGGGGCCTCACAAGGGCAGAGCACAGGGGGCCAATCACCTCCCACACTATGCTGGCCAATCCTCTGTTGATGCAGCACTGCATGCAGTTGGCCTTCTGGGCTGCAGGCGTGCATCTATGGATCCTGTTAAGCCTTTCATCCACCAGAACAACCCAAGTCCTTCTCCGCAGGGCTGCTCTCAATGAGTTCTTCTCCCAGTCTGTACTCCTGTTTGGGATTGCCCTGACCCACGTTTAACACTTGGACTTGTGGAACCTCATGTGGTTCATATGGGCCTTCTTCTCCAGCCCATCCAGGTCCCTTTGAATGAAGAGCGTTGTGTGAAGAAAGGAGGAGTGTCAGGCTGGCATGCATTAGAACTTTATTGAGGAAGACTCGTGAAAAGGAAGGAGCACAAGCAGCAGGGCCCTGGTCAGAGGTGCAGGCACAGTGACCATCAGCAGCTGTGCATTTTGTGTGGAAGATATTCCCAGACCCCAGAGATCAGAGCATCCTCAGTCCATGAAGTTGGCTGCAGGGCATTGTTAGCTGCTGTCAGGGGTGTTGGCGTGGGTCCTTAGCAGGGGTAGCAGGCTCTTCTGCCAGAGAAGCAGCCCAGGCCTCCGAAGCCATAGCCTCCCAGGCCAAAGCCTCCGAAGCCGCCGGAGGAGATGGGCACTCCCTGGGCGCTGAGGTTGCTGCCCACGGCAGCTGATGCGGAGGATCCAACGGCGGTGTTCTGGGGGAAGGAGCTGAGGATGGGTCCTGGCAGGGTGACCACGACGGTGGAAGGCTGGATGGCGACGTGGGAGTCCTCGCACTGCCTGACACAGGGCTCGTTGCAGCTGTTAGCCAGCGGGGTGGGTCCGCAGGGGCGGCAGATGTCATAGCAGGACATGTCTGTGGTGTGGAGGGAGCCTGGAAGAGAGGGTGTTGGGAAGGTGGAGGGTGTTTTGAAGGTGATTAGTGTCAGGGGTGTCTGGAGCGGTGGTGAGGGAAACGAAGGGATTGGGGAGGCCTGGGTTTGCAGGTAGCATGTTGGAGGGGAGGCGGAAGGGCTGCTGAGGATGGGGACAGATGGTGTGTGGAGAGATGGTTTCGATAAGGCAGGTGAAGGAGGAAAATGGGGTTAAGACTCACCTTTTTGGTCGCAGGGGAGAAGGCTTCAGGAGGAGTGTGTGAGGGTGTGAGGCGCAGGGCCGGCTTTTATGTTGGTCCTTGAGTGCCTCCAGGGCAAGAGAGCCTCTGCGCATGACAACATTTGGCGTGAGCTGCTCTTGCATGCCATAGCCTGGCAAGTAATGAGGTGGGGTGTGGTGTCCTTCCCACAACTTGACCTTTTTATTTCCTCCTGTTGAGGACATGGTGTTAGATCCTGACGGCACCTTCAAAGTGAGAGAATTAGAGGCTGGAGCATTTCTCTGTAAGCGGCATGGGTGGGCAGGTATATGATGTGTCGAAAGGCTCATAGATGTGCGGTGTCATGAGTGAGGTCTTTGTGTGGCATTCATGTTGTGTGGCACAGACACACTGGACTTTGTGGCTGTCAGCAAGTTATTGCAATGGACAGCATAGGGCATAGAATTGGGTGCTATGAAAACAAGGAATGAGAGGTAAGTAGGTCCTACACTGGCCATATTTCCCAACTTTTCCATGTTTCCCCTTTTCCTCCAAGCTGCAGTCCTCAGAACAAGCATAGTTTTTGAAGGTTCATGTAGGGGTGGATAGATGTTGCATTCAAGACATGGGAGAGGTGCATTGTTGTCCATGAGGTCATGGTTTGCCACTCATGAGGTGTTCTCGGTGGCTTTCTTGCGAGGAGGGGGCACCCCTTGCTGACATCTCCAGCAGGTTGGTCAGTGCTTCTCAGGTATGCTGGGCGTGATGCACTACCACTTGCATCACATTCACTCCCTCCGTGCCTTCATCCTAACCCACCAGCCTGCGTTTAGCCCTTGTTTTACCCTGTTGGGTGTGCTTCATTGGTTGCTTGGTGGCCATTTTGCATGTGGAGTTTGTAGTTGAGAGAAAGTACACTCCCTGTTTTGCTCCTGGATCCGCTGTCTGAAGAGGCAGAGCAGGGATGTTTGCATAGCAGGGTATTATAGTCGCAGGCCTGTCTCAGGGCTGACAAGACTAAGTGTGTTGGGAGCCCTGCCATGCTTCCAAAAGGGTTGTGTTGGCACCTCCATAGTGCTCCCTTTTCTGTGGCCAGCATGTCGACAGCTGGGGCTTTGGTCTCCAGCCATTTGCTGGGAGTCCCTTGGGCTGTCTGTTGAGGCCTGGGAGAGGCTGTGAGATTTGTGAGGGGCAGGGACAGACATGTGGGAGTGTCCAGAAGGTCTGGGCCCAAAGCACTGGGGTGTTCTTTGAGGTGAGTGTCAAGGGGGAATCCTATTTCTCTGTGTGGTGTTCAGTGTTGACACATACAATGTGGACGTTTCAGAGGGGAGCTGGAGGTGTGCATGCTGCTTGTGGCTGTGGACCTGAGGCCCCAGTGGTCGTGGTTGCATTCTGAGGAGTGGGGAATGACAAGTGCAGCCCCTGATCTGCCAAGGTGACTGTTTTGAAGGGTTTCCCACTGCAGCTTGTTGACGAAGATGCTTGGGAGGCTGTTTGGCTGGTTATGCAGGGGTCTGTGGGACCCAGCAGACTAGACCTGCAAGTGCTGAATGTCCTGGGTGATATATTTGCAATAGCAGTTTCAGTTATTTTTGAAAGGTCATGGTGACTGGGAGAGGATCCTGAAAACTGGTAGAGACTCATCCCACTCTTTTGTTCAAGAACAGATGAAGGAGGAATTTCTGGGAAACTGCAGCCTGGTCAGCCTGATATCAGTCCCTGGGAAGGTTCTGAGGAAACCCTCCCTGAATGTATTCTCAAGTATGGAAAAGTGAAGGAGAGTAGTCAGCATGGATTTATAGAGAGTATATCCCATGTGTGCCTACACAGCATCTTCTACGTAGAAGTGACTGACATCCTACATATAGGACTCTGTGATAGTGTTTGTTGTGAAGGTGGAGGATCAGAGAGGCACAAACAACATCGATTATTGGTTCGGCACTATGCAGCATCAGGTCCCTTTGTAGATGGCTGAAACAGGCCCTTATCAAACATGGGGCAGCTGCTGGATTCTTCTCACAGAGGCCACCTCTGCAGTCCCCACTACCAAAAACCTTGCAATGTAAAAACAGTACAATAGGGGCAGCCTTGTGGTACTTTTTGACACGATCTTGAACTGTGTACTTAAACAGGGTGAGGTGGGAATCATCATAGAGTCATAGAGTGTCTCACCTTGGAAGGAACTTTAAGGATCATCTTACTCCAGCCCCCTGCCGTAGGACAGGATGTCACCCACCAGATCACGTTGGCCAAGGCCCCATCCAGGATGCCCCTGAACTCCACGAGGGATGGGGCATTCACAGTCTTGTCTTGGCAACCTGTTCCAGTGCCTCATAACCCTCACAGTGAAGAATTTCCTCCTAATATCTAGTCTAAATCTATCCTCTTTTATTTGAAGACCACTACCCCTTCTCCTATCATTATCTACACGAGTAAAGAGACATTCTCCATCCTTTTTGAAGACCCCTTTAACTACTGAAAGACCTCAAGGAAGCCTCTGCAGAGCCTTCACTTCTCCAGGCTGAACATCCCCAGCTCTCTGAGCCTTCTTTCATAGGAGAGCTGCTCAAGGTGGAGCCTCACGAGAACAGAAAAGAGGGGGGCAATCAACTCCCTCGCTATGCTGATTACTGCTCTGTTGATGCAGCACTGCATGCAGTTGGCCTTCTGGGCTGCAGTCATGCATTGCTGGATCCTGTTGAGCCTTTCATCCACCAGAACAACCCAAGTCCTTCTCTGCAGGGCTGCTCTCAATGAGTTCTTCTCCCAGTCTGTACTCCTGTCTGGGACTGGCCTGACCCAGTTACACCACGCTGCACTTGGACTTGTTCAACCTCATTCTGTTCTGATTGGCATGCTTCTCCAGCCTGTCTAGGTTCCTTTGGATGAAGAGCATTGGGTGAAAAAGGAGGAGTGTCAGGCTGGCATGCATTAGAACTTTATTGAGGAAGACTCGTGAAAAGGAAGGAGCACAAGCAGCAGGGCCCTGGTCAGAGGTGCAGGCACAGTGACCATTAGCAGCTGTGCATTTTGTGTGGAAGGTATTCCCAGACCCCGGAGATCAGAGCATCCTCAGTCCATGAAGTTGGTTGCAGGGCATTGTTAGCTGCTGTCAGGGGTGTTGGCGTGGGTCCTTAGCAGGGGTAGCAGGCTCTTCTGCCAGAGAAGCAGCCCAGGCCTCCCAAGCCATAGCCTCCAAGGCCAAAGCCTCCGAAGCCGCCGGAGGAGATGGGCACTCCCTGGGCGCTGAGGTTGCTGCCCACAGCAGCTGATGCGGAGGATCCAACGGCGGTGTTCTGGGGGAAGGAGCTGAGGATGGGTCCTGGCAGGGTGACCAGCACGGTGGAAGGCTGGATGGCAACGTGGGAGTCCTCGCACTGCCTGACACAGGGCTCGTTGCAGCTGTTAGCCAGCGGGGTGGGTCCGCAGGGGTGGCAGATGTCGTAGCAGGACATGTCTGTGGTGTGGAGGGTGCCTGGAAGTGAGGCTGTTGGGAATGTGTATGGTGTTGGGGGTGTGAGGAGTGGTGCCTAGGTAGGCAAGGGGAGCGGGGAGGACTCTGCTTGTGGGGATCCTGGTGGTTGGGAGGCGGAAGGGCTGCTGGGGCTGGGGGCAGAGACTGTGTGGAGAGATGGGTCTGATGGGTAAGGAGAAGGAGGGGATCGGGGCTAAGGCTCACCTTGTTGGTCACAGGGGCGAAGGCGTCAGGAGGAGTGTGTGAGGGTGCGAGACACAGGGCCGGCTTTTATGCTGCTCCTTGAGTGCCCACAGGCAAGAGAATCTCTGCGCATGACAGCATATGGCATGACCTGCTCTTACATGCCAAAGCCTGGCAAGTAATGAGGTGGGGTGTGGTGTCCTTCCCACAACTTGACCTTTTCATTTCCTCCTGTTGAGGACATGGTATTAGATCCTGACCGCACCTTCAAAGTGAGAGTATTAGAGGCTTCTGCATTTCTCTGAAAGTTGCATGGGAGGACAGGTAGATGATTTTTGCGAAAGGCTGGTTGAGGTGCGGTGTCATGAATGAGGTCTTTGCATGGCATTCATGTGGTGTGGCACAACCACACTGGGCTTTGTGGCTGTGAGCCAGTCATTGCAGTGGAGAGCAGAGAGGGGGACAATCAACTCCCTCACTATGCTGGTTACTGCTCTGTTGATGCAGCACTGCATGCAGTTCGCCTTCTGGGATGCAGGTTTGCATCTGTGGATCCTGTTGAGCCTTTCATCCAGCAGAACAACCCAAGTCCTTCTCTGCAGGGCTGCTCTCAATGAGTTCTTCTCCCAGTCTGTACTCCTGTCTGGGATTGGCCTGACCCAGGTGCAGCACGCTGCACTTGGACTTGTTGAACCTCATGCAATTCACATGGTCCTGCTTCTCTAGCCCGTCCGGGTTCCATTGGATGAAGATATTTGTGTGAAGAAAGGAGGAGTGTCAGGCTGGCATGCATTAGAACTTTTAGATTAGAACTATCATAGAAGACTCGTGAAAAGGATTCTATGAGAAAGAGCTGCAGTTGAGGATTTGGTGAGCCCAAGATCCAACCTCATCCCAGAGGTACAACCCTCATTCCATGACACTGATTGCAGTGTCTTGATGGTATTTGTCAGGGGTGGTGGCCAGGAAATCCTGATGGAAAAGAGTTACTCAGTGTGTGCTGACTTCTGACCCATGCAGAAGTCCCTTAGCTAGCCAAGACCTTTGGTTGGGCAAGTGAAGGGCTTGTGTCACATGCCAGAAGAACAGGAGCAGCCCATTGCTGCTGTTGTCAGTGACATACTTGGTAAGAGAGGTCTTGTGTCCCTTTTCATACACTTCTACAACTCCAGAGGATCTAGACCTGTGAGGCTCTCAGTTCACAGTTCTCAGTGAGTTCTCAGTTTCTGAATGGCCATGAACTTCTCAGTTTCTGAACTGAGTTTCAGAACTTCTCAGTTTCTGAATGACCATGTCATTGGAGGGAGCATCAAAGCCTTTACTAAAGGCAATGTAAGCAACAGCCACAGCTCTTTCCTCATCTACCAGGAGAGTTATTTCAATGCAGAAGACACTGAGAAGGCCCAGGCATGACTTCAGTTCTCTAACTCCATGCTGAATACTCCCCTTCACGTTCTTCTCCTTTGTGTGCTCGGCAATGCTTCCCAAGAAGATTTCCTTCTGCACTTTCCCAGAGACTGATGGCAGGCCAACCAGCCTGCAGTTCCCCACACCTTCCTTCTCCATCTGTTGAACATCACAGTGGGATGAGTCTCTTGCAATCTTCAGGAACCCAGTTGCCATCAACTTTCAAAGAAAGCTGAAAGCCTTGTGAAGATATCAGGCTGGACTCTATGGTGGTTTTACCGCGCTAGGCAGCTAAACACCACAACCTCTCTCTCATTCCCCCTTCTTAGATGAGGAAGGGAAGAAGAAAAGTAAAGAACAACACGCAGGTTGAGATAAGGATAGTTTAATTAAAGAGGAAAATAATAATAATAAATAAGGAAAGAATATTATTAACTAAACAATCTAACTAAAGAGGAAAAAAAAAGGAAAGGGGAAAAAGGAGGGCAAAAGGGATAAAAAAGGAGAAAAAAATATAAAAATTAAGTCTGTGTGGCAGTGCAGAGGAAAGAAATCACTCTCTACTTCTCTCAAATGAGCGATGCTGGACCATGTCCTTGAAGCAGGGCCTCAATGTACGTAGGCCGTGTTCGGGAGGAAGACTGAAGTTCTCACAATGAGAGCCCAACACTCACTCTTCTTTTTGTTTCCATTTTTATTGCTGAGTGTGACACCACATGGTATGGAATATCCCTTTGTCTGGTTTAAGTCAGCTGCCCTGGTGATGTTGCTCTTCTCACCTTTTTGTCCACCCCCTAGGAGGGTTAGAGAGAGTCCTGATGTGCCAGCACTGCTCCGCCGTAGACACAGCACTGGTGTGATAACACTGCTGTTCTAGCTACAAGTGCAGAGCACAGCACTGTATGGGCTGCTGCAGGGAAAGGTAACATCCCAGCCAGACACAGTACAAACACTCAGCATTTGTAGGTGCAACCTGACAGGTCCTCTTCACTTCAGTACATCCAGTGGCAATGCCTCCCTATATTCCAAAGCAACATGCACTACTCACCTGTTGGACAGCCTGCAAAACGTTCACCTTGGCTAACCAGTTGAATGCCTTCGGAGTTTTAGCTCACATGCACTAGTTCTGCCTCAAATGTCCAAATCATCTTTCAGAAAATCAAACACTGCGCAGAGAAATAGGTTTCCCCCTTGAAACAAATTCCAAATATCCCCAATAACGCAATGGCTGCCAGCTAGCCATTTTTCACACTCGTTCTTCTCTTCTGCCTTTCATGAAAATCAGAACCACTCCCAGACCACACGACCCAGCCTGAGAAATCCCATCAAGCTGACTGTCAACCCTAGGGTTTTCTCTAGGGACTTTAGGTTTGGAGGAAAGGAGGGGAAGCCTATGCTGTCAAGAAACAAGGCCAGTGTAGGACCTATTCACCTCTCATTCCTTCTTTTCATAGCATCTTCTTCTATGCCCAATACTCTCCACTGCAGTGACATGCTCAGTGAGACAAAGCCCAGTGAAGCTGGGCCACACCACATGAACGCTATGCAAAGACCTCACTAATGACACCGCAGCTCATCCAGCCTCTGGCCACATCATCTACTTGCCCTCCCATGCACCTTTCAGAGAAATGCTCCAGCCTCTAATTCTCTCACTTTGAAGGTTCTGTCAGCATCTAACACCATGTCCTCAACAGGAGGACATGAAAAGGTCAAGTTGTGGGAAGGACACCACACCTCAACTCATTACTTGCCAGGCTTTGGAATGGAAGAGCAGCTCACGCCAAATGTTGTCATGCGCAGAGGCTCTCTTGCCCTGCAGGCACTCACGGACCAGCATAAAAGCCGGCCGTGCACCTCGCTCCCTCACACACTCCTTCCGACACCTTCTCCTCTGCGACCAACAAGGTGAGACTGAACCCCGATCCCCTCCTTCACCCGCCTCCCCACATACTCTCTACCCCCAGCCTCAGCAGCCCTTCTACCTCCCCACCACCATGCTCTCATAAAATCCCAGGTCTCCCCGCTCCCCTTGCCTACCTAGGCACCGCTCCTCACGCCCCCAGCACCCTCCACCTTCCCAACAGCCTCTCTTCCAGGCACCCTTCACAAGACAGACATGTCCTGCTTCGACATCTGCCGCCCCTGCGGACCCACCCCGCTGGCTAACAGCTGCAACGAGCCCTGTGTCAGGCAGTGCGAGGACTCCCACGTCGCCATCCAGCCTTCCACTGTGGTGGTCACCCTGCCAGGACCCATCCTCAGCTCCTTCCCCCAGAACACCGCCGTTGGATCCTCCGCATCAGCTGCTGTGGGCAGCAACCTCAGCGCCCAGGGAGTGCCCATCTCCTCCGGTGGCTTCGGAGGCTTTGGCCTTGGAGGCTATGGCCTGGGAGGCCTGGGCTGCTTCTCTGGCAGAAGAGCCTGCTACCCCTGCTAAGGACCCACACCAACACCCCTGACAGCAGCTAACAATGCCCTGCAACCAACTTCATGGACTGAGGATGCTCTGATCTCCGGGGTCTGGGAATACCTTCCACACAAAATGCACAGCTGCTGATGGTCACTGTGCCTGCACCTCTGACCAAGGCCATTCTGCTTGTGCTCCTTCCTTTTCATGAGTCTTCCTCAATAAAGTTCTAATGCATGCCAGCCTGACACTCCTTTCTTCACACAATGCTGTTCATTCAAAGGGACGTGGACGGGCTGGAGAAGCAGGCCCATGTGAACCACATGAGGTTCAACAAGTCCAAGTGTTAAACGTGGGTCAGGGCAATCCCAGATAGGAGTACAGACTGGGAGAAGAACTCATTGAGAGCAGCCCTGCAGATAAGGACTTGGGTTGTTCTGGTGGATGAAAGAATCACAGAATCACAGAATCACAGAATTTCTAGGTTGGAAGAGACCTCAAGATCATCGAGTCCAACCTCTGACCTAACGCTAACAGTCCCCACTAAACCATATCCCTAAGCTCTACATCTAAACGTCTTTTAAAGACTTCCAGGGATGGTGACTCCACCACTTCCCTGGGCAGCCTGTTCCAGTGTCTAACAACCCTTTCGGTAAAGAAGTCCTTCCTAACATCCAACCTAAAACTCCCCTGGTGCAACTTTAGCCCATTCCCCCTCGTCCTGTCACCAGGCACGTGGGAGAACAGGCCAACCCCCACCTCACTACAGCCTCCTTTAAGGTATGTGTAGAGAGCAATAAGGTCGCCCCTGAGCCTCCTTTTCTCCAGGCTGAACAAGCCCAGCTCCCTCAGCCGCTCCTCATAGGACTTGTTCTCCAGGCCCCTCACCAGCTTCATCGCCCTTCTCTGGACCCGCTCAAGCACCTCGATATCCTTCTTGTAGTGGCTCAATAGGATCCAGCAGTGCACAACTGCAGCCCAGAAGGCCAACTGCATGCAGTGCTGCATCAACAGAGGACTAGCCAGCATAGTGAGGGAGGTGATTGGCCCCCTGTGCTCTGCCCTTGTGAGGCCCCTCAAATGCTTGGTAAACACATAGGTAGGGCAGGTCGAAAAATGCCACAAGAACTCCCCTACTGTTTTGGGTTTACATGGCAAGGTTTTGGTAGTAGGGTCTGCAGGGATGGGCTGTGCCATCTGCATGGGGAACCTATTCCAGTGCCAAACCACCCTCTCGGGAAACAGCCTTTCCCTAATATCCAAGCTGAACCTGCCCTGACACAGCTTCAGGCTGGTCCCTCGGGCCCCACTGCTGCTCACTCAACTCCCTCTCCACTGCTCCCATCACAGGGCAGGAAGATCTCCGTGCCCCAGGAACGTCTTCTGCACACAAGGATGAGGTTTTGGTCACCTTACCTGCATTCAAGACCCATGTCCTTTCATGGTGGGCCACTATCCAGCCTCTCCTCCCCCAGTCTGGACATAGATCCAGGGTTGCCCTGTCTCAGATGGGGAATTCGCCAGTTGCCCTTGTTAAATTTCATGCTGTTGCTCATAGCCCGGCCCTCTAATTTCTCAACATCTATGTGCCAGGCTTCTCTACTCAAAATGGAGCCCTCGGGAACCCCCACAGTGACTCCCTGCCAGGCACAGGTAACCCCATTTACAACTACATTTTGAGTCTGACCAATCTGCCAACTGCTCAACCATCACATTAGGTATTAGTCTAGCTGCGTGCTTGACATTTTGTCCAGAAGGATATTCTGAGGAACTTAATCAAATCTCTGCTGAACTCCTAAGAGATTACACCTACTGGTGGCTACACATTATAAATGAGAGGGGTAACATAACCATAAATAAGTATTCCTGTGCCTCATGCCCAGCACATCTGGGAAGCCCAGACCAGCCTGCTGTATGGCGATGCCAGCAAATAGGGCCCCCTCCTCACAACAATGCAGCCACAAACCTCAACACACAAGTGACACGCCATGACCTCACTCCATGACACCCCACCTCTCCCATGCTATGGCCACGTCTGCTGACTGCCCTCAAATGCACTCTCCATGCAAATCCATCCAAAGAGCCACTCTCACTTAGAAGCTGCCGCCATGGCCAAATAGACATGTCCTCAGCAGGAAGAAATGAAAAGGGTGCGTTGTGGGTTGGACAAAACACCTCAACTCATTATTTGCCAGGCTTTGTTGTTTAAGAAGAGCTCACGCCAAATGTTGTCATGCACAAAGGGTTAATTGCCCCGCAGGCACTCAAGGACCAGCATAAAAGCCAGCCCTGTGCCTCGCTCTCTCACACACTCCTTCTGAAGCCTTCTCCCCTGCGACAAACAAGGTGAGCCCGAACCCCACTCCCATCCTTCACCTACCCGACCAACCTTATCTCCCCACACAGCCTCTCCCCCCAGCCTCAGCAGCCCTTTTGCCTCCCCAATGCCATGCTCCCCACAACAGTAGGCCTCCCTGCTCCCTTGGCCTCCTCCAGCAGTGCTCCACACACCCCTAAAACCCTCTGCTTTCCCAACACCCTCTCTTCCAGGCTCCCTCCACACCACAGACATGTCCTGCTACGACATCTGCCGCCCCTGCGGACCCACCCCGCTGGCTAACAGCTGCAACGAGCCCTGTGTCAGGCAGTGCGAGGACTCCCACGTCGCCATCCAGCCTTCCACCGTCGTGGTCACCCTGCCAGGACCCATCCTCAGCTCCTTCCCCCAGAACACCGCCGTTGGATCCTCCGCATCAGCTGCCGTGGGCAGCAACCTCAGCGCCCAGGGAGTGCCCATCTCCTCCGGCGGCTTCGGAGGCTTTGGCCTTGGAGGCTATGGCTTGGGAGGCCTGGGCTGCTTCTCTGGCAGAAGAGCCTGCTACCCCTGCTAAGGACCCACACCAACACCCCTGACAGCAGCTAACAATGCCCTGCAACCAACTTCAGGGACTGAGGATGCTCTGATCTCCGGGGTCTGGAAATATCTTCCACACAAAATGCGTAGCTGCTGATGGTCACTGTGCCTGCACCTCTGACCAGGGCCCTTCTTTTTGTGTTCCTTCCTTTTCACGAGTCTTCCTCAATAAAGTTCTAATGCATGCCAGACTGACACTCCTCCTTTCTTCACCCAATGCTCTTCATCCAAAGGAACCTAGACAGGCTGGAGAAGCAGGCCAATCAGAACTGAATGAGGTTCAACAAGTCCAAGTGCAGCGTGGTGTAACTGCGTCAGGCCAATCCCAGACAGGAGTACAGACTAGGAGAAGAACTCACTGAGAGCAGCCCTGCAGAAAATGACTTGGGTTGTTCTGGTGGATGAAAGGTTTGAACAGGACCCAGCAGTGCACGCCTGCAGCCCACAAAGCCCACAGCATCCTGGGCTGCATCAACAGAGGTGTGACCTTCAGGTCAAGGGAGGTGATTGTTCCCCTCTACTCTGTCCTTATGAGGCCCCACATGGAGTACTACCTGAAGCTTTATGGCCCACAGCACAAGGGGGAATGGTCTCCAAATAAAGAGGATAGATTTAGACTAGACATTAGGAGGAAATTCTTTACTGTGGGGGTGGTGAGGCACTGGAACAGGGTGCCAAGAGAAGTAGTAGATGGCCCATCCCTGGAGGTGTTCAAGGCCAGGCTACATGGGGCCTTGGCCAGACTGATCTGGTGGGTGCCATGCTTTCCTATGGCAGGGCTTTGGAGTTAGGAGATCCTTATATTCCCTTCCAAGACAAGCCATTCTGTGATTCTTTGATGATTCCCACTTCACCCTGTACAAACGCAGGAGAGAAGAGGCAGCGGCCCGTGGAGAGCCCCTGTAGGAATAGACCCCTGGGACAGAGCTGCAGGTTGTGGAGAGGAGCCCATGCAGGAGCAGGGGATCTGGGGAGAGCTGCTCCTTGTGGAGGACCCATGCTGGAGCAGTTTGCTCCTGATATATGAACCCTGTGGTACGGAGTCATATTGAAGCTGTTCTTGAAGAGCTGCTGCCTGTGGGAAGCCCACATAGGCTCGGTTCGGGAAGGATGGCATCCTTTCGGAAGGACCCTTGTGGAGCAGGCACAGAGAGGGACTATGAAGGAACGGCGGACACGAAGCAACAAGAACTGACTGCAGCCCACATTGGTCCTTCCCCTACGCCGCTCAAGTGGAGGAGGTGGAATGGGGTGGATGAAGTAGATATCTTTAGTTTGTTTGTGTTTTGCTTCTTTCTCACTGCTCTAGCTTGTTAGTAATAGATAACATGTTTTATTTATCTCCCTGTGCTTCAGCTTGTTCTGACCATGACTAACACTGCTGAGTGATCTCCCAGTTCTTATGTCAACCCTTGAGCCCTTTTCATTGTATCTTCTCCCCCTTTCCCTTTGAGAAGGGGGAGTGAGAAAGCAGTTATGGCAGAGCTCAGCTGCCCAGCTAGGTGAAACCACCACACCTGGCGAGGATGTCACCAACATCACCACAAGTGGGCACCACCTGGGCTTTCAGCGCATCACCCAAGACCTACATGTGCCCAGCTAAAGCCTTGGGCACATTAAGGCTCTTCTTCTATGCCCTCTGAAGCAATCTGCCCATGTCAGCACATCCTTGACTGCTTTCTTCTGCAACATCATCCTACACCTTCACAACAAACGCTATCACAGAGTCATGTATGTGACATATATGTAAGACATCAGTCAATTCTATGTAGAAGACTCTGCGGAGGCACACATGGAATTTGCTCTTTGTAAATCCATGGTGACTCTTCTCCATCACTTCTCTGTGCTTGAGAATACATTCTGGGAGGATTTCCTTCAGAGCCTTTCCAGATACCTTGAGAAACAAGGTTGTGTTTTTGCAAGAGAAGGTGTTTTCGCACCGTAAAATTTCACTAAACTTGCATATTCAAAAGCGATTGGGCAGGCATGACAGTAGCTTTACAGTGGGGAGTATGGTAAGAACATAAGGGGAAGGTCCTACTGTCCCAAAATAAGCAAGATAGCTAGAAAAACAGGACGAGCAGTGCAAAATTAGTAAAAACAAAAAATTGCGATCCCTCTGGTCATGAAAGAAGGGGAAAAAAAATGAAAAGGAGAAATTAAAGTTTGGTCAAATAAAATTGGGCATATATGGTATAGAAAGGCATCAAGTAGCTTGTGAACCTGTAGTATGCATCCAGTGAGGAAACGGGAGAAACCAGGCGTTGGGTACTAGGGAATACAAGTGATTATGATATACTTTTCCAGTGTACTCCTGCTTCCAGGCTGCACACCATTGCAATCGCAAATAAAACAGCTACACAGAAGACCCTGCCTGGGAAAATTATTGAGATTTTTGTCACAACACTGATGTCAGGCTGCCCAGGCTGCAGATTCGCAGAAAATCTTACTTCATCTGCTCTCAAACAGAAGAATGGGATGACTTTCTTCCAGTTTACAGGAACCTCTCCCAGTCACCATGACCTTTCAAAGATAACTGAAACTGCTATTGCAAACATATCACCTGGGACATTCAGTGTTTGCAGGTGCAGCATGTCAGGTCCCACAGACTCCTGCATAACCAGCTATACAGACTCCCCAGCATCTTTGTCAACAAGCTCCAGTGAGACAGCCTAAAAAAACACTCACCATAGCAGATCAGGGGCTGCACTTGGAATTCCCCACTCCTCAGAATGCAACAACGACCAATGAAGCATCAGGTCCACAGCCACAAGCAGCATGCACACCTCCAGCTCCACTCTGAAACGTCCACATCGTACGAGTCAACATTGAACACCACACAGAGAAATAGACACTCCCCTTGACACTCACCCCAAAGAACACCCCAGTGCTTTGGGCCCAGACCTTCTGGACACTCCCACATGTCTGTCCCTGCCCCTCACAAATCTCACAGCCTCTCCCAGGCCTCAACAGACAGTCCAAGGGATTCCAACCAAACTGCATTAGCCCAAAGCCCTTGCTCTCAACGTGCTGGCCACAGAAAAGGGAGCTCAATGGAGGCGCCAACGCAACCCTTTGGGAAGTATGGCAGGGCCCCCAATACACTTAGTCTTGTCAGCCCTGAGACAGGCCCGCAACTACAACACCCTGCTATGCAAAAACCTCTTCTCTGCCTCTTTGGACTGCAGCCCCAGGGACAAGACAGGGGTCTTGCTCCCATACACTTGCTCCCACGTACAGCCTCTATGTGCACGATTGCCACCAAGACAACAATGAAGCACACCCAATGGGAAAGACAAGGGCTAAACACAGGCTGGTGAGTTGGGATGAAGGCACGGAGGGAGTGAATGTGATGCAAGTGGTAGCGCATCACGCCCAGCATACCTGAGAAACACTGGCCAACCTACTGTGGATGCCAACAAGGGGGGCCTCCTCATCACAACAAAGCCAACGACGACACCTCATGAGTGCCAAACTATGACCTCATGGACAACAACGCACCTCTCCCAGGTCTTCAATGCAACATCTATCCACCCCTACATGAACCTTTAAAAGCTATTCTTCGGTCTTTAATACTCTAACTTGAAATGTTCCGCCACTTCCAACATCTTGAACAGGAAGAAATGCAGGCAGGACATTGTGGGGAGATCATACACCACCTCATTACTTGAGGGGTTGTGGCATGTAAGAGTAACTCACACCAAATTCTGTCATGCGCAAAGGCTCTCTCACCTCACGGATACTCGGGGACCAGAATAAAAGCCAGCCCTGCGCCTCGCACCCTCATACTCTCATCCTGACACCTTCTCCCCTGCACCCAACAAGGTGAGTCTGAACTCTGCTCCGCTCCTTCACCCACAACACCTTGAACATCTCTCCACAAACCTTCTGTCCCCAGCCTCAACAGCCCCTCCACCTCCCAACCACCAGGCTTTCCATAGCCCCACTCTGGGCCTTTCCACTCCCTTGGCCTACCCCGGAACTGCTCTTCATGCCACCAACACCCTACGCCTTCACAATACCCTCTCTTCCAGGGACCCTCCACAACACAGACATGTCCTGCTACGACATCTGCCGCCCCTGCGGACCCACCCCGCTGGCTAACAGCTGCAACGAGCCCTGTGTCAGGCAGTGCGAGGACTCCCACGTCGCCATCCAGCCTTCCACCGTGGTGGTCACCCTGCCAGGACCCATCCTCAGCTCCTTCCCCCAGAACACCGCCGTTGGATCCTCCGCATCAGCTGCCGTGGGCAGCAACCTCAGCGCCCAGGGAGTCCCCATCTCCTCCGGTGGCTTTGGAGGCTTTGGCCTGGGAGGCTTGGGCTGCATCTCTGGCGGAAGAGCCTGCTACCCCTGCTAAGGTCACATGCCAATATCCCTGACAGTAGCCTCCAACACCATGCAAGCCAGCTCTCAGTCTGAGGACCCAATTCCTTGCTGTCCATGGAATACGAGCTGACAAGCCACAGCTCATCATTCCATGGCACAGCAAAGCAAGCAAGCAAGGAAGGGGACAGCCCTTGCTGTCAGGAAACATGGCCAACATACCTCCTTCTTTCTTCCTCTTTCTTCTTTCCATAGCACCACCACCTACCACCACTACTCTCTGCTGCAATGCCTTGCTCACTAGCATAGTCCCTCGGGAACCTTTCTGGGGCTGCTCCCACCATGGGTAGGGAGACCTAAGGGCTCTGGGAAAATCCGCTGTATGCAAGGACATAGGTTAGTGGTCATCCTCCAGCCACCTCAGAATGTGCATCTCCCACATGACTTTCCCTCTGTTTCATGTTTTCCTCAATAAAATCAATCTGCATCCCAAATCCTGAGATGCCTTCTCTTTCTTTCTTCTCCCAGCGCTTTTCCAAATTCACGCGACAAAAAGAACAAAAAGCAGGGCTCAAGTGGCCATCAGGGCCCAAGCCTCTTGGTGTTCAAGAAGTATTTGGACAATGCTCTTACATATCTCCTTGGCACTAAAATGGAAAGACATGATGGGCCACTCAGCAGATAAGGAATTGCCTGCACGGTCACATTCCAAGAGTTGCGCTCAACAGCTCGGTGCCCAGGTGGGGACCAGGGAGGAGTGGTGATCCTCTGGAGTCTCTATTGAGGCCAGTATTATTTCACCGAGTTGTCCCTCACACGGACACCACACGTATAGTGCAAGACTCTGGTGGATGTGGATGCATCTTTGTGCCGTCGCTGACCCACAAGTTCTCAAGCTGCCGGCCTGACGTGCTTCCTTTTCCCTTCTTCTTCCCACTTCCCTCAGCACAGAGGCAAAGCTCTAGAGGTCATCGGGATAGGTTGAAAAGGGCCACAACACCTTCAAATACATCACCCAAGACTTACAAGTGACCAAACACAAGCTTCATCATTCTAAAGCCCTTCTGCCCATGCCTTCTGAAACAATTTCCGCTCATTAGCACACCCTACAGCTGCTTTCTTTTGCACCAAGATTGTACACAGTGACCGATCACAAAGTGACCAGCCTGCAGTTCCCCACACCTTTCTTCTGCATCTGTTGAACATCACAGTGGGATGAACCTCTTCCAGTCTTCAGGAACTCAGTTGCTATCAACTTTCAAAAAAAGATGAAAGTAGCCTTCTGAAGATATCTGCCAGGACTCTCAGCATTTCTAGGTGCAACCTGACAGGTCCTGTGCACTTCAGTACATCCAGTGGCACAGCTTCTCTGTCTTCCTCGGCAACATGCACTACTCACCTGAGAGACAGCCCACAAAACACTCACCTTGGCTGACCACTGGAAGGCCTTGATGTTCATTCACCCTTTGCAGGTTTTGCTCGCATGCCTCCAGTTTGTCACCGAAATGTCCAAATCATCTTCCAGAAAATTAAACACTGGCCAGAGAAATAGGTTTCCCCCTTGACACAAATCCCAAACATCATCTCGAATAGTATGCTGACTACCTGCTGGTCCTTTCTCATAGACCATCTTGTCCTCTGCCTTTCATGAACCTCAGGGCTGCTCACAGACCACACCACCCAGCCCGAGAAATCCCATCAAGCAGAGCATCAAGCCTTGTGTTCTCTGGGGACTTCAGCTTTGGAGGAAAAGGGGAAACATGGAAAAGTCAGGAAACACAGCCAGGGTAGGACCTACTCATCTCTTGTTCCTTCTTTTCATAGCATCTTCTTCTATGCCCAATGCTCTCCACTCCAATGACTTGCCTACAGCCACAAAGCCCAGTGTGGCTGGGCCACACCACATGAATGCCACGCAAAGACCTCACTCATGACACCGCACTTCATGCAGTCTTTGGACACAACATACACTTGACTTCACATGCAACTTTCAGAGAAATGCCCCAGTCTCTAATTCTGTCACTTTGAAGGTAATGCCAGGACCCAATACCATGTCCTCAACAGGAGGAAATGAGAAGGTCAAGTTGTGGGAAGGACACCACACCCCACCTCATTACTTGCCAGGCTTTGGAATGGAAGAGCAACTCACGCCAAATGTTGTCATGCGCAGAGGCTCTCTCACCCTGCGGGCACTCAAGGAGCAGCATAAAAGCCGGCCGTGCACCTCGCTCCCTCACACACTCCACCAGACGCCTTCTCCCCTGTGACCAACAAGGTGAGCCTTAGCCCCGATCCCCTCCTTCTCCTAACCCATTGGAACCACACACCTTCTGGACCCAGCCTCAGTAGCCCTTCCACCTCCCAACCACCATGCTCCCCACAAACACAGGCCTCCCCACTCTCTTTGCCTTCCCGATCACTGATCCTCACACCCAAAACACCCTCATCCTTCAGAACACCCTCTCTTCCAGGCACCTTCCACAACACAGACATGTCCTGCTACGACATCTGCCGCCCCTGCGGACCCACCCCGCTGGCTAACAGCTGCAACGAGCCCTGTGTCAGGCAGTGCGAGGACTCCCACGTCGCCATCCAGCCTTCCACCGTGGTGGTCACCCTGCCAGGACCCATCCTCAGCTCCTTCCCCCAGAACACCGCCGTTGGATCCTCCGCATCAGCTGCCGTGGGCAGCAACCTCAGCGCCCAGGGAGTGCCCATCTCCTCCGGCGGCTTCGGAGGCTTTGGCCTTGGAGGCTATGGCTTGGGAGGCCTGGGCTGCTTCTCTGGCAGAAGAGCCTGCTACCCCTGCTAAGGACCCACGCCAACACCCCTGACAGCAGCTAACAATGCCCTGCAGCCAACTTCATGGACTGAGGATGCTCTGATCTCCGGGGTCTGGAAATATCTTCCACACAAAATGCGTAGCTGCTGATGGTCACTGTGCCTGCACCTCTGACCAGGGCCCTGCTGCTTGTGCTCCTTCCTTTTCATGAGTCTTCCTCAATAAAGTTCTAATGCATACCAGCCTGACACTGCTCCTTTCTTCACACAACAATCTTCATTCAAAAGGACTTGGACGGGCTGGAGAAGCAGGCCCATGTGAACCACATGAGGTTCAACAAGTCCAAGTGCAAGGTGCTGCCACTGTTTCAAGGCATTCCCAGACAGGAGTACAGACTGGGAGAAGAACTCATTGAGAGCAGCCCTGCAGAGAAGGACTTGGGTTGTTCTGCTGGATGAAAGGCTCAGCAGGATCCAGCAATGCATGACTGCAGCCCAGAAGGCCAACTGCATCCTGGGCTGCATCAACAGAGCAGTAACCAGCATAGTGAGGGAGTTGATTGTCCCCCTCTTTTCTGTCCTCGTGAGGCTCCACTTTGACCAGCTCTCCTACAAAACACGGCTCAGAGAACTGGGGATGTTCAGCCTGGAGTAGTGAAGGCTCTGCGGAGGCTTCCTTGAGGTCTTTCAGTAGTTAAAGGGGTCTTCAAAAAGGATGGAGAATGTCTCTTTACTCGTGTAGATAATGATTGGACAAGGGGGGAATGGTCTTCAAATAAAAGAGGATAGATTTAGACTAGACATTAGGAGGAAATTCTTCAGTGTGAGGGTGATTAAGCACTGGAACAGGTTCTCCAGACAAGACTTTGAATGCCCCATCCCTGGAGGAATTCAAGGCCAGCCTGAACTGGGCCGTGGCCAAGGTGATGTGGTGGGTGACATCCCTTCCTACGGCAGGGGGCTGGAGTAAGATGATCCTTAAAATTCCTTCCAAGGTGAGCCATTCTATGATGATTCCTTCTTGAACCTGTTTAAGTACATAGTTCAAGATCAGGTCGAAAAGTGCCACAAGACCTCCCCTGTTGTGCTGTTTTTACATTGCAAGGTTTTGGTAGTGGGGACTACAGAGGTGGCATCTGTGAGAAGAATCCAGCAGTTGCCCCATGTTTGATAAGGGCCTGTTTCAGCCATCTACAAAGGGACCTGATGCTTCATACTGCCGAGCCAATAATCAATGTTGTTTGTGCCTCTCTGATCCTCCACCTTCACAACAAACACTATCACAGAGTCCTACATATAGGTAGGCCATCAGTCACTTCTACGTAGAAGATGCTGTGTAGGCACACACGGGATATGCTCTCTAAAAATCCATGCTGACTACTCTCCATCACTTTTCCGTACTTGAGAATACATTCAGGGAAGATTTCCTCAGAACATTCCCAGAGACTGATTTCAGGCTGACCAGGCTGCAGTTTCCCAGAAATTCCTCCTTCAACTGTTCTTGAACAAAAGAGTGGGATGAGTCTCTTCCAGTTTTCAGGAACCTCTCCCAGTCACCATGACCTTTCAAAGATAACTGAAACTGCTATTGCAAACATATCACCCGGGACATTTAGTGTTTGCAGGTGTAGCTTGTTGGATCCCACGTACTCCTGCATAACCAGCCAAACAGACTCCCCAGCATTCTCATCAACAAGCTTGAGTGAGACAACCTAAAAAACAGTCACCTTGGCAGATCAGGGGCTGCACTTGCCATCCCCCCACTCCTCGAAATACAAACACGATCACTGGGGCCTCAGGTCCACAGCCACAAGCAGCATGCACACCTCCAGCTCCCCTCTGAAACGTCCACAGTGTATGAGTCAACACTGAAAAACATGCACAGAAATAGGATTCCCCCTTGACACTCACTTCAAAGAACACCCTAGTACTTTAGGCCCAGACCTTCTGGACACTCCCACATGTCTGACCCTGCCCCTCACAAATCGCACAGCCTCCACCAGGCCTCAACAGACAGCCCAAGCGATTCCCACCAAACTGCATTAGCCCAAAGCCCTTGCTGTCAAGGTGCTGGCCACAGAAAAGGGAGCTCAATGGAGGTGCCAACGCAACCCTTGGGAAGCATGACAGGGCTCCCAACACACTTTGTCTTGTCAGCCCTGAGACAGGCCTGCGACTACAACACCCTGCTATGCAAACACCTCTTCTCTGCCTCTTTGGACTGCGGCCCCAGGGACAAGACAGGGGTCTTGCTCCCATACACGTGCTCCCACATACACTTGCTCCCACATACAGCCTCTATGTGCAAGATGGCCACCAAGCCACCAATGCAGCACACCCAACAGGAAAGACAAGGGCTAAACGCAGGCTGGTGAGTTGGGATGAAGGCACGGAGGGACTGAATGTGATGCAAGTGGTAGTGCATCACGCCCAGCATACCTGAGAAGCACTGGCCAACCTACTGTGGATGCCAACAAGGGGGGCCTCCTACTCACAACAAAGCCAACGACGACACCTCATGAGTGCCAAACTATGACCTCATGGACAACAACGCACCTCTCCCATGTCTTGAATGCAACATCTATCCACCCCTACATGAACCTTCAAAAGCTATCCTTCGGTCTTTAATACTCTTACTTGAAATGTTCCGCCACTTCCAACATCCTCAACAGGAAGAAAGGGAGGCAGAACATTGTGGGGAGATCACACCCCACCTCATTACTTGAAGGGTTGTGGCATGTAAGAGCAGCTCACGGCTAATGATGTCATGCACAAAGGCTCTCTCACCTCATGGATACTCGGGGACCAGCATAAAAGCCAGCCCTTCGCCTCGCACCCTCATACTCTCATCCTGACACCTTCTCCCCTGAACTCAATAAGGTGAGTCTGAACTCTGCTCCGCTCCTTCACCCACAACACCTTGCCCATCTCTCCACAAAACTTCTGTCCCCAGCCTCAACAGCCCTTCCACCTTCCAACCACCAGGCTCTCCATAGCCCCACGCTGGGCCTTTCCACTCCTTTGGCCTACCCCAGCACAGCTCTTCATGCCACCAACACCCTCCGCCTTCACAATACCCTCTCTTCCAGGGACCCTCCACACCACAGACATGTCCTGCTATGACATCTGCCGCCCCTGCGGACCCACCCCGCTGGCTAACAGCTGCAACGAGCCCTGTGTCAGGCAGTGCGAGGCCTCCCACGTCGTCATCCAGCCTCCTACCGTGCTGGTCACCCTGCCAGGACCCATCCTCAGCTCCTTCCCCCAGAACACCGCCGTTGGATCCTCCGCATCAGCTGCCGTGGGCAGCAACCTCAGCGCCCAGGGAGTGCCCATCTCCTCCTGCGGCTTCGGAGGCTTTGGCCTGGGAGGCTTGGGCTGCATCTCTGGTGGAAGAGCCTGCTACCCCTGCTAAGGGTCCCATGCCAATATCCCTGACAGTAGCCTCCAACACCATGCCAGCCAGCTCTCAGTCTGAGGACCCAATTCCATGCTGTCCATGGCGTACGAGCTGACAAGCCACAGATCGTCATTCTATGGCACAACAAAGCAAGCAAGCAAGGAAGGGGACAGCCCTTGCTGTCAGGAAACATGGCCAACATACCTCCTTCTTTCTTCCTCTTTTTCCTTTCCATAGCACCACCACCTACGGCCACTACCTATGGCTGCAATGCCTTGCTCACTAGCACAATCCCTCCGGAAACCTTCAGGGGCTGCTCCCACCATGGGTAGGGAGACCTAAGGGCTCTGGGAAAATCCGCTGTATGCAAGGACATAGGTTAGTGGTCACCCTCTAGCCACCTCAGAATGTGCATCTCCCACATGACTTTCCCTCTGTTTCATGTTTTCCTCAATAAAATCAATCTGCATCCCAAATCCTGAGATGCCTCTTCATTATTTCTTCTCCCAACGCTCTTCAAAATTCACCCGATAAAAAGAGCAAACACCAGGGCTGAAGTGGCCATCAGGCCCCAAGTCTCTTGGTGTTCAAAAAGTATTTGGACAATGCTCTTACATATCTCCTTGGCACTAAAATGGAAAGACATGATGGGCCACTCAGCAGATAAGGAATTGACTGCACGGTCACATTCCAAGAGTTGCGCTCAACAGCTCGGTGGCCAGGTGGGGACCAGGGAGGAGTGGTGTCCCTCTGGGGTCTCTATTGAGGCCAGTATTATTTCACCGAGTTGTCCCTCACACGGACACAACACATACAGTGCAAGACTCTGGTGGATGTGGATGCATCTTTGTGCCGTCGCTGACCCACAAGCTCTCAAGCATGCCGGCCTGACGTGCTTCCTCTTCCCTTCTTCTTCCCACTTCCCTCAGCACAGAGGCAAAGCTCTAGAGGTCATCAGGATAGGTTGAAAAGGGCCTCAACACTTTCTCCCACCTACAACCTTCCAAGCACCACGGCCACCAAGCCACCAATACAGCACAACCAACAGGAAAGACAAGGGTAAAGACTGGCTTATCGAGTTGTTAGAAAGGCAGGGACGCAGCAAATGTGATGGAATCATGGAATCCCAGAATAGAACAAGTTGTGAGGGACCCACAAGGAACATTGCGTCCAACTCCTAGCTCCACACAGGACTACCCAAAAATCAAACCGCATTTCTGAGAGTGTTGTCTTGTGCTGCAGCAGGCTTGGTACTGTGATGGTTTCCACGGGGAACCTGCACAACCACCCTCTCAGGAAATAGGCTTTCCCTAATATCCAAGCTGAACCTGCCCTGACACAGCTTCAGGCTGTTCCCTCGGGCCCCATGCTTCTCACCAGACAGAAGAGATCAGCGCCTGTCCCTCTGCTCCCTTCGTGGTGAAGCTGTAAGCTCTGGTGAGGTCTCCTCTTCTCTGGGCTCAACAAAACAAGGGCCTGCAGCCACTCCTCATACGTCCTGTCCTCTACACCTTTTACCATCTCTGTAGTTCTCCTTTTGACAATGTCTAAGAGTTTTGTGTCGTTAGATTGCGGTGACCAATTCTGTACACAACACTTGAGGGAAGGCCGCACCAGTGCGCAGTAGAGCTGGACAATCACTTCCTTTGACAAGCTAACAATGCTGTGCTTGATGTAACCCAGGAAACGGGGGACCTTTGGGTTGCCAGGGCACCCTGTTGACTCTCAGTCCACTTGCTGTCAACCAGAACCCCCATGTCCTTTCATGCTGAGCCACTGTCCAGCCTGTCCTCCCGCAGTCTGGACATAGATCCAGGGTTGCCCTGTCTCAGATGGGGAATTCGCCAGTTGCCCTTGTTAAATTTCATGCTGTTGCTCATAGCCCGACCCTCTAATTTCTCAACATCTATGTGCCAGGCTTCTCTACTCAAAATGGAGCCCTCAGGAACCCCCACAGTGACTCCCTGCCAGGCACAGGTAACCCCATTTACAACTATACTTTGAGTCTGACCAATCTGCCAACTGCTCAACCATCACATTAGGTATTACTCTAGCTGCGTGCTTGACATTTTGTCCAGAAGGATATTCTGAGGAACTTAATCAAATCTCTGCTGAACTCCTAAGAGATTACACCTACTGGTGGCTACACATTATAAATGAGAGGGGTAACATCATCATAAATAATTATTCCTGTGCCTCATGCCCAGCACATCTGGGAAGCCCAGACCAGCCTGCTGTATGGCTATGCCAGCAAATAGGGCCCCCTCCTCACAACAATGCCGCCGCAAACCACACCAAATGAGTGACATGCCATGACCACACTTCATGACACCCCACCTCTCCCATGCTTTGGCCACGTCTGCTGACTGCCCTCAAATGCACTCTCCATGCAAATCCATCCAAAGAGCCACTCTCACTTAAAAGATGCCGCCAAGGCCAAATAGACATGTCCTCAACAGGAGGAAATGAAAAGTGTGGGAAGGGCAACACACCCCACTTCATTACTTGCCAGGCTTTGGAATGCAAGAGCAGCTCATGCCAAATGTTTTCATGCGCCAAGACTCACCCTGCGGCCAATCAAGGAGCAGCATAAAAGCCGGCCCTGCACCTCGCACCCTCACACACTCCACCAGACGCCTTCTCCCCTGTGACCAACAAGGTGAGCCTGAACCCCGACCCCCTCCTTTACCCACCCCACCGGCCCTATCTCTCCACTTGCCCGCTGTCTCCACACTTAGCAGCCCTTCCACCTCCCCAACACCATGCTCCCCACAAACACAGGTCTCCCCACTCTCTTGGCCTTCCCCACCACCACTGCTCACGCCCCCAATACCCTCCACCTTCCCAACACCCTCTCTTCCAGGGACCCTCCACAACACAGACATGTCCTGCTATGACATCTGCCGCCCCTGCGGACCCACCCCGCTGGCTAACAGCTGCAACGAGCCCTGTGTCAGGCAGTGCGAGGACTCCCGCGTCGTCATCCAGCCTCCTGCCGTGCTGGTCACCCTGCCAGGACCCATCCTCAGCTCCTTCCCCCAGAACACTGCCGTTGGATCCTCCGCATCAGCTGCCGTGGGCAGCAACCTCAGCGCCCAGGGAGTGCCCATCTCCTCTGGAGGCTTTGGAGGCTTTGGCCTTGGAGGCCTGGGCTGCATCTCTGGCGGAAGAGCCTGCTACCCCTGCTAAGGACCCATGCCAACACCGCTGACAGAAGACTGCAACACTATGCAAGCCAGAACTCCGACTGAGGATTCACCTCTGCACTGTTCGAGGCACATGGGCTCACCAGCCACGGCTCTTCTTCTCATGGCACTCCACACTCTAGCAGGGAAGGGGGCCAGTCCATGCTGCCTGGACACATGGCTCACGGACAGCCCATCCTCTTTCATTTCCTTCTACTCCTACCACCATCTTCCATGTCCACTACTCTCCCCTGCAATGGCTTGCTCACAGCCACAAACCCACCCAGCACCTTCCATGTGTTGATTCTATTGCAGTGGAGGAAGACCTTGGGGCTCTGGGAAAATCTGTTGTACCATGGGACACAGCCTGATGGTTGCACTACTTGCACCACAGAAAAGGTCCATTCTGCTCTCATACCTTTGCACTCTTTTTCCACAATAAAGTTCTTGTGCATGTCAGCCTGTGATGTCTCCTCTTCCTTTCTGCTCCCAACACTCCTTCTAATTCACTCAACATTAAGCAGGGCTCGGCAGGCGAGCAGGGCCCAAGTCTGTTGTTGTTCAAGGAGCTTCTGGACAGCACTCATACGTATAGCGTTGATTAAAACAAGAAGAGTCATAGATTTGACAGAAGGACCACATAGCATAAAACGCATTGGCTGGATGAGCACATTCAAGGAGAAGCAGCCAACATCCCTATGCCCAGGTAAAGACCAGGGTGGAGTGTTATCTCACGGGAGTCTGTCCTGGGACCAGTTTTATTTCACCTCCTCATCCCTGACATACATGGTGGGATTGAGCAGGCCCTCGGCAAGTTTGTGCATGGCACCAAGCTCAGTGGGGTGGCCGACACCTTAGAGGAAATGATTGCCAGCTACAAACACAGGCTGAGAGAGCCGGGCTTGGTCAGCCTGGGGAAGAGAAGGCTCCAGGACATGGTATAGAGGCCCTCTAGTACTTAGAAGAGGCTACAGGAAAGGTGGGGAGGAACTCTTTATCAGGGCGTGTAGTGATATCACAAGTGTTAACAGCTTTAAACTAAAAGAGAGTAGATTTAGATTAGATATAAGGAAGAAATTCTTCACCCTGGGGATGGTGAGCTAAAGGGACACAAGAGCTCTCCTACCAACTATGTCACTGACAACAGCAGCAATGGGCTGCTGCTGTTCTTCTGGCATGTGACACAAGCCCTTCACTTGCCCAACCAAAGGTCTGGGCTAGCTAAGGACTTCTGCATGGGTCAGAAGTCAGCACACACTGAGTAACTCTCTTTCCCATCAGGATTTTCTGGCCACCACCCCTGACAAATACCATCAAGACACTGCAATCATTTTCATGGCCTGAGGGTTGTACTTCTGGGATGAGGCTGGATCTAGGGCTCACCAAATCCTCAACCCCAGCTCATTCTCAAAGAATCCTGTACTTTCTCAGTTTCTGAATGACCATGTCATTGGAGGGAGCATCAAAGCCTTTACTAAATGCAACATAAGCAACAGCTGCTGATCTTCCCTCATCTACCAGGAGAGTTATTTCAATGTGGAAGACACTGAAAAGGCCCAGGCATGACTTCAGTTCTCTAAATCCATGCTGAATACTCCCCTTCGTGTTCCTTTCCTTTGTGTGCTCGGCAATGCTTCCCAAGAAGATTTACTTCTATACCTTCCCAGAGACTGATGGCAGGCCAACCAGCCTGCAGTTCCCCACACCTTCCTTCTCTATCTTGTTCAACACAGAAGTGGGATGAGTCTCTTGCAATCTTCAGGAACCCAGTTGCCATCAACTTTCAAAGAAAGCTGAAAGCCTTGTGAAGATATCAGCCAGGACTCTATGGTTGTTGTACCGTGGTGAGATAAAGGCAGCTAAACACCACAACCGCTCTCTCACCCCCCGTCCTTAGATGAGGATTGGAAGAAAAAAAGTAATGAACAACGCACAGGTTGAGATAATAATAATTTAATTAAAGGGGAAAATAATAATCATAATTATTAAGGAAAGATTATTATTAACTAAACAATTTAACTAAAGCGGAAAGAAAAGGAAAGTGAAAAAGGTAGGGGAAAAGAGAAAGAATCACAGAATCACAGAATTTCTAGGTTGGAAGAGACCTCAAGATCATCGAGTCCAACCTCTACCTAACACTAACAATCCCCACTAAACCATATCCCTAAGCTCTACGTCTAAACGTCTTTAAGAAGGAAGTTAAAAAAATGAATGCTATGTGAAATGCAGAGGAAAGAAATTTTTCTCTACTTCCCTCAAATGAGCGATGCGTGACCACATCCTTGAAGCAAGGCCCCAATGCACATAGCCAATTTTCAGTAGGAGGACCGACATTTTCACAATGAGAACCCAGCCCTCCCCTCTTCTTCCTGTTTCCACCTTTCATTGCTGAGTGTGACATCATATGGTATGGAATATCCTTTTGGCTGGATGCCAAAAGGCTGCCCTGGATGCCATTTCAGCTGCCCTGGTGATGTTGCTCTTCTCAATTTTTTGCCCACCCCCTAGGAGGGTTAGAGAGAGTCCTGATGTGCCAGCACTGCTCCGCTGTAGACACAGCACTGGTGTGATAACACTGCTGTTCTAGCTACAAGTGCAGAGCACAGCACTGTATGGGCTGCTGCAGGGAAAGCTAATGTCCCAGCCAGACACAGTACAGACTCTCAGCATTTGTGGGTGCAACCTGACAGGTCCTCTTCACTTCAATACATCCAGTGGCACTTCCTCCCCATATTCCAGAGCAACATGCTCTACTCACTTGTTGGACAGCCTGCAAAACACTCACCTTGGCTAACCAGTGGAATGCCTAGACTTTCAAACACTTCGGAGTTTTAGATCACATGACACGGCACCTCAACCAGCCTTTGGACACAACATACACTTGACCTCACATGCAACTTTCAGAGAAACGCTCCAACCTCTAATTCTGTCACTTTGAAGGTGCCGCCAGGACCCAATACCATGTCCTCAACAGGAGGAAATGAAAAGGTCAAGTTGTGGGAATGACACTACACCCCACCTCTTTACTTCCCAGGCTTTGGCATGTAAGAGCAGCTCACACCAAATGTTGTCATGCGTAGAGGCTCTCTCACCCTGCAGGCACTCACAGACCAGCATAAAAGCCGGCCATGCACCTCGCTCCCTCACACACTCCACCAGACGCCTTATCCCCTGTGACCAACAAGGTGAGCCTTAGCCCCGATGCCCTCCTTCTCCTGACCCATTGGAGCCACCTCTCCACACAACTTCTGTCCCCAGCCTCAGCAGCCCTTCCACCTCCCCACCACCATGCTCCCTAAAAACACAAGCCTCCCCACTCTCTTGGCCTTCCTGATCACTGCTCCTCACACCCAAAACACCCTCCACCTTCCCAACACCCTCTCTTCCAGGCACCCTCCACAACACAGACATGTCCTGCTACAACCTCTGCAACCCCTGCGGACCCACCCCGCTGGCTAACAGCTGCAACGAGCCCTGTGTCAGGCAGTGCGAGGACTCCCACGTTGCCATCCAGCCTTCCACCGTGGTGGTCACCCTGCCAGGACCCATCCTCAGCTCCTTCCCCCAGAACACCGCCGTTGGATCTTCCGCATCAGCTGCCGTGGGCAGCAACCTCAGCGCCCAGGGAGTGCCCATCTCCTCCGGCGGCTTCGGAGGCTTTGGCCTTGGAGGCTATGGCTTGGGAGGCCTGGGCTGCTTCTCTGGCAGAAGAGCCTGCTACCCCTGCTAAGGACCCACGCCAACACCCCTGACAGCAGCTAACAATGCACTGCAGCCAACTTCATGGACTGAGGATGCTCTGATCTCCATGCTCTGGGAGTACCTTCCACACAAAATGCATAGCTGCTGATGGTCACTCTGCTTCCACCTCTGACCAGGGCCCTGCTGCTTGTGCTCCTTCCTTTTCATGAGTCTTCCTCAATAAAATTCTAATGCATGCCAGCCTGACACTCCTCCTCTCTTCACACAACAATCTTCATTCAAAAGGACTTGGACGGGCTGGAGAAGCCGGCCCTTGTGAACCACATGAGGTTGAACAAGTCCAAGTGCAAGGTGCTGCCACTGTTTCAAGGCATTCCCAGACAGGAGTACAGACTGGGAGAAGAACTCATTGAGAGCAGCCCTGCAGAGAAGGACTTCGGTTGTTCTGGTGGATGAAAGGCTTAGCAGGATCCAGCAATGCACGACTGCAGCCCAGAAGGCCAACTGCATCCTGGGCTGCATCAACAGAGCAGTAACCAGCATAGTGAGGGAGTTGATTGTCCCCCTCTTTTCTGTCCTCATGAGGCTCCACCTTGAGCAGCTCTCCTACGAAACACGGCTCAGAGAACTGGGGATGTTCAGCCTGGAGTAGTGAACGCTCTGCGGAGGCTTCCTTGAGGTCTTTCAATAGTTAAAGGGGTCTTCACAAAGGATGGAGAATGTCTCTTTACTCCTGTAGATAATGATTCGACAAGGGGGGAATGGTCTTCAAATAAAAGAGGATAGATTTAGACTAGACATTAGGAAGAAATTCTTCAGTGTGAGGGTGATTAAGCACTGGAACAGGTTCTCAAGACAAGACTTTGAATGCCCCATCCCTGGAGGAATTCAAGGCCAGCCTGAACTGGGCCTTGGCCAACGTGATGTGGTGGGTGACATCCCTTCCCACGGCAGGGGGCTGGAGTAAGATGATCCTTAAAGTTCCTTCCAAGGTGAGCCATTTGATGATGATTCCTTCTTGAACCTGTTTAAGTACGTGGTTCAAGATCAGGTCGAAAAGTGCCACAAGACCTCCCCTGTTGTGCTGTTTTTACATTGCAAGGTTTTGGTAGTGGGGACTACAGAGGTGGCCTCTGTGAGAAGAGTCCAGCAGCTGCCCCACGTTTGATAAGGGCCTGTTTCAGCCATCTACATAGGGACCTGATGCTGCATACTGCCGAGTCAATAATCGATGTTGTTTGTGCCTCTCTGATCCTCCACCTTCACAACAAACACTATCACAGAGTCCTACATATAGGTAGGACGTCAGTCACTTCTACGTAGAAGATGCTGTGTAGGCACACACGGGATATGCTCTCTATAAATCCATGCTGACTACTCTCCATCACTTTTCCGTACTTGAGAATACATTCACAGAATCACAGAATCACAGAATTTTCTAGGTTGGAAGAGACCTCAAGGTCATCGAGTCCAACCTCTGACCTAACGCTAACAGTCCCCACTAAACCATATCCCTAAGCTCTACATCTAAACGTCTTTTGAAGACTTCCAGGGATGGTGACTCCACCACTTCCCTGGGCAGCCTGTGCCAGTGCCTCACAACCCTTTCAGTGAAGAAGTTCTTCCTAACATCTAACCTAAAACTCCCCTGGCTCAACTTAAGCCCATTCCCCCTCGTCCTGTCAGCAGGCACGTGGGAGAACAGGCCAACCCCCACCTCGCTACAACCTCCCTTGAGGTACCCATAGAGAGTGATAAGGTCGCCCCTGAGCCTCCTCTTCTCCAGGCTGAACAAGCCCAGCTCCCTCAGCCGCTCCTCGTAGGACTTGTTCTCCAGGCCCCTCACCAGCTTCGTTGCCCTTCTCTGCACCCACTCAAGCACCTCCATGTCCTTCTTGTAGCGAAGGGCCCAAAACTGAACACAGTACTCGAGGTGCGGCCTCTCCAGAGCTGAGTACAGGGGGACGATCACCTCCCTAGCCCTGCTGGAAGGGAATTCAGGGAAGATTTCCTCAGAACATTCCCAGAGACTGATTTCAGGCTGACCAGGCTGCAGTTTCCCAGAAATTCCTCCTTCAACTGTTCTTGAACAAAAGAGTGGGATGAGTCTCTTCCAGTTTTCAGGAACCTCTTCCAGTCACCATGACCTTTCAAAGATAACTGAAACTGCTATTGCAAACATATCACCCGGGACATTTAGTGTTTGCAGGTGTAGCTTGTTGGATCCTACGTACTCCTGCATAACCAGCCAAACAGACTCCCCAGCAATCTCATCAACAAGCTTGAGTGAGACAGCCTAAAAAACAGTCACCTTGGCAGATCAGGGGCTGCACTTGCCATCCCCCCACTCCTCGAAATACAAACACGATCACTGGGGCCTCAGGTCCACAGCCACAAGCAGCATGCACACCTCCAGCTCCCCTCTGAAACGTCCACAGTGTATGAGTCAACACTGAAAATCATGCACAGAAATAGGATTCCCTCTTGACACTCGCTTCAAAGAACACCCCAGTGCTTTAGGCCCAGACCTTCTGGACACTCCCACATGTCTGACCCTGCCCCTCACAAATCGCACAGCCTCTCCCAGGCCTCAACAGACAGCCCAAAGGATTCCCACCAAACTCCATTAGCCTAAAGCCCTTGCTCTCAACGTGCTGGCCACAGAAAAGGGAGCTCAATGGAGATGCCAATGCAACCCTTTGGGAAGCATGACAGGGCTCCCAACACACTTAGTCTTGTCAGCCCTGAGACAGGCCTGCGACTACAACACCCTGCTATGCAAACACCTCTTCTCTGCCTCTTTGGACTGCGGCCCCAGGGGCAAGACAGGGGTCTTGCTCCCATACACTTGCTCCCACATACACTTGCTCCCACATACAGCCTCTACGTGCAAGATGGCCACCAAGCCACCAATGCAGCACACCCAATGGGAAAGACAAGGGCTAAACGCAGGCTGGTGAGTTGGGATAAAGGCACGGAGGGAGTGAATGTGATGCAAGTGGTAGTGCATCACACCCAGCATACCTGAGAAACACTGGCCAACCTACTGTGGATGCCAACAAGGGGGGCCTCCTCCTCACAACAAAGCCAACGACGACACCTCATGAGTGCCAAACTATGACCTCATGGACAACAACGCACCTCTCCCATGTCTTCAGTGCAACATCTATCCACCCCTACATGAACCTTCAAAAGCTATCCTTCGGTCTTTAATACTCTCACTTGAAATGTTCCGCCACTTCCAACATCTTGAACAGGAAGAAATGCAGGCAGAAAATTGTGGGGAGATCACACCCCACCTCATTACTTGAGGGGTTGTGGCATGTAAGAGTAACTCACACCAAATTCTGTCATGCGCAAAGGCTCTCTCACCTCACGGATACTCGGGGACCAGCATAAAAGCCTGCCCTTCGCCTCGCACCCTCATACGCTCATCCTGACACCTTCTCCCCTGCACCCAACAAGGTGAGTCTGAACTCTGCTCCGCTCCTTCACCAACAACACCTTGAACATCTCTCCACAAACCTTCTGTCCCCAGCCTCAACAGCCCTTCCACCTCCCAACCACCAGGCTCTCCATAGCCCCACTCTGGGCCTTTCCACTCCCTTGGCCTACCCCTGAGCTGCTCTTCATGCCACCAACACCCTATGCCTTCACAATACCCTCTCTTCCAGGCACCCTCCACAACACAGACATGTCCTGCTACGACATCTGCCGCCCCTGCGGACCCACCCCGCTGGCTAACAGCTGCAACGAGCCCTGTGTCAGGCAGTGCGAGGACTCCCACGTCGTCATCCAGCCTCCTACCGTGCTGGTCACCCTGCCAGGACCCATCCTCAGCTCCTTCCCCCAGAACACCGCCGTTGGATCCTCCGCATCAGCTGCCGTGGGCAGCAACCTCAGCGCCCAGGGAGTGCCCATCTCCTCCGGTGGCTTTGGAGGCTTTGGCCTGGGAGGCTTGGGCTGCATCTCTGGCGGAAGAGCCTGCTACCCCTGCTAAGGTCACATGCCAATATCCCTGACAGTAGCCTCCAACACCATGCAAACCAGATCTCAGTCTGAGGACCCAGTTCCATGCTGTCCATGGCATACGAGCTGACAAGCCACAGCTAGTCATTCCATGGCACAGCAAAGCAAGCAAGCAAGGAAGGGGACAGCCCTTGCTGTCAGGAAACATGGCCAACATACCTCCTTCTTTCTTCCTCTTTCTTCTTTCCATAGCACCACCACCTACCACCACTACTCTCTGCTGCAATGCCTTGCTCACTAGCATAGTCCCTCGGGAACCTTTCTGGGGCTGCTCCCACCATGGGTAGGGAGACCTAAGGGCTCTGGGAAAATCCGCTGTATGCAAGGACATAGGTTAGTGGTCATCCTCCAGCCACCTCAGAATGTGCATCTCCCACATGACTTTCCCTCTGTTTCATGTTTTCCTCAATAAAATCAATCTGCATCCCAAATCCTGAGATGCCTCTTCATTATTTCTTCTCCCAACGCTCTTCAAAATTCACCCGATAAAAAGAGCAAACACCAGGGCTGAAGTGGCCATCTGGCCCCAAGTCTCTTGGTGTTCAAAAAGTATTTGGACAATGCTCTTACATATCTCCTTGGCACTAAAATGGAAAGACATGATGGGCCACTCAGCAGATAAGGAATTGCCTGCACGGTCACATTCCAAGAGTTGCTCTGAACAGCTCGGTGCCCAGGTGGGGACCGGGGAGGAGTGGTGTCCCTCTGGGGTCTCTATTGAGGCCAGTATTATTTCACCGAGTTGTCCCTCACACGGACACCACACGTATAGTGCAAGACTCTGGTGGATGTGGATGCATCTTTGTGCCGTCGCTGACCCACAAGTTCTCGAGCATGCCGGCCTGACGTGCTTCCTCTTCCCTTCTTCTTCCCACTTCCCTCAGCACAGAGGCAAAGCTCTAGAGGTCATCAGGATAGGTTGAAAAGGGCCTCAACACTTTCTCCCACCTACAACCTTCCAAGCACCACGGCCACCAAGCCACCGATACAGCACACCCAATGGGAAAGACAAGGGTAAAGACTGGCTTATCGAGTTGTTAGAAAGGCAGGAACGCAGCAAATGTGATGGAATCATGGAATCCCAGAATAGAACAAGTTGTGAGGGACCCACAAGGAACATTGCGTCCAACTCGTGGCTCCACACAGGACTACCCAAAAATCAAACCGCATTTCTGAGAGTGTTGTCTTGTGCTGCAGCAGGCTTGGTGCTGTGATGGTTTCCACGGGGAACCTGCACAACCACCCTCTCAGGAAATAGCCTTTCCCTAATATCCAAGCTGAACCTGCCCTGACACAGCTTCAGGCTGTTCCCTCAGGCCCCACTGCTGCTCACCAGACAGAAGAGATCAGCGCCTGTCCCTCTGCTCCCTTCGTGGTGAAGCTGTAAGCTCTGGTGAGGTCTCCTCTTCTCTGGGCTGAACAAAACAAGGGCCTGCAGCCACTCCTCATACGTCCTGTCCTCTACACCTTTTACCATCTCTGTAGTTCTCCTTTTGACAATGTCTAAGAGTTTTGTGTCGTTAGATTGCGGTGACCAATTCTGTACACAACACTTGAGGGAAGGCCGCACCAGTGCGCAGTAGAGCTGGACAATCACTTCCTTTGACCAGCTAACAATGCTGTGCTTGATGTAACCCAGGAAACGGGGGACCTTTGGGTTGCCAGGGCACCCTGTTGACTCTCAGTCCACTTGCTGTCAACCAGAACCCCCATGTCCTTTCATGCTGAGCCACTGTCCAGCCTGTCCTCCCGCAGTCTGGACATAGATCCAGGGTTGCCCTGTCTCAGATGGGGAATTCGCCAGTTGCCCTTGTTAAATTTCATGCTGTTGCTCATAGCCCGACCCTCTAATTTCTCAACATCTATGTGCCAGGCTTCTCTACTCAAAATGGAGCCCTCAGGAACCCCCATAATGACTCCCTGCCAGGCACAGGTAACCCCATTTACAACTACACTTTGAGTCTGACCAATCTGCCAACTGCTCAACCATCACATTAGGTATTACTCTAGCTGCGTGCTTGACATTTTGTCCAGAAGGATATTCTGAGGAACTTAATCAAATCTCTGCTGAACTCCTAAGAGATTACACCTACTGGTGGCTACACATTATAAATGAGAGGGGTAACATCATCATAAATAATTATTCCTGTGCCTCATGCCCAGCACATCTGGGAAGCCCAGACCAGCCTGCTGTATGGCTATGCCAGCAAATAGGGCCCCCTCCTCACAACAATGCCGCCGCAAACCACACCAAATGAGTGACATGCCATGACCACACTTCATGACACCCCACCTCTCCCATGCTTTGGCCACGTCTGCTGACTGCCCTCAAATGCACTCTCCATGCAAATCCATCCAAAGAGCCACTCTCACTTAAAAGATGCCGCCAAGGCCAAATAGACATGTCCTCAACAGGAGGAAATGAAAAGTGTGGGAAGGGCAACACACCCCACTTCATTACTTGCCAGGCTTTGGAATGCAAGAGCAGCTTATGCCAAATGTTTTCATGCGCCAAGACTCACCCTGCGGCCAATCAAGGAGCAGCATAAAAGCCGGCCCTGCACCTCGCACCCTCACACACTCCACCAGACGCCTTCTCCCCTGTGACCAACAAGGTTAGCCTGAACCCCGACCCCCTCCTTTACCCACCCCACCGGCCCTATCTCTCCACTTGCCCGCTGTCTCCACACTTAGCAGCCCTTCCACCTCCCCAACACCATGCTCCCCACAAACACAGGTCTCCCCACTCTCTTGGCCTTCCCCACCACCACTCTTCACGCCCCCAATACCCTCCACCTTCCCAACGCCCTCTCTTCCAGGCACCCTCCACAACACAGACATGTCCTGCTACGATATCTGCCGCCCCTGCGGACCCACCCCGCTGGCTAACAGCTGCAACGAGCCCTGTGTCAGGCAGTGCGAGGACTCCCGCGTCGTCATCCAGCCTCCTGCCGTGCTGGTCACCCTGCCAGGACCCATCCTCAGCTCCTTCCCCCAGAACACTGCCGTTGGATCCTCCGCATCAGCTGCCGTGGGCAGCAACCTCAGCGCCCAGGGAGTGCCCATCTCCTCTGGAGGCTTCGGAGGCTTTGGCCTTGGAGGCCTGGGCTGCATCTCTGGTGGAAGAGCCTGCTACCCCTGCTAAGGACCCATGCCAACACCGCTGACAGAAGACTGCAACACTATGCAAGCCAGAACTCCGACTGAGGATTCACCTCTGCACTGTTCGAGGCACATGGGCTCACCAGCCACGGCTCTTCTTCTCATGGCACTCCACACTCTAGCAGGGAAGGGGGCCAGTCCGTGCTGCCTGGACACATGGCTCACAGACAGCCCATCCTCTCTCATTTCCTTCTACTCCTACCACCATCTTCCATGTCCACTACTCTCCCCTGCAATGGCTTGCTCACAGCCACAAACCCACCCAGCACCTTCCATGTGTTGATTCTATTGCAGTGGAGGAAGACCTTGGGACTCTGGGAAAATCTGTTGTACCATGGGACACAGCCTGATGGTTGCACTACTTGCACCACAGAAAAGGTCCATTCTGCTCTCATACCTTTGCACTCTTTTTCCACAATAAAGTTCTTGTGCATGTCAGCCTGTGATGTCTCCTCTTTCTTTCTGCTCCCAACACTCTTTCTAATTCACTCAACATTAAGCAGGGCTCGGCAGGCGAGCAGGGCCCAAGTCTGTTGTTGTTCAAGGAGCTTCTGGACAGCACTCATACGTATAGCGTTGATTAAAACAAGAAGAGTCATAGATTTGACAGAAGGACCACATAGCATAAAACGCATTGGCTGGATGAGCACATTCAAGGAGAAGCAGCCAACATCCCTATGCCCAGGTAAAGACCAGGGTGGAGTGTTATCTCACGGGAGTCTGTCCTGGGACCAGTTTTATTTCACCTCCTCATCCCTGACATACACGGTGGGATTGAGCGGGCCCTCGGCAAGTTTGTGCATGGCACCAAGCTCGGTGGGGTGGCCGACACCTTAGAGGAAAGGATTTCCAGCTACAAACACAGGCTGAGAGAGCCGGGCTTGGTCAGCCTGGGGAAGAGAAGGCTCCAGGACATGGTATAGAGGCCCTCTAGTACTTAGAAGAGGCTACAGGAAAGGTGGGGAGGAACTCTTTATCAGGGCGTGTAGTGATATGACAAGTGTTAACAGCTTTAAACTAAAAGAGAGTAGATTTAGATTAGATATAAGGAAGAAATTCTTCACCCTGGGGATGGTGAGCTAAAGGGACACAAGAGCTCTCCTACCAACTATGTCACTGACAACAGCAGCAATGGGCTGCTGCTGTTCTTCTGGCATGTGACACAAGCCCTTCACTTGCCCAACCAAAGGTCTGGGCTAGCTAAGGACTTCTGCATGGGTCAGAAGTCAGCACACACTGAGTAACTCTCTTTCCCATCAGGATTTTCTGGCCACCACCCCTGACAAATACCATCAAGAAACTGCAATCATTTTCATGGCCTGAGGGTTGTACTTCTGGGATGAGGCTGGATCTAGGGCTCACCAAATCCTCAACCCCAGCTCATTCTCAAAGAATCCTGTACTTTCTCAGTTTCTGAATGACCATGTCATTGGAGGGAGCATCAAAGCCTTTACTAAAGGCAACATAAGCAACAGCTGCTGATCTTCCCTCATCTACCAGGAGAGTTATTTCAATGTGGAAGACACTGAAAAGGCCCAGGCATGACTTCAGTTCTCTAAATCCATGCTCAATACTCCCCTTCGTGTTCCTCTCCTTTGTGTGCTTGGCAATGCTTCCCAAGAAGATTTACTTCTATACCTTCCCAGAGACTGATGGCAGGCCAACCAGCCTGCAGTTCCCCACACCTTCCTTCTCTATCTTGTTCAACACAGAAGTGGGATGAGTCTCTTGCAATCTTCAGGAACCCAGTTGCCATCAACTTTCAAAGAAAGCTGAAAGCCTTGTGAAGATATCAGCCAGGACTCTATGGTTGTTGTACCGTGGTGAGATAAAGGCAGCTAAACACCACAACCGCTCTCTCACCCCCCGTCCTTAGATGAGGATTGGAAGAAAAAAAGTAATGAACAACGCACAGGTTGAGATAATAATAATTTAATTAAAGGGGAAAATAATAATCATAATTATTAAGGAAAGATTATTATTAACTAAACAATTTAACTAAAGCGGAAAGAAAAGGAAAGTGAAAAAGGTAGGGGAAAAGAGAAAGAATCACAGAATCACAGAATTTCTAGGTTGGAAGAGACCTCAAGATCATCGAGTCCAACCTCTACCTAACGCTAACAATCCCCACTAAACCATATCCCTAAGCTCTACGTCTAAACGTCTTTAAGAAGGGAGTTAAAAAAATGAATGCTATGTGAAATGCAGAGGAAAGAAATTACTCTCTACTTCCCTCAAATAAGCGATGCTTGACCACATCCTTGAAACAAGGCCTCAATGCACATAGCCAATTTTCAGTAGGAGGACCGACATTTTCACAATGAGAACCCAGCCCTCCCCTCTTCTTCCTGTTTCCACCTTTCATTGCTGAGTGTGACATCATATGGTATGGAATATCCTTTTGGCTGGATGCCAAAAGGCTGCCCTGGATGCCATTTCAGCTGCCCTGGTGATGTTGCTCTTCTCAATTTTTTGCCCACCCCCTAGGAGGGTTAGAGAGAGTCCTGATGTGCCAGCACTGCTCCGCCGTAGACACAGCACTGGTGTGATAACACTGCTGTTCTAGCTACAAGTGCAGAGCACAGCACTGTATGGGCTGCTGCAGGGAAAGCTAATGTCCCAGCCAGACACAGTACAGACTCTCAGCATTTGTGGGTGCAACCTGACAGGTCCTGTGCACTTCAATACATCCAGTGGCACTTCCTCCCCATATTCCAGAGCAACATGCTCTACTCACTTGTTGGACAGACTGAAAAACACTCACCTTGGCTAACCAGTGGAATGCCTAGACTTTCACACACTTCAGAGTTTTAGATCACATGACACGGCACCTCAACCAGCCTTTGGACACAACATACACTTGACCTCACATGCAACTTTCAGAGAAACGCTCCAACCTCTAATTCTGTCACTTTGAAGGTGCCGCCAGGACCCAATACCATGTCCTCAACAGGAGGAAATGAAAAGGTCAAGTTGTGGGAAGGACACCACACCCCACCTCTTTACTTGCCAGGCTTTCTCATGTAAGAGCAGCTCACACCAAATGTTGTCATGCGTAGAGGCTCTCTCACCCTGCAGGCACTCACGGACCAACATAAAAGCCGGCCGTGCACCTCGCTCCCTCACACACTCCACCAGACGCCTTCTCCCCTGTGACCAACAAGGTGAGCCTTAGACCCGATGCCCTCCTTCTCCTGACCCATTGGAGCCACCTCTCCACACACCTTCTTTCCCCACCCTCAGCAGCCCTTCCATCTCCCCACCACCATGCTCCCTAAAAACACAGGCCTCCCCACTCTCTTGGCCTTCCCGATCACTGCTCCTCACACCCAAAACACCCTCCGCCTTCCCAACACCCTCTCTTCCAGGCACCCTCCACAACACAGACATGTCCTGCTACAACCTCTGCAACCCCTGCGGACCCACCCCGCTGGCTAACAGCTGCAACGAGCCCTGTGTCAGGCAGTGCGAGGACTCCCACGTTGCCATCCAGCCTTCCACCGTGGTGGTCACCCTGCCAGGACCCATCCTCAGCTCCTTCCCCCAGAACACCGCCGTTGGATCCTCCGCATCAGCTGCCGTGGGCAGCAACCTCAGTTCCCAGGGAGTGCCCATCTCCTCCGGCGGCTTCGGAGGCTTTGGCCTTGGAGGCTATGGCTTGGGAGGCCTGGGCTGCTTCTCTGGCAGAAGAGCCTGCTACCCCTGCTAAGGACCCACGCCAACACCCCTGACAGCAGCTAACAATGCCCTGCAGCCAACTTCATCGACTGAGGATGCTCTGATCTCCATGCTCTGGGAGTACCTTCCACACAAAATGCATAGCTGCTGATGGTCACTCTGCTTCCACCTCTGACCAGGGCCCTGCTGCTTGTGCTCCTTCCTTTTCATGAGTCTTCCTCAATAAAGTTCTAATGCATGCCAGCCTGACACTCCTCCTTTCTTCACACAACAATCTTCATTCAAAAGGACTTGGACGGGCTGGAGAAGCAGGCCCATGTGAACCACATGAGGTTCAACAAGTCCAAGTGCAAGGTGCTGCCACTGTTTCAAGGCATTCCCAGACAGGAGTACAGACTGGGAGAAGAACTCATTGAGAGCAGCCCTGCAGAGAAGGACTTGGGTTGCTCTGGTGGATGAAAGGCTCAACAGGATCCAGCAATGTAAGCCTGCAGCCCAGAAGGCCAACTGCATGCAGTGCTGCATCAACAGAGCAGTAACCAGCATAGTGAGGGAGTTGATTGTCCCCCTCTTTTCTGTCCTCATGAGGCTCCACTTTGACCAGCTCTCCTATGAAAGAAGGCTCAGAGAACTGGGGATGTTCAGCCTGGAGAAGTGAAGGCTCTGAAGAGACTTCCTTGAGATCTTCCAGTACTTAAAGGGGTGTTCTTAAAAAGATGGAGAGTATCTCTTTACTCATGTAGATAGTGATAGTTGAAGGGGTAATCGTCTTAAACTAAAAGAGGATAGATTTAGACTAGACATTAGGAGGAAATTCTTCAGGTTGAGGGTGATGAGGCACTGGAACAGGTTGTCAAGACAAGTAAAATGATCCTTAAAGTTCCTTCCAAGGTGAGACAGTCCATGACTCTATGATGATTCCCACCTCACCCTGTATAAGAACACGGTTCAAGATCAGGTCTAAAAGTGCCACAAGACCGCCCCTGTTGTGCTGTTTTTACATTGCAAGGTTTTGGTAGTGGGGACTACAGAGGTGGCCTCTGTGAGAAGAATCCAGCAGCTGCCCCACGTTTGATAAGGGCCTTTTTCAGCCATCTACAAAGGGACCTGCTGCTGCATAGAGCCGAGCCAATAATCGATGTTGTTTGTGCCTCTCTGATCCTCCACCTTCACAACAAACACTATCACAGAGTCCTACATATAGGTAGGACGTCAGTCACTTCTACGTAGAAGATGCTGTGTAGGCACACATGGGATATGCTCTCTATAAATCCATGCTGACTACTCTCCATCACTTTTCCATACTTGAGAATACATTCAGGGAGGATTTCCTCAGAACCTTCCCAGAGGCTGATATCAGGCTGACCAGGCTGCAGTTTCCCAGAAATTCCTCCTTCAACTGTTCTTGAACAAAAGAGTGGGATGAGTCTCTTCCAGTTTTCAGGAACCTCTCCCAGTCACCATGACCTTTCAAAGATAACTGAAACTGCTATTGCAAACATATCACGTGGGACATTCAGCATTTTCAGGTGTAGCCCGTTGGGTCCCACGTACTCCTGCAAACCCAGCCACACAGACTCCCCAGAATCCTCATCAACAAGCTCCAATGGGACAGCCCACAAAACAGTCACCTTGGCAGATCAGGGGCTGCACTTGCCATCCCCCCACTCCTCAGAATGTAACCACGACCACTGGGGCCTCAGGTCCACAGCCACAAGCAGCATGCACACCACCAGCTCGCCTCTGAAACGTCCACAGTGTATGAGTCAACACTGAAAAACATACACAGAAATAGGATTCCCCCTTGACACTCACCTCAAAGAACACCCCAGTGCTTTGGGCCCAGACCTTCTGGACACTCCCACATGTCTGACCCTGCCCCTCACAAATCTCACAGCCTCTCCCAGGCCTCAACAGACAGCCCAAGGGATTCCCACCAAACTCCATTAGGCCAAAGCCCTTGCTGTCAAGGTGCTGGCCACAGAAAAGGGAGCTCAATGGAGGTGCCAATGCAACCCGTGAAGAAGCGTGGCAGGACTCCCAATGCAATTAGTCTTGTCAGCCCTCAGACAGACCCGCGACTCCAACACCCTGCTATGCAAACACCTCTTCTCTGCCTCTTTGGACTGCGGCCCCAGGGACAAGACAGGGGTCTTGCTCCCATACATTTGCTCCCACATACAGCCTCTACGTGCAAGATGGCCACCAACCACCAATGAAGCACACACAACGGGAAAGACAAGGGCTAAACGCAGGCTGGTGAGTTGGGATGAAGGCACAGAGGGACTGAATGTGATGCAAGTGGTAGCGAATCACTCCCAGCATACCTGAGAAACACTGGCCAACCTACTGTGGATGCCAACAAGGAGGGCTTCCTCCTCACAACAAAGCCAACGACCACACCTCACGAGTGCCAAACTATGACTTCATGGACAACAACGCACCTCTCCCATGTCTTGAATGCAACATCTATCCACCCCTACATGAACCTTCAAAAGCTATCCTTCGGTTTTTAATACTCTCACTTGAAATGTTCCGCCCCTTCCAATATCCTCAACAGGAAGAAATGGAGGCAGAACATTGTGGGGAGATCACACCCCACCTCATTACTTGAGGGGTTGTGGCATGTAAGAGCGGCTCACGCCAAATACTGTCATGCGCAAAGGCTCTCTCGCCTCGTGGATACTCGGGGATCTGCATAAAAGCCGGCCCTGCGCCTCTCACCCTCACACACTCCTGCCGAAGCCTTCTGCCCTGCACCCAACAAGGTGAGTCTGAACTCTGCTCCGCTCCTTCACCCACAACACCTTGCCCATCTCTCCACAAAACTTCTGTCCCCAGCCTCAACAGCCCTTCCACCTCCCAACCACCAGGCTCTCCATAGCCCCACTCTGGGCCTTTCCACTCCTTTGGCCTACCCCAGCACAGCTCTTCATGCCACCAACACCCTCCGCCTTACTAACACCCTCTCTTCCAGGGACCCTCCACACCACAGACATGTCCTGCTACGACATCTGCCGCCCCTGCGGACCCACCCCACTGGCTAACAGCTGCAACGAGCCCTGTGTCAGGCAGTGCGAGGCCTCCCACGTCGTCATCCAGCCTCCTACCGTGCTGGTCACCCTGCCAGGACCCATCCTCAGCTCCTTCCCCCAGAACACCGCCGTTGGATCCTCCGCATCAGCTGCTGTGGGCAGCAACCTCAGTTCCCAGGGAGTGCCCATCTCCTCTGGTGGCTTTGGAGGCTTTGGCCTTGGAGGCCTGGGCTGCATCTCTGGTGGAAGAGCCTGCTACCCCTGCTAAGGGTCCCATGCCAATATCCCTGACAGTAGCCTCCAACACCATGCCAGCCAGCTCTCGGTCTGAGGACCCAATTCCGTGCTGTCCATGGCGTACGAGCTGACAAGCCACAGCTCGTCATTCCATGGCACAGCAAAGCAAGCAAGCAAGGAAGGGGACAGCCCTTGCTGTCAGGAAACATGGCCAACATACCTCCTTCTTTCTTCCTCTTTTTCCTTTCCATAGCACCACCACCTACGGCCACTACCTATGGCTGCAATGCCTTGCTCACTAGCACAATCCCTCCGGAAACCTTCAGGGGCTGCTCCCACCATGGGGTAGGGATTCCTGAGGACTCTGGGAAAATCTGCTGTATGCAAGGACATAGGTTAGTGGTCACCCTCCAGCCACTTCAGAATGTGCATCTCCCACATGACTTTCCCTCTGTTTCATGTTTTCCTCAATAAAATGAATCTGCATCCCAAATCCTGAGATGCCTCTTTATTATTTCTTCTCCCAACGCTTTTCCAAATTCACGCGACAAAAAGAACAAAAACAAGGGCTCAAGTGGCCATCAGGCCCCAAGCCTCTTGGTGTTCAAGAAGTATTTGGACAATGCTCTTACATATCTCCTAGGCACTAAAATGGAAAGACATGATGGGCCACTCAGCAGATAAGGAATTGACTGCACGGTCACATTCCAAGAGTTGCACTCAACAGCTCCGTTCCCAGGTGGGGACCAGGGAGGATTGGTGTCCTTCTGGGGTCTCTATAGAGGCTAGTATTATTTCACTGAGCTGTCCCTCACACGGACAGCACACATATGTTGCAAGACTCTGGTGGATGTGGATGCATCTTTGTGCCGTCGCTGACCCACAAGCTCTCAAGCATGCCGGCCTGACGTGCTTCCTCTTCCCTTCTTCTTCCCACTTCCCTCAGCACAAAGGCAAAGCTCTAGAGGTCATCAGGATAGGTTGAAAAGGGCCACAACACTTTAAAACACATCACGCAAGTCCTACAAGTGACCAAACACAAGCTTCATCATTCTAAAGCCCTTCTGCCCATGCCTTCTGAAACAATTTCCCCTCATTAGCACACCCTACAGCTGCTTTCTTTTGCACCAAGATTGTACACAGTGACCGATCACAAAGTGACCAGCCTGCAGTTCCCCACACCTTTCTTCTGCATCTGTTGAACATCACAGTGGGATGAACCTCTTCCAGTCTTCAGGAACCTCATCACAGTCTACAACTTCCTCGTAAGGAGTTGTCAAGAGGCAGGAGACCTTTTCTCCATTAACACTAGTGACAGGACCCGTGGGAACGGGGTTAAGCTGAGGCAGGGGAAATTTAGGCTGGACATCAGGAGGGGGTTCTTCACAGAGAGGGTGGTTGCACACTGGAACAGGCTCCCCAGGGAAGTGGTCACTGCACCGATCCTGTCTGAATTTAAGAAGAGATTGGACTGTGAACTTAGGCACATGGTCTGAACTTTTGGGTAGACCTGTGCGGTGTCAAGAGTTGGACTTGATGATCCTTAAGGGTCCCTTCCAACTCAGGATATTCTATGATTCTATGATAACCCAGTTGCCATCAACTTTCAAAGAAAGATGAAAGTAGCCTTCTGAACATATCTGCCAGAACTCTCAGCATTTCTAGGTGCAACCTGACAGGTCCTGTGCACTTCAGTACATCCAGTGGCACAGCTTCTCCATCTTCCTTGGCAACGTGCACTACTCCCCTGAGAGACAGCCCACGAAACACTCACCTTGGTTAACCAGAGGAAGGCCTTGATGTTCATTCACCCTTTGCAGGTTTTGCTCGCATGCCTCCAGTTTCTCACTGAAAAGTCCAAATCATCTTCCAGAAAATTACACACTGGGCAGAGAAATTGGTTTCCCCCTTGACATAAATCCCAAACATCATCCCCAGTTATATGATGGCTACCAGCTGGCCCTTTCTCATAGTCCATCTTGTCCTCTGCCTTTCATGAACCTCAGGGCCGCTCACAGACCACACCACCCAGCCCAAGAAATCCCATCAAGCAGAGTGTCAAGCCTTGTCTTCTCTGGGGACTTCAGCTTTGGAGGAAAAGGGGAAACATGGAAAAGGCAGGAAACATTGCCAGGGTAGGATCTACTCATCTCTTGTTCCTTCTTTTCATAGCATCTTCTTCTATGCCCAATGCTCTCCACTCCAATGACTTGCCTACAGCCACAAAGCCCAGTGTGGCTGGGCCACACCACATGAATGCCACACAAAGACCTCACTCATGACACCGCACTTCAAGCAGCCTTTGGACACAACATACACCTGACCTCACATGCAACTTTCAGAGAAACGCTCCAGCCTCTAATTCTGTCACTTTGAAGGTGCCGCCAGGACCCAATACCATGTCTTCAACAGGAGGAAATGAGGTCAAGTTGTGGGAATGACACCATACCCCACCTCATTACTTGCCAGGCTTTGGCATGCAAGAGCAATTCACGCCAAATCTTGTCATGCGCAGAGGCTCTCTCACCCCGCGGGCACTCACGGACCAACATAAAAGCCGGCCGTGCACCTCGCTCCCTCACACACTCCACCAGACGCCTTCTCCCCTGTGACCAACAAGGTGAGCCTTAGCCCCGATCCCCTCCTTCTCTTGACCCATTGGAGTGACCTCTCCACACATCTTCTGTCCCCAGCCTCAGCAGCCCTTCCATCTCCCCACCACCATGCTCACTAAAAAAAACAGACCTTCCTGTTCTCTTTGCCTTCCCGATCACTGCTCCTCACACCCAAAACACCCTCCGCCTTCCCAACACCCTCTCTTCCAGGCACCCTCCACAACACAGACATGTCCTGCTACAACCTCTGCAACCCCTGCGGACCCACCCCGCTGGCTAACAGCTGCAACGAGCCCTGTGTCAGGCAGTGCGAGGACTCCCACGTCGTCATCCAGCCTCCTGCCGTGCTGGTCACCCTGCCAGGACCCATCCTCAGCTCCTTCCCCCAGAACACCGCCGTTGGATCCTCCGCATCAGCTGCCGTGGGAAGCAACCTCAGCACCCAGGGAGTGCCCGTCTCCTCCGGTGGCTTTGGAGGCTTTGGCCTTGGAGGCTTTGGCTTCGGAGGCCTGGGCTGCTTCTCTGGCAGAAGAGCCTGCTACCCCTGCTAAGGACCCACGCCAACACCCCTGACAGCAGCTAACAATGCCCTGCAACCAACTTCATGGACTGAGGATGCTCTGCTGCTTGTGCACCTTCCTTTTCATGAGTCTTCCTCAATAAAGTTCTAATGCATGCCAGCCTGACACTCTTCCTTTCTTCACACAACAATCTTCATCCAATGGAACCTGGACGGGCTGGAGAAGCAGGCCCATGTGAACCACATGAGGTTCAACAAGTCCAAGTGCAAGGTGCTGCACCTGGTTCGGGGCAATCCCAGACAGGAGTACAGGCTGGGAGAAGAACTCATTGAGAGCAGCCCCGCAGAGAAGGACTTGGGTTGTTCTGGTGGATGAAAGGCTCAACAGGATCCAGCAATGTAAGCCTGCAGCCCAGAAGGCCAACTGCATGCAGTGCTGCATCAACAGAGCAGTAACCAGCATAGTGAGGGAGTTGATTGTCCCCCTCTTTTCTGTCCTCATGAGGCTCCACTTTGACCAGCTCTCCTATGAAAGAAGGCTCAGAGATCTGGGGATGTTCAGCCTGGAGAAGTGAAGGCTCTGCGGAGGCTTCCTTGAGGTCTTTCAATAGTTAAAGGGGTCTTCACAAAGGATGGAGAATGTCTCTTTACTCGTGTAGATAATGATAGTTGAAGGGGTAATGGTCTTCAACTGAAAGAGGATAGTTTTAGCCTAGACATTAGGAGCAAATTCTTCAGTGTGAGGGTGGTAAGGCACTGGAACAGGTTGTCAAGACAAGACTTTGAATGCCCCGTCCCTGGAGGAGTTCAAGGCCAGCCTGGACTGGGCCTTGTCCAACATGATCTGTTGGGTGACATCTCTTCCTACGGCAGAAGGCTGGAGTCAGATGATCCTTAAAATTCCTTCCAAGGTGAGCCATTCAATGATGATTCCTTCTTGACCCTGTTTAAGTACATAGTTCTAGATCAGGTCGAAAAGTGCCACAAGACCTCCCCTGTTATGCTGTTTTTACATTGCAAGGTTTTGGTAGTGGGGACTACAGAGGTGGCCTCTGTGAGAAGAATCCAGCAGCTGCCCCACGTTTGATAAGGGCCTTTTTCAGCCATCTACAAAGGGACCTGATGCTGCATACTGCCGAGCCAATAATCAATGTTGTTTGTGCCTCTCTGATCCTCCACCTTCACAACAAACACTATCACAGAGTCCTACATATAGGTAGGCCATCAGTCACTTCTACGTAGAAGATGCTGTGTAGGCACACATGGGATATGCTCTCTAAAAATCCATGCTGACTACTCTCCATCACTTTTCCGTACTTGAGAATACATTCAGGGAGGATTTCCTCAGAACCTTCCCAGAGGCTGATATCAGGCTGACAAGGCTGCAGTTTCCCAGATATTCATTCCTTCATCTGTTCTTGAACAAAAGAGTGGGATGAGTCTCTTCCAGTTTTCAGGAACCTCTCCCAGTCACCATGACCTTTCAAAAATAACTGAAACTGCTATTGCAAACATATCACCTGGGACATTCAACATTTGCAGGTGTAGCACGAAGGGTCTCACGTACTCCTGCATAACCAGCCAAACAGACTCCCCAGCATCTTCGTCAACAAGCTGCAGTGGGAAATCCTTCAAAACAGTCACCTTGGCAGATCAGGGGCTGCACTTGCCATTCCCCACTCCTCAGAATGCAACCACGACCACTGGGGCCTCAGGTCCACAGCCACAGGCAGCATGCACACCTCCAGCTCCCCTCTGAAACGTCCACATTGTATGAGTCAACACTGAAAACCATGCACAGAAATAAGATTCCCCCTTGATACTCACCTCAAAGAACACCCCCGTGCTTTGGGCCCAGACCTTCTGGACACTCCCACATGTCTGACCCTGCCCCTCACAAATCTCACAGCCTCTCCCAGGCCTCAACAGACAGCCCAAGGGATTCCCACCAAACTCCATTAGGCCAAAGCCCTTGCTGTCAAGGTGCTGGCCACAGAAAAGGGAGCTCAATGGAGGTGCCAATGCAACCCGTGAAGAAGCGTGGCAGGACTCCCAATGCAATTAGTCTTGTCAGCACTGAGACAGACCCGCGACTCCAACACCCTGCTATGCAAACACCTCTTCTCTGCCTCTTTGGACTGCGGCCCCAGGGACAAGACAGGGGTCTTGCTCCCATACACTTGCTCCCACATACAGCCTCTACGTGCAAGATGGCCACCAACCACCAATGAAGCACACCCAACGGGAAAGACAAGGGCTAAACGCAGGCTGGTGAGTTGGGATGAAGGCACAGAGGGACTGAATGTGATGCAAGTGGTAGCGAATCACTCCCAGCATACCTGAGAAACACTGGCCAACCTACTGTGGATGCCAACAAGGAGGGCTTCCTCCTCACAACAAAGCCAACGACCACACCTCACGAGTGCCAAACTATGACTTCATGGACAACAACGCACCTCTCCCATGTCTTGAATGCAACATCTATCCACCCCTACATGAACCTTCAAAAGCTATCCTTCGGTCTTTAATACTCTCACTTGAAATGTTCCGCCCCTTCCAATATCCTCAACAGGAAGAAATGGAGGCAGAACATTGTGGGGAGATCACACCCCACCTCATTACTTGCCAGGCTTAGGCATGTAAGAGCAGCTCATACCAAATACTGTCATGCGCAAAGGCTCTCTCGCCTCGTGGATACTCAGGGACCAGCATAAAAGCCGGCCCTGCGCCTCTCACCCTCACACACTCCTGCCGAAGCCTTCTCCCCTGCACCCAACAAGGTGAGTCTGAACTCTGCTCCGCTCCTTCACCCACAACACCTTGCCCATCTCTCCACAAACCTTCTGTCCCCAGCCTCAACAGCCCTTCCACCTTCCAACCACCAGGCTCTCCATAGCCCCACTCTGGGCCTTTCCACTCCCTTGGCCCCCCCCAGCACAGCTCTTCATGCCACCAACACCCTCCGCCTTCACAACACCCTCTCTTCCAGGGACCCTCCACAACACAGACATGTCCTGCTACGACATCTGCCGCCCCTGCGGACCCACCCCGCTGGCTAACAGCTGCAACGAGCCCTGTGTCAGGCAGTGCGAGGACTCCCACGTCGTCATCCAGCCTCCTACCGTGCTGGTCACCCTGCCAGGACCCATCCTCAGCTCTTTCCCCCAGAACACCGCCGTTGGATCCTCCGCATCAGCTGCCGTGGGCAGCAACCTCAGCGCCCAGGGAGTGCCCATCTCCTCTGGTGGCTTTGGAGGCTTTGGCCTTGGAGGCTTGGGCTGCATCTCTGGCGGAAGAGCCTGCTACCCCTGCTAAGGTCCCATGCCAATATTTCTGACAGTAGCCTCCAACACCATGCCAGCCAGCTCTCGGTCTGAGGACCCAATTCCGTGCTGTCCATGGAATACGAGCTGACAAGCCACAGCTCGTCATTCCATGGCACAACAGAACAAGCAAGCAAGGTATTGGACAGCCCTTGCTGTCAGGAAACATGGCCAACATATCTCCTTCTTTCTTCCTCTTTCTTCTTTCCATAGCACCACCACCTACGGCCACTACCTACAGCTGCAATGCCTTGCTCACTAGCACAATCCCTCCGGAAACCTTCAGGGGCTGCTCCCACTATGGGGTAGGGAGACCTGAGGGCTCTGGGAAAATCTGCTCTACGCAAGGACATTGGCTGGTAGTCACCCTCCAGGCACCTCAGAATGTGCACCTTCCACTTGACGTACCCTCTGTTTCATGTTTTCCTCAATAAAATCAATCTGCATCCCATATCCTGAAAGCCTTGTCTTCCTTTCTTCTCCCAACGCTCTTCCAACTTCACCCGACAGAAAGAAAAAAAAAGCAGGGCTCAAGTGGCCATCAGGGCCCAAGCCTGGTGGTATACAAATAGCGTTTGGAAAACGCTCTTACATAGCTCCTTCTGACTGAAGTAGAAAGACATGATGGGCCACTCAGCAGGTCCTTAACTGACTACATGATCACATTCCAAGAGTTGCGCTCAAGAGCTTGGTGCCCAGCTGGAGACAAGGGAGGCATGGTGTCCCTTTAGGGTCTCTCTTAAGGCCTGTATTATTTAACACGTCTGTCACACAAACACCTCACATATGGTACAAGACTCCTCGTGGATTGTGGATGCGCCTTTGCATTGTCACTGACCCACTGGCTCATTAGCTCCACAACCACAGCTATTTCTTTCAAGGCATGAACCAGAGAAGCAAGGACGTGGGCTATTCCATGATGTTTGGAAACATGGCCCACTTACATTCTACCATTCTCCCACTTCTTTCCTTGGCTTGCACTGTCTCCTACATGCAGTACGCTCTGCTGCTATGATGTGCTCACAAGCCAAACACCACTGCCAAACACCACCAGGGATCTACTCCCTCTCCGCTGCTCCCATCACAGGGCAGGAAGTTCTCCGTGCTCCGGGAAAACCTTCTGCGCACAAGAGTGAGATTTTGGTCACCCTACCTGCATCCAAGACCCCCAGGGACTGTTCCACTTGATGCTCCTTCCTTTCCATGCACTTTCCTCAATAAAAGTCTCAAGCCTGCCAGCCTGACACAACTTCTCTTCCCTTCTTCCCACTTCCCTCACCACAAGGCCAAAGCTCAAGAGGTCATCGGGATAGATCAAAAAGGGCAAAAACACCTTAAAATATATCACCCAAGAACTTCAAGTGACCAAACACGGGCTTCATCATGCTAAGGCTCTTCTCCCCATGCCTTCTGAAACCATTTCCCCTCATTAGCACACACTACCACTGCTTTCTTCTCTACTATGATCCTACACTGTCACAACAAACACTATCTCAGAATGATATAGTCAGGAAGGACATCTTGACACCAGGTAGGGCAACAGCTGTGGTCAAGAACGGTCAGCAAGCTGTCCAGGATCATGTGCAGTGGCATGCTGCCTCTTTTCAGACCACCCCACTGTTTGTTTGTGTAACCTGTACTTGTCAGCTTCTCTGCAAGCGTGTCATGGGAGCAAGCATCAAAGTCTTTCCTAAAGGTAAGGTAAGCAACAGCTGTTGCTCTCCCCTTGTGCACCCAGCAGGTCACTTCAACGTAGACGACACTGAGAAGGCTCCAGTATGATCTGCTCTTCATAGATCCATGCTGACTACTCCCCATCTCTTTCTTGCCATTCATGTGCTTGTCGTGTGCTTTCCAGGAGGATTTCTTTCAGAACCTTCCCAGTGACGCATGACAGACCGAACAGCCTGCAGAGTTGTGGTGGTTTTAGCGTGCTGGGCAGCTAAACCCCACAACCGCTCTCTCACTCCCCCTCCTTTAGATGAGGAGGGGGAGAAGTAAAGCAAAGAACAACTCACGGGTTGAGATAAGGATAATTTAATTAAAGGGAAATAATTATAATAATTAAATAAAGACTACCATGAACTAAACAATCTAACTAAGGGGAAATAAAAAGGGAAAGGGGAAAAGGGAGGGGAAAAGGAAAAATAAAAAGAAGGGAGGAAAACAAACAAGCAAAATAAATGAAGGCTATATGGAAGTGCAGAGGAAAGAAATTACTCTCTACTTCCCACAAATGAGCGATGATTGACCACGTCCTTGAAGCAAGGCCTCAACGCACGCAGCCGGTGTTCGAGAGGAGGACCGACGTTTCCCAACGAAAGCCCACCCCTCCCCTCTTCTTCCTGTTTCCACCTTTTATTGCTGAGTGTGACATCACATGGTATGGAATATCCCTTTGATTGGTTTAGGTCAGCTGCCCTAGTGATGTTTCTCTCCTCACTTTTTGCCCACCCCCTCGGAGGGTTAGAGAAAGGCCCAATGCTGTGCCACTGCTGCTCAGCAGTAGACACAACACTGGTGTGATAACACTGCTGTTCCAGCTACAAGTACAGAGTACGGCACTGTATGGGCTGCTGCCGGGAAAGTTAACATTCCAGCCAGACCCAGTACAAGAGTCCCAGTCCTTCCTTCTCCTGCTTCTTGAACATAGGAGTGGGGTGAGTTTCATCGAGTTTCCAGGTCCTGTCCCAGTTGCCATAACCTTTCAAAGATAATTGAAAATGGCCTTGCACAGACATCAGCCAGAACCCTCACCTTCCTTGGGTGCAGCCCATCAGATCCTGATTACTTCTGCATATCCAGATGCACAACCTACCCATCTGCCTCTGCAAGAAGCTCTGCTCACCTGAGAGACAGCCTGCAAAACACTCAGCTCAGCTGCCCTCAGGCAGGCCTTGCCATCATTCCTCCCTTTGGAATGCAAACACCAGCGCAAGGTCTACTAATCTAGATGCCTCCAGCTCCCCTCTGAAATATCCAAATCCTCTTTCTGACCATCAAACATGGGGCAGAAAAATCGCTGTCACCTTGACACTCACCCTAAAGAAGACCCCCAACACCTGGGTCCCCAGCTAGCCCTTCCCCACAGTTCCACTCCCTCAGCCCCTCATGAGTCTCAAGATATCTTGCTTGCATCCCCAATCAACCCAAGGGGCCCCTATCAAGCAGTGTGTTGGGCCAAAGCCTAGCCTGGGAACATGCTGGCATCAGCAAAGGGAAGCGCTACGGAGTGGCCAAAGCAAGTCTTTGAGAAGAATGGCAGGACTGCTGACATCAAAGGGCTTGCGAGCTCAGTACCAGGCCGCAGGGGACAACAGCCTGCTCTCACAAACAGCCCTCTCCTGCCTGCTTGGGCAGCCACCCACAGGGATGGCCCCAGGTTTGCACTAGACAAAGCAGGCAGCTTCCTTTCTCCCACCTACAACCTTCCAAGCACCACGGCCACCAAGCCACCGATACAGTACACCCAACGGGAAAGACAAGGGTAAAGACTGGCTTAGCGAGTTGTTAGAAAGGCAGGGAGGCAGGAAATGTGATGGAATCATGGAATCCCAGAATAGAACAAGTTGTGAGGGACCCACAAGGAACATTGCGTCCAACTCGTGGCTCCACACAGGACTACCCAAAAATCAAACCGCATTTCTGAGAGTGTTGTCTTGTGCTGCAGCAGGCTTGATGCTGTGATGGTTTCCATGGGGAACCTGCACAACCACCCTCTCAGGAAATAGGCTTTCCCTAATATCCAAGCTGAACCTGCCCTGACACAGCTTCAGGCTGTTCCCTCAGGCCCCACTGCTGCTCACCAGACAGAAGAGATCAGCGCCTGTCCTCCGCTGCCCTTGTGAGGAAGCTGTAAGCTCTGGTCAGGTCTCCTCCTATCTGGGCTCAACAAACCAAGGGGCTACAGCCACTCCTCATACATCCTGCCCTCTAAACCCTTCACCATCTCTGTAGTTCTCCTTTTGACAGTCTAAGAGTTTTGTGTCGTTAGATTGCGGTGACCAATTCTGTACACAGCATTTGAGGGAAGGCCGCACCAGTGCGCAGTAGAGCTGGACAATCACTTCCTTTGACCAGCTAACAATGCTGTGCTTGATGTAACCCAGGAAACGGGGGGAACTTTGGGCTGCCAGGGCACCCTGTTGACTCTCAGTCCACTTGCTGTCAACCAGAACTCCCATGTTCTTTCATGCTGGGCCGTTCTCCAGCCTCTCCTCCCCCAGTCTGGACATAGATCCAGGGTTGCCCTGTCTCAGATGGGGAATTCGCCAGTTGCCCTTGTTAAATTTCATGCTGTTGCTCATAGCCCGGCCCTCTAATTTCTCAACATCTATGTGCCAGGCTTCTCTGCCCAAAATGGAGCCCTCAGGAACCCCCATAGTGACTCCCTGCCAGGCACAGGTAACCCCATTTACAACTACACTTTGAGTCTGACCAATCAGCCAACTGCTCAACCATCTCATTAGATATTAGTCTAGCTTTATGCCTGACTTTGTCCAGAAGGATATTCTGAGGAACTTAATCAAATCTCTGCTGAACTCCTAAGAGATTACACCTACTGATGGCTACACATTATAAATGAGAGGGGTAACATCATCATAAATAAGTATTCCTGTGCCTCATGCCCAGCACATCTGGGAAGCCCAGACCAGCCTGCTGTATGGCGATGCCAGCAAATAGGGCCCCGTCCTCACAACAATGCAGCCGCAAACCGCACCAAACGAGTGACACACCATGACCTCACTTCATGACACCCCACCTCTCCCATGCTTTGGCCACGTCTGCTGACTGCCCTCAAATGCACTCTCCATGCAAATCCATCCAAAGAGCCACTCTCACTTAAATGATGCCGCCAAGGCCAAATAGACACGTCCTCAAAAGGAGGAAATGAAAAGGGTGCGTTGTGGGAAGGACAACAAACCTCACCTCATTACTTGCCAGGCTTTGGCATTTCAGAGCAGCTACGCCAAATGCTGTCATGCGCAAAGGGTTTCTTGCCCCGCAGGCACTCACGGACCAGCATAAAAGCCGGCCCTGCACCTCGCACCCTCACACACTCCACCAGACGCCTTCTCCCCTGTGACCAACAAGGTGAGCCTGAACCCTGGCCCCATCCTTCACCCACCCCACCGGCCCTATCTCTCCACTTACCCTCTGCCTCCACACTTAGCAGCCCTTCCACCTCCCCAACACCATGCTCCCCACAAACACAGGTCTCCCCTCTCTCTTGGCCTTCCCCACCACCACTCCTCATGCCCCCAGCACCCTTCACCTTCCCAACACCCTCTCTTCCAGGGACCCTCCACAACACAGACATGTCCTGCTACGACATCTGCCGCCCCTGCGGACCCACCCCGCTGGCTAACAGCTGCAACGAGCCCTGTGTCAGGCAGTGCGAGGACTCCCGCGTCGTCATCCAGCCTCCTGCCGTGCTGGTCACCCTGCCAGGACCCATCCTCAGCTCCTTCCCCCAGAACACCGCCGTTGGATCCTCCGCATCAGCTGCCGTGGGCAGCAACCTCAGCGCCCAGGGAGTGCCCATCTCCTCCGGAGGCTTTGGAGGCTTTGGCCTGGGAGGCCTGGGCTGCATCTCTGGTGGAAGAGCCTGCTACCCCTGCTAAGGACCCATGCCAACACCGCTGACAAAAGACTGCAACACCATGCAAGCCAGAACTCCGACTGAGGATTCACCTCTGCACTGTTCGAGGCACATGGGCTCACCAGCCACGGCTCTTCTTCTCATGGCACTCCACACTCTAGCAGGGAAGGGGGCCAGTCCGTGCTGCCTGGACACATGGCTCACGGACAGCCCATCCTCTCTCATTTCCTTCTACTCCTACCACCATCTTCCATGTCCACTACTCTCCCCTCCAATGGCTTGCTCACAGCCACAAACCCACCCAGCACCTTCCATGTGTTGATTCTATTGCAGTGGAGGAAGACCTTGGGGCTCTGGGAAAATCTGTTGTACCATGGGACACAGCCTGATGGTTGCACTACTTGCACAACAGAACAGGTCCATTCTGCTCTCATACCTTTGCACTCTTTTTCCACAATAAAGTTCTTGTGCATGTCAGCCTGTGATGTCTCCTCTTCCTTTCTGCTCCCAACACTCCTTCTAATTCACTCAACATTAAGCAGGGCTCGGCAGGCGAGCAGGGCCCAAGTCTGTTGTTGTTCAAGGAGCTTCTTGACAGCACTCATGCATATAGCGTTGTTTTAAAACAAGAAGAGTCATAGATTTGACAGAAGGACCACATAGCATAAAACGCATTGGCTGGATGAGCACATTCAAGGAGAAGCAGCCAACATCCCTATGCCCAGGTAAAGACCAGGGTGGAGTGTTATCTCACGGGAGTCTGTCCTGGGACCAGTTTTATTTCACCTCCTCATCCCTGACATACATGGTGGGATTGAGTGGGCCCTCGGCAAGTTTGTGCATGGCACCAAGCTCAGTGGGGTGGCCGACACCTTAGAGGAAAAAGGGATGCCACCTGGAAGGACCTTGACAGGCTTAGCAGGTGGGCCCAAGGAAACTTCAAGGATTTCAACAAGGCTGATTGCAAGGTCCTGCATTTGGGTTGAGACAATCCCCAGCATGAATACAGACTAAGCAACAACTGGATTGAGAGCAACCTCTCAGAAAATGACTTGGGGGTACTTGTGGAGAAACATCTTAACATGAGCCAGCGATGTAAACTCACAGCCCAGAAAGCCAGCCGTTGCCTGGGCTGCACCAATAGAAGTGCAGCTAACACACAGAGGGATGCGATTCTCTCTCTCTACTCTGTGCTTTTCCAATCCCACCTGGAAGACTTTGTTGAGTGCCTGGGCCCCCAGCATAAGACAGATCTGGACCTGTTAGAGCATGAGATGATCAGAGAGCTGGAGCACCTCTCCTACAAACACAGGCTGAGAGTGCCAGGCTAGGTCAGCCTGGGGAAGAGAAGGCTCCAAGAGATTGTATACAGACTGTGTAGTACATAGAGCAGGCTACAGGAAAGGTGGGGAGGAACACTTTATCAGGGTGTGTAGTGATATGACAAGTATTAACAGCTTGAAGCTAAAAGAAAGTAGATTTAGATTAGATATAAGGAAGAAATTCTTTTCCCTTAGGATGGTGAACTAACCCAGACAAGCTGTGGATGCCTCACCCCTTGGAAGTGTTAGAGGCCAGCTTGGATGGGGCTTTGGGCATCCTGATCCACTGGAAAGAATGCCTGCCCATGGCAGATGTTTGGAGCTACATGATGCTTAACATCCCTTCCAACCCAAAACACTCAATCATTTGATGATTCCATCTGCTTTAATGCTCAGGTTGCCTTGTATGTTCTCAGGACTTGGACTCGAAAAGCCTCATGGGTCTAGATCGTCTACAGTTGTAGGAGTGTATAAAAAGGGACACAAGACTTCTCTTACCAAGTATGTCACTGACAACAGCAGCAATGGGCTGCTGCTGTTCATCTGGCATGTGACACAAGACCTTCACTTGCCCAACCAAAGGTCTGGGCTAGCTAAGGGACTTTTGCATGGGTCAGAAGTCAGCACACACTGAGTAACTCTTTTCCATCAGGATTTTCTGGCCACCACCCCTGACAAATACCATCAAGACACTCCAATCAGTGTCATGGAATGAGGGTTGCACCTCTGGGATGAGGCTGGATCTAGGGCTCACCAAATCCTCAACTGCAGCTCATTCTCAAAGAATCCTGTACTTTCTCAGTTTCTGAATGGCCATGTCATTGGAGGGAGCATCAAAGCCTTTACTAAAGGCAACATAAGCAACAGCTGCTGATCTTCCCTCATCTACCAGGAGAGTTATTTCAATGTGGAAGACACTGAGAAGGCCCAGGCATGACTTCAGTTCTCTAACTCCATGCTCAATACTCCCCTTCACGTTCTTCTCCTTTGTGTGCTCGGCAATGCTTCCCAAGAAGATTTCCATCCGCACTTTCCCAGAGACTGATGGCAGGCCAACCAGCCTGCAGTTCCCCACACCTTCCTTCTCCATCTTGTTCAACATAGAAGTGGGATGAGTCTCTTGCAGTCTTCAGGAACCCGATCACCATCAACTTTCAAAGAAAACTGAAAGCCTTGTGAAGATATCAGCCAGGACTCTGTGGTGGTTTTTCCGCGCTTGGTAGCTAAAAACCACAACTGCTCTCTCACTCCCCCTCCTTGGATGAGGAGGGGAAGAACTGAAGAACAACTCCCTAGTAGAGATAAAAATAATTTAATTAAAGGGAAAAGCTAATGATAATTCATATTAAGGAAAGATTATTATTAACTAAACAATTTAACTAAAGAAAAAAAAAAAAAGGAAAGGAGAAATGGGAGGAGGAAAGGGAAAATAATAAATAAATAAATAAATAAATAAATAAATAAAGGCTTTGTGGCAGTGCAGAGGAAAGAAATTACTCTCTACTTCCCTCTAATGAGTGATGCTTGACCACATCCTTGAAGCAGGGCCTCACCCTGAAGCAGGGCCTCAACGCACGTAGCCGGTGTTTGGGAGGAGGACTGACGTTTTCACAATGAGAGCCCAACAATCCGCTCTTTTTCCTGTTTCCATTTTTATTGCTGAGTGTGACATCATATGGTATGGAATATCTCTTAGCCTTGTTTAAGTCAGCTGCCCTGGTGATGTTTCTCTTCTCAATTTTTTGCCCACCCCCTAGGAGGGTTAGAGAGAGTCCTGATGTGCCAGCACTGCTCCGCAGTAGACACAGCACTGTAGAGATAACACTGCTGTTCTAGCTACAAGTGCAGAGCACAGCACTGTATGGGCTGCTGCAGGGAAAGCTAACATCCCAGCCAGACACAGTACAGACTCTCAGCATTTGTGGGTGCAACCTGACAGGTCCTGTGCACTTCAGTACATCCAGTGGCACAGCTTCTCCGTCTTCCTCGGCAATGTGCACTACTCACCTGAGAGACAGCCCGCAAAACACTCACCTTGGCTAACCAGTGAAAGGCTTTGATGTTCACTCACCCTTTGCAGGTTTAGCTCGCATGCCTCCAGTTTCCATCTGAAATGTCCAAATCATCTTTCAGAAAATTAAACACTGGGCAGAGAAATAGGTTTCCCCCTTGACACAAATCCCAAACATCATCTCCAATAATATGATGCCTACCAGCTGGCCCTTTCTCATAGTCCATCTTGTCCTCTGCCTTTCATGAACCTCAGGGCCGCTCACAGACCACACCACCCAGCCCAAGAAATCCCATCAAGCAAAGTGTCAAGCCTTGTCTTCTCTCGGGCCTTCAGATGTGGAGGAAAAGGAGAAACATGGAAAAGTCGGAAAACACCGCCAGGGTAGGACCTACTCACCTCCCCTTCCTTCTTTTCGTAGCACCCGCTTCTATGCCCAATGCTGTCCACTGCAATAACTTGCTGACAGCCACAAAGTCCAATATGGATGGGTCACACCACATGAATGCCACACAAAGACCTCACTCATGACACCGCACCTCTACCAGTCTTTCGACACATCACCTACCTGCCCTCCCATGCCACTTTCAGAGAAAGGCTCCAGCCTCTAATTCTGTCACTTCGAAGGTAACGCCAGGATCTAACACCATGTCCAAACAGGAGGAAATGAAAAGGTCAAGTTGTGGGAAGGACACCACACCCCACCTCTTTACATGCCAGGCTTTGGCATGCAAGAGCAGCTCACGCCAAATGTTGTCATGCACAGAGGCTCTCTCACCCTGCGGGCACTCAAGGAGCAACATAAAAGCCGGCCCTGCACCTCGCTCCCTCACACACTCCTTTCAACACCTTCTCCTCTGCGACCAAGGTGAGCCTCAACCCCAATCCCCTCCTTCACCCGCCCCATCGAAACCATCTCTCCACAGGTGCTATGCCCCTAAACCCAGCAGGCATACCACCTCCCCACGACCATGCTCCCCACACACACAGGCCTCCCCATTCTCCTTGCTTACCTAGGCACCACTCCTCACACCCCCAACACCCTACACATTCCCAACAGCCTCTCTTCCAGGCACCCTCCACACCACAGACATGTCCTGCTACGACATCTGCCGCCCCTGCGGACCCACCCCGCTGGCTAACAGCTGCAACGAGCCCTGTGTCAGGCAGTGCGAGGACTCCCACGTCGCCATCCAGCCTTCCACCGTGGTGGTCACCCTGCCAGGACCCATCCTCAGCTCCTTCCCCCAGAACACCGCCGTTGGATCCTCCGCATCAGCTGCCGTGGGCAGCAACCTCAGCGCCCAGGGAGTGCCCGTCTCCTCTGGGGGATTCGGAGGCTTTGGCCTTGGAGGCTATGGCTTTGGAGGCCTGGGCTGCATCAACGGAGGAAGAGCCTGCTACCCCTGCTAAGGACCCACACCAACACCCCTGACAGCAGCTAACAATGCCCTGCAGCCAACTTCATGGACTGAGGATGCTCTGATCAACGTGCTCTGGGAGTACCTTCCACACAAAATGCACAGCTGCTGATGGTCACTGTGCCTGCATCTCTGACCAGGGCCCTGCTGCTTGTGCTCCTTCCTTTTCACGAGTCTTCCTCAATAAAGTTCTAATGCATGCCAGCCTGACACTCCTCCTTTCTTCACACAACAATCTTCATCCAATGGAACCTGGACGGGCTGGAGAAGCAGGCCCATGTGAACTGCATGAGGTTCAACAAGTCCATGTACTGAACGTGGGTCAGGGCAATCCCAGATAAGAGTAGAGACTAGGAGAAGAACTCATTGAGAGCAGCTCTGCAGAGAAGGACTTAGGTTGTTCTGCTGGATGAAAGGCTCTACAGGATCCAGCAGTGCATGCCTGCAGCCCACAAGGCCAACTGCATGCAGTGCTTCATCAACAGAGGACTGGCCAACATAGTGAGGGAGTTGATTTTCCCCCTCTTTTCTGTTCTCGTGAAGCAGCACCTTGAGCACCTCTCCTGTGAAAGAAGGCTCAGAGAGCTGGGGATGTTCAGCCTGGAGAAGTGAAGGCTCTGCGGAGGCTTCCTTGAGGCTTTTCAGTAGTTAAAGGGGTCTTCACAAAGGATGAAGAATGTCTCTTTACTCGTGTAGATAATGATAGGAGAAGGGGTAATGGTCTTCAACTAAAAGAGGATAGATTTAGACTAGACATTAGGAGGAAATTCTTCACTGTGAGGATGGTGAGGATGGTGAGGATGTTGTGGTTAAACACAACAGGTAAGTTGTGGTTACCCCAGCCCCAGTGGTGTTCAGGGCCAGCCTGGATGGGACGTTGGCCAACGTAATGTAGTGGGTGGCATCCTTGCCTATGGCCGGGGGCTGGAGAAGATGATCCTTAAAGTCCCTTCCAAGGTGAGCCATTCGATGATGATTCCTTCTTGACCCTGTTTAAATACATGGTTCTAGATCAGGTCGAAAAGTGCCAGAAGACCTCCTCTATTGTGCTGTTGTTACATGGCAAGGTTTTGGTAGTGGGGACTACAGAGGAGGCCTCTGTGAGATGAATTCAGAAGTTGCCCCGTGTTTGATATGGGCCTGTTTCAGCCATCTACAAAGGGACCTAAAACTGTCCAGTGCCGAGCCAATAACTTATGATGTTTGTGCCTCTCTGATCCTCCACCTTCACAACAAACACTATCACAGAGTCCTACATATAGGTAGGATGTCAGTCACTTCTACGTAGAAGATGCTGTGCAGGCACACAGGGGATATGCTCTCTATAAATCCATGCTGACTACTCTCCATCACTTTTCCGTACTTGAGAATACATTCAGGGAAGATTTCCTCAGAACCTTCCCAGGGACTGATGTCAGGCTGACCAGGCTGCAGTTTCCCAGATATTCATCCCTTAATCTGTTCTTGAACAAAAGAGTGGGATGAGTCTCTTCCAGTTTTCAGGAACCTCTCCCAGTCACCATGACCTTTCAAAAATAACTGAAACTGCTATTGCAAACATATCACCTGGGGCATTCAGTGTTTGCAGGTGTAGCTTGTTGGGTCCCACGCACTCCTGCATAACCAGTTACACAGACTCCCCAGCATCTTCTTCAACAAGCTGCAGTGGGAAACCCTTCAAAACAGTCACCTTGGCAGATCAGGGGCTGCACTTGCCATTGCCCACTCCTCAGAATGCAACCACGACCACTGGGGCCTCAGGTCCACAGCCACAAGCAGCATGCACACCTCCAGCTCCCCTCTGAAAGGTCCACATTGTATGTGTCAACACTGAAAACCATGCACAGAAATTGCATTCCCCCTTGAAATTCAACTCAAAGAACACCCCAGTACTTTGGGCCCAGACCTTCTGGACACTCCCACATGTCTGTCCCTGCCCCTCACAAATCTTACAGCCTCTCCCAGGCCTCAACAGACAGCCCAAGGGATTCCAACCAAACTGCATTAGGCAAAGGCCCTTGTGCTGGCCACAGAAAACGGAGCAATATGGTGTTGCCAATGCAACATTTGAAGAAGCATGGCAGGGCTCCCAATGCATTTAGTCTTGTCAGCCCTGAGACAGGCCTGCGACTACAACACCCTGCTATGCAAACACCTCTTCTCTGCCTCTTTGGACTGCGGCCCCAGGGACAAGACAGAGGTCTTGCTCCCATACACTTGCTCCCACATACAGACTCTATGTGCAAGATGGCCACCAAGCCACCAATGTAGCACACCCAACGGGAAAGACAAGGGCTAAACGCAGGCTGGTGAGTTGGGATAAAGGCATGGAGGAAGTGAATGTGATGCAAGTGGTAGCGCATCACGCCCAGCATACCTGAGAAACACTGGCAAACCTACTGGGGTTGCCAACAAGGGGGGCATCCTCCTCACTACAAAGCCAACGACCACACCTCCTGAGTGCCAAACTATGACCTCATGGACAACAACGCACCTCTCCCATGTCTTGAATGCAACATCTATCCACCCCTACATGAACCTTCAAAAGCTATACTTCGGTCTTTAATACTCTCACTTGAAATGTTCCGCCACTTTCAACATCCTCAACAGGAAGAAATGGAGGCAGAACATTGTGGGGAGATCACACCCCACCTCATTACTTGAGAGGGTTGTGGCATGTAAGAGCAGCTCACGCGAAATGCTGTCATGCGCAAAGGGTTTCTTGCTCCGCAGACTCTCGGGAACAAGCATAAAAGCCGGCCCTGCGCCTCTCACCCTCACACACTCCTGCCGAAGCCTTCTCCCCTGCACCCAACAAGGTGAGTCTGAACTCTGCTCCGCTCCTTCACCCACCGCACCTGGCCCATCTCTCCAGAGAACTTCTCTCCCCAACCTCAGCAGCCCTTCCACCTCCCAACCACCAGGCTCCCCATAGCCCCACTCTGGGCCTTTCCACTCCTTTGAACTCCCCCAGCACAGCTCTTCAAGAAAAGAACACCCTCTGCCTTACTAACACCCTCTCTTCCAGGGACCCTCCACAACACAGACATGTCCTGCTACGATATCTGCCGCCCCTGCGGACCCACCCCGCTGGCTAACAGCTGCAACGAGCCCTGTGTCAGGCAGTGCGAGGCCTCCCACGTCGTCATCCAGCCTCCTACCGTGCTGGTCACCCTGCCAGGACCCATCCTCAGCTCCTTCCCCCAGAACACCGCCGTTGGATCCTCTGCATCAGCTGCTGTGGGCAGCAACCTCAGTTCCCAGGGAGTGCCCATCTCCTCTGGTGGCTTCGGAGGCTTTGGCCTGGGAGGCCTGGGCTGCATCTCAGGTGGAAAAGCCTGCTACCCCTGCTAAGGTCGCATGCCAATATTCCTGACAGTAGCCTCCAACACCATGCAAGACAGCTCTCGGTCTGAGGACCCAATTCCGTGCTGTCCATGGAATACGAGCTGACAAGCCACAGCTCGTCATTCCATGGCACAACAAAGCAAGCAAACAAGGTATTGGACAGCCCTTGCTGTCAGGAAACATGGCCAACATACCTCCTTCTTTCTTCCTCTTTCTTCTTTCCATAGAACCACCTCCTACGGCCACTACCTACAGCTGCAATGCCTTGCTCACTAGCACAATCCCTCCGGAAACCTTCAGGGGCTACTCCCACCATGGGGTAGGGAGACCTAAGCGCTCTGGGAAAATCTGCTCTACTCAAGGACATTGGCTGGTAGTCACCCTCCAGGCACCTCAGAATGTGCACCTTCCACTTGACGTACCCTCTGTTTCATGTTTTCCTCAATAAAATCAATCTGCATCCCATATCCTGAAAGCCTCGTCTTCCTTTCTTCTCCCAACGCTCTTCCAACTTCACTTGACAGAAAGAAAAAAAAGCAGGGCTTAAGTGGCCATCAGGGCCCAAGCCTGGTGGTATACAAATAGTGTTTGGAAAACGCTCTTACATAGCTCCTTCCTGCTGAAGTGGAAAGACATGATGGGCCACTCGGCAGATCCTTAACTGGCTGCATGATCACATTCCAAGAGTTGCGCTCAAGAGCTTGGTGCCCAGCTGGAGACAAGGGAGGCATGGTGTCACTTTAGGGTCTCTCTTAAGGCCTGTATTATTTAACACTTCTGTCACACAAACACCTCACATATGGTACAAGACTCCTCATGCATTGTGGATGCGCCTTTGCATTGTCACTGACCCACTGGGTCATCAGCTCCACAACCACAGCTATTTCTTTCAAGGCATGAACCAGAGAAGCAAGGACGTGGGCTATTCTATGATTCTTGGACACATGGCCCACTTACATTCTACCATTCTCCTACTTCTTTCCTTGGCTTGCACTGTCTCCTATGTCCAGTTCTCTCTGCTGCTACAACGTGCTCACGAGCCAACCACCACCAGGGATCAACTCCCTCTCTGCTGCTTGCTTCCGTCATAGGGCATGAAGTTCTCCGTGCTCTGGAAAAGTCTCCCGCACACAATGATGAGATTTTCGTCACCCTACCTGCATCCAAGACCCCCAAGGGAAGTTCCACTTGATGCTCCTTCCTTTCCATGCACTTTCCTCAATAAAAGTCTCTGCCAATAATCGATGTTGTTTGTGCCTCTCTGATCCTCCACCTTCACAACAAACACTATCACAGAGTCCTACATATAGGTAGGATGTCAGTCACTTCTACGTAGAAGATGCTGTGCAGGCACACAGGGGATATGCTCTCTATAAATCCATGCTGACTACTCTCCATCACTTTTCCGTACTTGAGAATACATTCAGGGAGGATTTCCTCAGAACCTTCCCAGGGACTGATATCAGGCTGACCAGGCTGCAGTTTCCCAGAAATTCCTCCTTCAACTTTTCTTGAACAAAAGAGTGGGATGAGTCTCTTCCAGTTTTCAGGAACCTCTCCCAGTCACCATGACCTTTCAAAAATAACTGAAACTGCTATTGCAAACATATCACCTGGGGCATTCAGTGTTTGCAGATGTAGCTTGTTGGATCCCACGTACTCCTGCATAACCAGCCACACAGACTCCCCAGCATCTTCGTCAACAAGCTGCAGTGGGAAACCCTTCAAAACAGTCACCTTGGCAGATCAGGGGCTGCACTTGCCATTCCCCACTCCTCAGAATGCAACCACGACCACTGGGGCCTCAGGTCCACAGCCACAAGCAGCATGCACACCTCCAGCTCCCCTCTGAAACGTCCACATTGTATGTGTCAACACTGAAAACCATGCACAGAAATAGGATTCCCCCTTGACACTCACCTCAAAGAATACCCCAGTTTTTGGGCCCAGACCTTCTAGACACTCCCACATGTCTGTCCCTGCCCCTCACAAATCTCACAGCCTCTCCCAGGCCTCAACAGACAGTCCAAGGGATTCCCACCAAACTCCGTTAGGCCAAAGCCCTTGCTGTCAACGTGCTGGCCATACAAAACGGAGCTCAATGGAGGTGCCAATGCAACCCTTTGGGAAGCATGGCAGGGCTCCCAACGCACTTAGTCTTGTCAGCCCTGAGACAGGCCCGCTAGTACAACACCCTGCTATGCAAACACCTCTTCTCTGCCTCTTTGGACTGCGGCCCCAGGGACAAGACAGGGGTCTTGCTCCCATACACGTGCTCCCACATACAGACTCTACATGCAAGATGGTCACCAAGCCACCAATGAAGCACACCCAACAGGAAAGACAAGGGCTAAACGCAGGCTGATGAGTTGGGATGAAGGCACGGAGGGACTGAATGTGATGCAAGTGGTAGCGCATCACGCCCAGCATACCTGAGAAGCACTGGCCAACCTACTGTGGATGCCAACAAGGGGGTCCTCCTCCTCACAAAAAAGCCTCCGACCACACCTCATGAGTGGCAAACCATGACCTCATGGACAACAACGCACCTCTCCCATGTCTTCAATGCAACATCTATCCACCCCTACATGAACCTTCAAAAGCTATCCTTCAGTCTTTAATACTCTCACTTGAAATGTTCCGCCACTTCCAACATCCTGAACAGGAAGAAATGGAGGCAGAACATTGTGGGGAGATCACACCCCACCTCATTACTTGAAGGGTTGTGGCATGTAAGAGCAGCTCACGGCTAATGATGTCATGCGCAAAGGCTCTCTCACCTCATGGATACTCGGGGATCAGCATAAAAGCCGGCCCTGCGCCTCTCACCCTCACACACTCCTGCCGAAGCCTTCTCCCCTGCACCCAACAAGGTGAGTCTGAACTCTGCTCCGCTCCTTCACCCACCGCACCTGGCCCATCTCTCCACAAACCTTCTCTCCCCAACCTCAGCAGCCCTTCCACCTCCCAACCACCAGGCTCCCCATAGCCCCACTCTGGGCCTTTCCACTCCCTTGAACTCCCCCAGCACAGCTCTTCAAGCAAAGAACACCCTCCGCCTTACTAACACCCTCTCTTCCAGGGACCCTCCACAACACAGACATGTCCTGCTACGACATCTGCCGCCCCTGCGGACCCACCCCGCTGGCTAACAGCTGCAACGAGCCCTGTGTCAGGCAGTGCGAGGCCTCCCACGTCGTCATCCAGCCTCCTACCGTGCTGGTCACCCTGCCAGGACCCATCCTCAGCTCCTTCCCCCAGAACACCGCCGTTGGATCCTCCGCATCAGCTGCCGTGGGCAGCAACCTCAGCGCCCAGGGAGTGCCCATCTCCTCTGGTGGCTTCGGAGGCTTTGGCCTGGGAGGCCTGGGCTGCATCTCAGGTGGAAGAGCCTGCTACCCCTGCTAAGGTCGCATGCCAATATTCCTGACAGTAGCCTCCAACACCATGCCAGCCAGCTCTCGGTCTGAGGACCCAATTCCGTGCTGTCCATGGAATACGAGCTGACAAGCCACAGATCGTCATTCCATGGCACAACAGAACAAGCAAGCAAGGTATTGGACAGCCCTTGCTGTCAGGAAACATGGCCAACATATCTCCTTCTTTCTTCCTCTTTCTTGTTTCCATAGAACCACCTCCTACGGCCACTACCTACGGCTGCAATGCCTTGCTCACTAGCACAATCCCTCCGGAAACCTTCAGGGGCTGCTCCCACCATGGGGTAGGGAGACCTAAGCGCTCTGGGAAAATCTGCTCTACGCAAGGACATTGGCTGATAGTCACCCTCCAGGCACCTCAGAATGTGCAACTTCCACTTGACGTACCCTCTGTTTCATGTTTTCCTCAATAAAATCAATCTGCATTCCATATCCTGAAAGCCTCGTCTTCCTTTCTTCTCCCAACGCTCTTCCAACTTCACGCGACAGAAAGAAAAAAAAGCAGGGCTCAAGTGGCCATCAGGGCCCAAGCCTGGTGGTATACAAATAGCGTTTGGAAAACGCTCTTACATAGCTCCTTCCTGCTGAAGTAGAAAGACATGATGGGCCACTCAGCAGATCCTTAACTGGCTGCATGATCACATTCCAAGAGTTGCGCTCAAGAGCTTGGTGCCCACCTGGAGACAAGGGAGTCATGGTGTCACTTTAGGGTCTCTCTTAAGGCCTGTATTATTTAACACGTCTGTCACACAGACACCTCACAAATGGTGCGAGACTCCTCATGCATTGTAGATGCGCCTTTGCATTGTCACTGACCCACTGGCTCATTAGCTCCACAACCACAGCTATTTCTTTCAAGGCATGAACCAGAGAAGCAAGGACGTGGGCTATTCTGCGATTCTTGGACACATGGCCCACTTACATTCTACCATTCTCCCACTTCTTTCCTTGACTTGCACTGTCTCCTATGTCCAGTTCTCTCTGCTGCTACGATGTGCTCACGAGCCAAACACCACCAGGGATCGACTCCCTCTCCGGTGCTTCCATCATAGGGCATGAAGTTCTCCGTGCTCCGGGAAAGTCTGCTGCACACAAGGATGAGATTTTGGTCACCCTACCTGCATCCAAGACCCCCAGGGGCTGTTCCACTTGATGCCCCTTCCTTTCCATGCACTTTCCTCAATAAAAGTCTCAAGCCTGCCAGCCTGATGCTTCTCCTCTTCTCTTCATCTTCCCACTTCCCACAGTACAAACCAAAGATCAAGAGGTCATTGGCGTACGTCAAAAAGGACCACAACACCGTAAAATACATCACCCAGAACCTACAAGTGCCCAAACAGAAGCTTCATCATGCTAACGCTCTTCTCCCCGTGCCTTCTGAAACAATTTCCCCTCATTAGCACACACTACCACTGCTTTCTTCTCTACTATGATCCTACACTGTCACAACAAACACTATCCCAGAATGATGTAGTCAAGAAGAAAACTCTTGACACCGGGGAGGGAAATAGCTGTGGTCAAGAAAGGTCAGCAGGCTGTCCAGTACCATGTGCAGTGGCATGCAGCCACTTTTCAGACCACCCCACTGTTTGTTTGTGTAACCCATACTTGCCAGAGTCTCTGCAAGTGTGTCACGGGAGCAAGCATCAAAGCCTTTCCGAAAGGTAAGGTAAGCAACAGCTGTTGCTCTCCCCTTGTGCACCCAGCAGGTCACTTCCATGAAGAAGACACTGAGAAGGCTCCAGTATGATCTGCTCTTTGTAGATCAATGCTGACTACTCCCCATCTCTTTCTTATCATTCATGTGCTTGTGGTGTGCTTTCCAGGAGGATTTCTTTCAGAACCTTCCCAGTGATGCATGACAGACCGACCAGCCTGCAGATTCCCAGACCTTCCTTCTCCAGTTTGTTGAACATCACAGTGGGATGAACCTCTTCCAGTCTTCAGGAACCCAGTTGCCATCAACTTTCAAAGAAAGATGAAAGTAGCCTTGTGAAGATATCAGCCAGCACTCTCAGCATTTTTGGGTGCCACATTACAGGTCCTATGCACTTCAGAACATCCCGTGGCACATCTTCTCCATCTTCCTCAGACACATGCACTACTCACCTGAGAGACAGCCCGTGAAACACTCACCTTGCCTTGCAATGGAAGGCCTTGATATCCACCCCGTCTTCTGAGTTGCAGATTGTGAAATGTGTTCATCTGATTCGTGTCAATATGGAACAATGCTAGGGCCGCATGGTATGCTGAATGTGACCTTCTGCCTTACATACCCTTGAATAACCACAAGTCTAAGAAAAACAGAGTGGTTAATGTATATAGTTCTTGTATCTTACAAAGGAATGTTTTAGCAATTCCTGTCAATAGATGTTTGAAGGGAAATCTATTTGTGGGCTTCTCCTTGAAGTCTCTGATATCTGGGGGGATTCAGAATAAGTGCTAACTATTATGACTATTGCATGGGACACTATGCAAGTCTGCTGTTATCTGGCCAGGAGATTAAGGAGAAAGGGAAAGCTGAGGGATAACTAAAAGACAAAGCTTGCAGGGAACGCTGCACAAGTCTCTGACATACAGCCAAGTTGGACAAAGGAGAAGGACAAGAAAACAAAAGCCTGGGAGGAAGACTATGAGCCTTCAGCACGAGAGACACCCAGAGACCTCAGAGGGACCACCGGAGACTGATACGCATGCTCCAGTTGGAGGGTTTGGATTCCGGAAACTAATTAATAACCCCGTTTTTTTCTAGAAGTAGTAATGAATATTTGTTAGCCTTGGAGCATAAAATTCATCTGCTTGATGTAACTGGCATGGGTCTTGGTGGAGCAGAGACTCCCGGCGCACCGAGCGCTGTTTGCATAGCTCTATTCCTTTCATAAATAGTAAAATTTGATTATAGTTCTATTTTGAAGACTGAGCCATTTATAACAAGATCATACAATTCCAGGTTTGTCTGAAATTTCCAAACCATCTTTCACAAAATCAAATGCTGGGCAGAGAAATAGGTTTTCCCCTTGACACAAATCCCAAAATCATCCCCAATAACAAGATAGCTCCCACGTGGAACTTTCTCACACTCCCTCTTGTCCTCTGCCTTTCATGAACCTCAGGACCGCTCACAGACCACACAACTCAGCCCGAGAAATCCCATCAAGCCGAGCGTCAAGCCTTGTGTTCTCTGGGAACTTCAGCTTTGGACGAAAAGGGGGGGAAGCCCATGGTGTCAGGAACCAAGGCCAGTGTAGGACCTACTCACCTCTCATTCCTTCTTTTCATAGCACCCAATTCTATGCCCGATGCTGTCCATTGCAATAACTTGCTGACAGCCACAAAGCCCAGTGTGGCTGGGCCACACCACATGAATGCCACGCAAAGACCTCACTCATGACACCGCACCTCAGCCAGCCCTTGGCCACATCATCTACCTGCCCTCCCATGCACCTTTCAGAGAAATGCTCCAGCCTCTAATTCTCTCACTTTGAAGGTGCCGTCAGGATCTAACACCATGTCCTCACTAGGAGGACATGAAAAGGTCAAGTTGTGGGAAGGACACCACACCCCACCTCTTTACTTGCCAGGCTTTGCAATGGAAGAGCAGCTCACGCCAAATGTTGTCATGCGCAGAGGCTCTCTCGCCCTGCAGGCACTCACGGACCAGCATAAAAGCCGGCCCTGCACCTCGCTCCCTCACACACTCCACCACACGCCTTCTCCCCTGCAAACAACAAGGTGAGTCTAAACCCCGATCCCTTCCTTCACCTGCCTCCCAACACAGTCTCTGCCCCCAACCTCAGCAGCCCTTCCACCTCCCCACTACCATGCTCTCGTAAAATCCCAGGCCTCCCCACTCCCTTGGCCTCCTGCACCACCACTCCTCATGCCCACAACACCCTCCACCTTCCCAACACCCTCTCTTCCAGGCACCCTCCACAACACAGACATGTCCTGCTACGACATCTGCCGCCCCTGCGGACCCACCCCGCTGGCTAACAGCTGCAACGAGCCCTGTGTCAGGCAGTGCGAGGACTCCCACGTTGCCATCCAGCCCTCCACCGTCGTGGTCACCCTGCCAGGACCCATCCTCAGCTCCTTCCCCCAGAACACCGCCGTTGGATCCTCCGCATCAGCTGCCGTGGGCAGCAACCTCAGCGCCCAGGGAGTGCCCGTCTCCTCCGGTGGCTTTGGAGGCTTTGGCCTTGGAGGCTTTGGCTTCGGAGGCCTGGGCTGCTTCTCTGGCAGAAGAGCCTGCTACCCCTGCTAAGGACCCACACCAACACCCCTGACAGCAGCTAACAATGCCCTGCAACCAACTTCATGGACTGAGGATGCTCTGCTGCTTGTGCACCTTCCTTTTCATGAGTCTTCCTTAATAAAGTTCTTATGCATGCCAGCCTGACACTCCTCCTTTCTTCACCCAATGCTCTTCATCCAAAGGAACCTAGACAGGCTGGAGAAGCAGGCCCATGTGAACCACGTGAGGTTCAACAAGTCCATGTACTGAACGTGGGTCAGGGCAATCCCAGACAGGAGTACAGACTGGGAGAAGAACTCAATGAGAGCAACCTGCAGAGAAGGACTTGGATTGTTCTGCTGGATGAAAGGCTCTACAGTATCCAGCAGTGCACGCCTGCAGCCCACAAGGCCAACTGCATGCAGTGCTGCATCAACAGAGCAGTAACCAGCATAGTGAGGGAGTTGATTGCCCGCCTCTTTTCTGTCCTCGTGAGGCTCTACTTTGACCAGCTTTCCTATGAAAGAAGGCTCAGAGAGCTGGGGATGTTCAGCCTGGAGAAGTGAAGGCTCTGCGGAGGCTTCCTTGAGGCCTTTCAGTAGTTAAAGGGGTCTTCACAAAGGATGGAGAATGTCTCTTTACTCGTGTAGATAATGATAGGAGAAGGGGTAATGGTCTTCAACTGAAAAAGGATAGATTTAGACTAGATATTAGGAGGAAAATCTTCACTGTGAGGGTGGTGAGGCAATGGTACAGGTAAGTTGTGGTTACCCCAGCTCCGGTGGTGTTCAAGGCCAGCCTGGTTGGGACCTTGGCCAACGTAATATGGTGGGTGACATCCCTTCCTACGGCAGGGGGCTGGAGTAAGATGATCCTTAAAGTTCCTTCCAAGGTGAGACAGTCTATGATTCTATGATGATTCCTTCTTCTCCCTGTTTAAGTACATGGCTTAAGATCAGGTCGAAAAGTGCCACAAGACCTCTCCTGTTGTGCTGTTGTTACATGGAAAAGTTTTGGTAGTGGGGACTACAGAGGAGGCCTATGTGAGATGAATTAAGCAGCTGCCCCATGTTTGATAAGGGCCTGTTTCAGCCATCTACAAAGGGACCTAAAACTGTCCAGTGCCGAGCCAATAACCGATGTTGTTTGTGCCTCTCTGATCCTCCACCTTCACAACAAACACTATCACAGAGTCCTACATATAGGTAGGACGTCAGTCACTTCTACGTAGAAGAAGCTGTGCAGGCACACAGGGGATATGCTCTCTATAAATCCATGCTGACTACTCTCCATCACTTTTCCGTACGTGAGAATACATTCAGGGAGGATTTCCTCAGAACCTTCCCAGGGACAGATATCAGGCTGACCAGGCTGCAGTTTCCCAGAAATTCCTCCTTCAACTTTTCTTGAACAAAAGAGTGGGATGAGTCTCTTCCAGTTTTCAGGAACCTCTCCCATTCACCATGACCTTTCAAAAATAACTGAAACTGCTATTGCAAACATATCACCTGGGGCATTCAGTGTTTGCAGGTGTAGCTTGTTGGGTCCCACGTACTCCTGCATAACCAGCCACACAGACTCCCCAGCATCTTCGTCAACAAGCTGCAGTGGGAAACCCTTCAAAACAGTCACCTTGGCAGATCAGGGGCTGCACTTGCCATTGCCCACTCCTCAGAATGCAACCACGACCACTGGGGCCTCAGGTCCACAGCCACAAGCAGCATGCACACCTCCAGCTCCCCTCTGAAACGTCCACATTGTATGTGTCAACAATGAAAACCACGCACAGAAATTGCATTCCCCCTTGATACTCACCTCAAAGAACACCCCAGCACTTTGGCCCCAGACCTTCTGGACACTCCCACATGTCTGTGCCTGCCCCTCACAAATCTCACAGCCTCTCCCAGGCCTCAACAGACAGTCCAAGGGATTCCCACGAGACTGCATTAGGCCAAAGCCCTTGCTGTCAACGTGCTGGCCATAGAAAAGGGAGCTCAATGGAGGTGCCAATGCAACCCTTTAGGAAGCATAACAGGGCTCCCAACACACTTAGTCTTGTCAGCCCTGAGACAGGCCTGCGACTACAACACCCTGCTATGCAAACACCTCTTCTCTGCCTCTTTGGACTGCGGCCCCAGGGACAAGACAGGGGTCTTGCTCCCATACACGTGCTCCCACATACAGACTCTACGTGCAAGATGGTCACCAAGCCACCAATGAAGCACACCCAACGGGAAAGACAAGGGCTAAACGCAGGCTGATGAGTTGGGATGAAGGCACGGAGGGAGTGAATGTGATGCAAGTGGTAGCGCATCACGCCCAGCATACCTGAGAAGCACTGGCCAACCTACTGTGGATGCCAACAAGGGGGGCCTCCTCCTCACAACAAAGCAAACGACTACACCTCATGACTGCCAAACTATGACCTCACGGACAACAATGCACCTCTCCCATTTTTTGAATGCAACATTTATCCACCCCTGCATGAGCCTTCAAATGCTATCCTTCAGTCTTTAATACTCTCACTTGAAATGTTCTGCCACTTCCAATATCCTCAACAGGAAGAAATGGATGCAGAACATTGTGGGGAGATCACACCCCACCTCATTACTTGAGGGGTTGTGGCATGTAAGAGCGGCTCACGCCAAATACTGTCATGCGCAAAGGCTCTCTCACCTCATGGATACTCGGGGACCAGCATAAAAGCCGGCCCTGCGCCTCTCACCCTCACACACTCCTGCCGAAGCCTTCTCCCCTGCACCCAACAAGGTGAGTCTGAACTCTGCTCCGCTCCTTCACCCACCGCACCTGGCCCATCTCTCCACAAACCTTCTCTCCCCAACCTCAGCAGCCCTTCCACCTCCCAACCACCAGGCTCCCCATAGCCCCACTCTGGGCCTTTCCACTCCCTTGAACTCCCCCAGCACAGCTCTTCAAGCAAAGAACACCCTCCGCCTTACTAACACCCTCTCTTCCAGGGACCCTCCACAACACAGACATGTCCTGCTACGACATCTGCCGCCCCTGCGGACCCACCCCGCTGGCTAACAGCTGCAACGAGCCCTGTGTCAGGCAGTGCGAGGCCTCCCACGTCGTCATCCAGCCTCCTACCGTGCTGGTCACCCTGCCAGGACCCATCCTCAGCTCCTTCCCCCAGAACACCGCCGTTGGATCCTCCGCATCAGCTGCCGTGGGCAGCAACCTCAGCGCCCAGGGAGTGCCCATCTCCTCTGGTGGCTTCGGAGGCTTTGGCCTGGGAGGCCTGGGCTGCATCTCTGGTGGAAGAGCCTGCTACCCCTGCTAAGGGTCCCATGCCAATATTCCTGACAGTAGCCTCCAACACTATGCCAGCCAGCTCTCGGTCTGAGGACCCAGTTCCGTGCTGTCCATGGAATACGAGCTGACAAGCCACAGCTCATCATTCCATGGCACAACAAAGCAAGCAAGCAAGGTATTGGACAGCCCTTGCTGTCAGGAAACATGGCCAACATATCTCCTTCTTTCTTCTTCTTTCTCCTTTCCATAGAACCACCACCTACGGCCACTACTTACGGCTGCAATGCCTTGCTCACTAGCACAATCCCTCCGGAAACCTTCAGGGGCTACTCCCACCATGGGGTAGGGAGACCTAAGCGCTCTGGGAAAATCTGCTCTACTCAAGGACATTGGCTGGTAGTCACCCTCCAGGCACCTCAGAATGTGCACCTTCCACTTGACGTACCCTCTGTTTCATGTTTTCCTCAATAAAATCAATCTGCATCCCATATCCTGAAAGCCTTGTCTTCCTTTCTTCTCCCAACGCTCTTCCAACTTCACCCGACAGAAAGAAAAAAAAAGCAGGGCTCAAGTGGCCATCAGGGCCCAAGCCTGGTGGTATACAAATAGCGTTTGGAAAACGCTCTTACATAGCTCCTTCCTGCTGAAGTGGAAAGACATGATGGGCCACTCGGCAGATCCTTAACTGGCTGCATGATCACATTCCAAGAGTTGCGCTCAAGAGCTTGGTGCCCAGCTGGAGACAAGGGAGGCATGGTGTCCCTTTAGGGTCTCTCTTAAGGCCTGTATTATTTAACACTTCTGTCACACAAACACCTCACATATGGTACAAGACTCCTCATGCATTGTGGATGCAACTTTGCGTTGTCACTGACCCACTGGCTCATTAGCTCCACAACCACAGCTATTTCTTTCAAGGCATGAACCAGAGAAGCAAGGACGTGGGCTATTCTGCGATTCTTGGACACATGGCCCACTTACATTCTAGCATTCTCCCACTTCTTTCCTTGGCTTGCACTGTCTCCTATGTCCAGTTCTCTCTGCTGCTACGATGTGCTCACGAGCCAAACACCACCAGGGATCGACTCCCTCTCCGCTGCTTCCATCATAGGGCATGAAGTTCTCCGTGCTCCGGGAAAGTCTGCTGCACACAAGGATGAGATTTTGGTCACCCTACCTGCATCCAAGCCCCCAGGGGCTGTTCCACTTGATGCTCCTTCCTTTCCATGCACTTTCCTCAATAAAAGCCTCAACCTGCCAGCCTGACGCAACTCCTCTTCTCTTCATCTTCCCACTTCCCACAGTACAAACCAAAGATCAAGAGGTCATTGGCGTACGTCAAAAAGAACCACAACACCGTAAAATACATCACCCAAAACCTACAAGTGCCCAAACAGAAGCTTCATCATGCTAAGGCTCTTCTCCCCGTGCCTTCTGAAACAATTTCCCCTCTTTAGCACAAACTACCACTGCTTTCTTCTCTACTATGATCCTACACTGTCACAACAAACACTATCCCAGAATGATGTAGTCAGGAAGGAACCTCTTGACACCAGGTAGGGCAACAGCTTTGGTCAAGGACGGTCAGGAGGCTCTCCAGGACCATGTGCAGTGGCATGCAGCCACTTTTCAGACCACCCCACTGTTTGTTTGTTTGTGTAACCCGTACTTGTCAGCTTCTCTGCAAGCGTGTCACGGGAGCAAGCATCAAAGCCTTTCCGAAAGGTAAGGTAAGCAACAGCTGTTGCTGTCCCCTTGTGCACCCAGCAGGTCACTTCCATGAAGAAGACACTGAGAAGGCTCCAGTATGATCTGCTCTTTGTAGATCCATGCTGACTACTCCCCATCTCTTTCTTATCATTCATGTGCTTGTGGTGTGCTTTCCAGGAGAATTTCTTTCAGAACCTTCCCAGTGATGCATGACAGACCGAACAGCCTGCAGAGTCCCAGACCTTCCTTCTCCAGCTTGTTGAACATCACAGTGGGATGAACCTCTTCCAGTCTTCAGGAACCCAGTTGCCATCAACTTTCAAAGAAAGATGAAAGTAACCTTCTGAAGATATCAGCCAGCACTCTCAGCATTTTTGGGTGCCACATTACAGGTCCTATGCACTTCAGAACATCCCGTGGCACAGCTTCTCCATCTTCCTCAGCAACATGCACTACTCACCTGAGAGACAGCCTGCGAAACACTCACCTTGCCTAGCAATGGAAGGCCTTGATATCCACCCCGTCTTCTGAGTTGCAGATTGTGAAATGTGTTCATCTGATTCGTGTCAATATGGAACAATGCTAGGGCCGCATGGTATGCTGAATGTGACCTTCTGCCTTACATACCCTTGTATAACCACACGTCTAAGAAAAACAGAGTGGTTAATGTATATAGTTCTTGTATCTTGCAAAGGAATGTTTTAGCAATTCCTGTCAATAGATGTTTGAAGGGAAATCTATTTGTGGGCTTCTCCTTGAAGTCTCTGATATCTGGGGGGGTTTCAGAATAAGTGCTAACTATTATGACTATTGCATGGGACACTATGCAAGTCTGCTGTTATCTGGCCAGGAGATTAAGAAGAAGGGGAAAGCTGAGGGACGACTAAAAAACAAAGCTTGCAGGGAATGCTGCACAAGTCTCTGACATACAGCCAAGTTGGACAAAGGAGAAGGACAAGAAAACAAAAGCCTGGGAGGAAGACTATGAGCCTTCAGCATGAGAGACACCCAGAGACCTCAGAGGGACCACCGGAGACTGATACGCATGCTCCAGTTGGAGGGTTTGGATTCCGGAAACTAATTAATAACCCCGTTTTTTTCTAGAAGTAGTAATGAATATGTGTTAGCCTTGGAGCAAAAAAATCATCTGCTTGATGTAACTGGCATGGGTCTTGGTGGAGCAGAGACTCCCGGCACACCCAGAGCTGTTTGCGTAGCTCTATTCCTTTAATAAATTGTAAACTTTGTTTATAGTCCTATTTTGAAGACTGAGCCATTTATAACAAGAACATATACTTCCAGGTTTGTCTGAAATTTCCAAACCATCTTTCACAAAATGAAATGCTGGGCAGAGAAATAGGTTTTCCCCTTGACGCAAATCCCAAAATCATCCCCAATAACAAGATAGCTCCCACCTGGCCCTTTCTCACACTCCCTCTTGTCCTCTGCCTTTCATGAACCTCAGGACCACTCACAGACCACACAACTCAGCCCGAGAAATCCCATCAAGCCAAGCGTCAAGCCTTGTGTTCTCTGGGAACTTCAGCTTTGGACAAAAAGGGGGGGAAGCCTATGGTGTCAGGAACCAAGGCCAGTGTAGGACCTACTCACCTCTCATTCCTTCTTTTCATAGCACCCAATTCTATGCCCGATGCTGTCCATTGCAATAACTTGCTGACAGCCACAAAGCCCAGTGTGGCTGGGCCACACCACATGAATGCCACGCAAAGACCTCACTCATGACACCGCACCTCAGCCAGCCCTTGGCCACATCATCTACCTGCCCTCCCATGCACCTTTCAGAGAAATGCTCCAGCCTCTAATTCTCTCACTTTGAAGGTGCCGTCAGGATCTAACACCATGTCCTCACTAGGAGGACATGAAAAGGTCAAGTTGTGGGAAGGACACCACACCCCACCTCTTTACTTGCCAGGCTTTGGAATGGAAGAGCAGCTCACGCCAAATCTTTTCATGCGCAGAGGCTCTCTTGCCCTGCAGGCACTCACGGACCAGCATAAAAGCCGGCCCTGCGCCTCGCTCCCTCACACACTCCACCAGACGCCTTCTCCCCTGCAAACAACAAGGTGAGTCTAAACCCTGATCCCTTCCTTCACCTACCTCCCAACACAGTCTCTGCCCCCAACCTCAGCAGCCCTTCCACCTCCCCACTACCATGCTCTCATAAAATCCCAGGCCTTCCCACTCCCTTGGCCTCCTGCACCACCACTCCTCACGCCCACAACACCCTCCACCTTCCCAACACCCTCTCTTCCAGGCACCCTCCACAACACAGACATGTCCTGCTACGACATCTGCCGCCCCTGCGGACCCACCCCGCTGGCTAACAGCTGCAACGAGCCCTGTGTCAGGCAGTGCGAGGACTCCCACGTCGCCATCCAGCCTTCCACCGTGGTGGTCACCCTGCCAGGACCCATCCTCAGCTCCTTCCCCCAGAACACCGCCGTTGGATCCTCCGCATCAGCTGCCGTGGGCAGCAACCTCAGCGCCCAGGGAGTGCCCGTCTCCTCCGGTGGCTTTGGAGGCTTTGGCCTTGGAGGCTTTGGCTTCGGAGGCCTGGGCTGCTTCTCTGGCAGAAGAGCCTGCTACCCCTGCTAAGGACCCACGCCAACACCCCTGACAGCAGCTAACAATGCCCTGCAACCAACTTCATGGACTGAGGATGCTCTGCTGCTTGTGCACCTTCCTTTTCATGAGTCTTCCTTAATAAAGATCTTATGCATGCCAGCCTGACACTCCTCCTTTCTTCACCCAATGCTCTTCATCCAAAGGAACCTAGACAGGCTGGAGAAGCAGGCCCATGTGAACCACGTGAGGTTCAACAAGTCCATGTACTGAACGTGGGTCAGGGCAATCCCAGACAGGAGTACAGACTGGGAGAAGAACTCAATGAGAGCAACCTGCAGAGAAGGACTTGGGTTGTTCTGCTGGATGAAAGGCTCTACAATATCCAGCAGTGCACGCCTGCAGCCCACAAGGCCAACTGCATGCAGTGCTGCATCAACAGAGCAGTAACCAGCATAGTGAGGGAGCTGATTGCCCCCCTCTTTTCTGTCCTCATGAGGCTCTACTTTGACCAGCTTTCCTATGAAAGAAGGCTCAGAGAGCTGGGGATGTTCAGCCTGGAGAAGTGAAGGCTCTGCGGAGGCTTCCTTGAGGCCTTTCAGTAGTTAAAGGGGTCTTCACAAAGGATGGAGAATGTCTCTTTACTCGTGTAGATAATGATAGGAGAAGGGGTAATGGTCTTCAACTGAAAAAGGATAGATTTAGACTAGATATTAGGAGGAAAATCTTCACTGTGAGGGTGGTGAGGCAATGGTACAGGTAAGTTGTGGTTACCCCAGCTCCGGTGGTGTTCAAGGCCAGCCTGGTTGGGACCTTGGCCAACGTAATATGGTGGGTGACATCCCTTCCTACGGCAGGGGGCTGGAGTAAGATGATCCTTAAAGTTCCTTCCAAGGTGAGACACTCTGTGACTCTATGATGATTCCTTCTTCTCCCTGTTTAAGTACATGGTTCAAGATCAGGTCGAAAAGTGCCACAAGACCTCTCCTGTTGTGCTGTTGTTACGTGGAAAAATTTTGGTAGTGGGGACTACAGAGGAGGCCTCAGTGAGATGAATTAAGCAGCTGCCCCATGTTTGATAAGGGCCTGTTTCAGCCATCTACAAAGGGACCTAAAACTGTCCAGTGCCGAGCCAATAACCGATGTTGTTTGTGCCTCTCTGATCCTCCACCTTCACAACAAACACTATCACAGAGTCCTACATATAGCTAGGACGTCAGTCACTTCTACGTAGAAGATGCGGTGTAGGCACACATGGAATATGCTCTCTAAAAATCCATGCTGATTACGCTCCATCACGTTTCCGTACTTGAGAATACATTCAGGGAGGATTTCCTCAGAACCTTCCCAGGGACTGATGTCAGGCTGACCAGGCTGCAGTTTCCCAGAAATTCCTCCTTCAACTTCTCTTGAACAAAAGAGTGGGATGAGTCTCTTCCAGTTTTCAGGAACCTCTCCCAGTCACCATGACCTTTCAAAAATAACTGAAACTGCTATTGCAAACATATCACCTGGGACATTCAGTGTTTGCACGTGTAGCTTGTTGAGTCCCACGTACTCCTGCATAACCAGCCACACAGACTCCCCAGCATCTTTGTCAACAAGCTGCAGTGGGAAACCCTTCAAAACAGTCACCTTGGCAGATCAGGGGCTGCACTTGCCATTCCCCACTCCTCAGAATGCAACCATGACCACTGGGGCCTCAGGTCCACAGCCACAAGCAGCATGCACACCTCCAGCTCCCCTCTGAAACGTCCACATTGTATGTGTCAACACTGAAAACCATGCACAGAAATAGGATTCCCCCTTGACACTCACCTCAAAGAACACCCCAGCACTTTGGGCCCAGACCTTCTGGACACTCCCACATGTCTGTCCCTGCCCCTCACAAATCTCACAGTCTCCACCAGGCCTCAACAGACAGCCTAAGGGATTCCCACCAAACTGCATTAGGCCAAAGCCCTTGCTCTCAATGTGCTGGCCACAGAAAAGGGAGCATTATGGAGTTGCCAACACAACCCTTTAGGAAGCATGGCAGGGCTCCCAACACACTTAGTCTTGTCAGCCCTGAGACAGACCCGCGACTCCAACACCCTGCTATGCAAACACCTCTTCTCTGCCTCTTTGGACTGCGGCCCCAGGGACAAGACAGGGGTCTTGCTCCCATACACTTGCTCACTCATACAGCCTCTACGTGCAAGATGGTCACCAAGACACCAATGCAGCACACCCAACGGGAAAGACAAGGGCTAAACGCAGGCTGATGAGTTGGGATGAAGGCACGGAGGGACTGAATGTGATGCAAGTGGTAGCGCATCATGCCCAGCATACCTGAGAAGCACTGGCCAACCTACTGTGGATGCCAACAAGGGGGACCTCCTCATCACAACAAAGCCAACGACCACACCTCGTGAGTGCCAAACTATGACCTCATGGACAACAACGCACCTCTCCCATGTCTTGAATGCAACATCTATCCACCCCTACATGAACCTTCAAATGCTATCCTTCAGTCTTTAATACTCTCACTTGAAATGTTCCGCCACTTCCAACATCCTCAACAGGAAGAAATGGAGGCAGAACATTGTGGGGAGATCACACCCCACCTCATTACTTGAGGGGTTGTGGCATGTAAGAACAGCTCACGGCAAATGCTGTCATGCGCAAAGGCTCTCTCACCTCATGGATACTCGGGGATCAGCATAAAAGCCGGCCCTGCGCCTCTCACCCTCACACACTCCTGCCGAAGCCTTCTCCCCTGCACCCAACAAGGTGAGTCTGAACTCTGCTCCGCTCCTTCACCCAACACACCTTGCCCATCTCTCCACAAACCTTCTCTCCCCAGCCTCAGCAGCCCTTCCACCTCCCAGCCACCATGCTCTCCATAGCCCAACTCTGGGCCTTTCCACTCCTTTGGCCTCCCCCAGCACAGCTCTTCAAGCAAAGAACACCCTCCGCCTTACTAACACCCTCTCTTCCAGGGACCCTCCACACCACAGACATGTCCTGCTACGACATCTGCCGCCCCTGCGGACCCACCCCGCTGGCTAACAGCTGCAACGAGCCCTGTGTCAGGCAGTGCGAGGCCTCCCACGTCGTCATCCAGCCTCCTACCGTGCTGGTCACCCTGCCAGGACCCATCCTCAGCTCCTTCCCCCAGAACACCGCCGTTGGATCCTCCGCATCAGCTGCCGTGGGCAGCAACCTCAGTTCCCAGGGAGTGCCCATCTCCTCTGGTGGCTTCGGAGGCTTTGGCCTTGGAGGCCTGGGCTGCATCTCTGGTGGAAGAGCCTGCTACCCCTGCTAAGGTCCCATGCCAATATTCCTGACAGTAGCCTCCAACACCATGCCAGCCAGCTCTCGGTCTGAGGACCCAATTCCGTGCTGTCCATGGCGTACGAGCTGACAAGCCACAGCTCGTCATTCCATGGCACAACAAAGCAAGCAAGCAAGGTATTGGACAGCCCTTGCTGTCAGGAAACATGGCCAACATACCTCCTTCTTTCTTCCTCTTTCTCCTTTCCATAGCACCACCACCTACGGCCACTACCTACGGCTGCAATGCCTTGCTCACTAGCACAATCCCTCCGGAAACCTTCAGGGGCTGCTCCCACCAGGGGGTAGGGAGACCTGAGGGCTCTGGGAAAATCTACTGTATGCAAGGACATAGGTTAGTGGTCACCCTCCAGCCACCTCAGAATGTGCATCTCCCACATGACTTTCCCTCTGTTTCATGTTTTCCTCAATAAAATGAATCTGCATCCCAAATCCTGAGATGCCTCTTCATTATTTCTTCTCCCAGCGCTTTTCCAAATTCACGCGACAAAAAGAACAAAAAGCAGGGCTCAAGTGGCCATCAGGGCCCAAGCCTCTTGGTGTTCAAGAAGTATTTGGACAATGCTCTTACATATCTCCTGGGCACTAAAATGGAAAGACATGATGGGCCACTCAGCAGATAAGGAATTGACTGCACAGTCACATTCCAAGAGTTGCGCTCAACAGCTCGGTGGCCAGGTGGGGACCGGGGAGGAGTGGTGTCCCTCTGGGGTCTCTATAGAGGCCAGTATTATTTCACTGAGCTGTCCCTCACACGGACACCACACATATGTTGCAAGACTCTGGTGGATGTGGATGCATCTTTGTGTCGTCGCTGACCCTCAAGTTCTCAAGCACGCCGGCCTGACGTGCTTCCTCTTCCCTTCTTCTTCCCACTTCCCTCAGCACAAAGGCAAAGCTCTAGAGGTCATCGGGATAGGTTGAAAAGGGCCACAACACCTTCAAATACATCACCCAAGACTTACAAGTGACCAAACACAAGCTTCATCATTCTAAAGCCCTTCTGCCCAAGCCTTCTGAAACAATTTCCCCTCATTAGCACACCCTATAGCTGCTTTCTTTTGCACCACGATCGTACACAGTGTCCGATCACAAAGTGACCAGCCTGCAGTTCCCCACACCTTTCTTCTGCATCTGTTGAACATCGCAGTGGGATGAACCTCTTCCAGTCTTCAGGAACCCAGTTGCCATCAACTTTCAAAGAAAGATGAAAGTAGCCTTCTGAAGATATCTGCCAGGACTCTCAGCATTTGTAGGAGCAACCTGACAGGTCCTGTGCACTTCAGTACATCCAGTGGCACAGCTTCTCCGTCTTCCTGGCAATGTGCACTACTCGCCTGAGAGCCAGGCCATGAAACACTCACCTTGGCTAACCAGTGGAAGACCTTGATGTTCACTCACCCTTTGCAGGTTTAGCTTGCATGCTTCCAGTTTCCAACCGAAATGTCCAAATCATCTTTCAGAAAATTACACACTGGCCAGAGAAATAGGTTTCCTCCTTGACACAAATCCCAAATATCATCCCCCAAAAGATGATGGCTCCCAGCTGGCCCTTTCTCACACTCCCTCTTGTCCTCTGCCTTTCATGAACCTCAGGACCGCTCACAGACCACACAACTCAGCCCGAGAAATCCCATCAAGCCGAGCGTCAAGCCTTGTGTTCTCTGGGAACTTCAGCTTTGGACGAAAAGGGGGGGAAGCCTATGGTGTCAGGAACCAAGGCCAGTGTAGGACCTACTCACCTCTCATTCCTTCTTTTCATAGCACCCAATTCTATGCCCGATGCTGTCCATTGCAATAACTTGCTGACAGCCACAAAGCCCAGTGTGGTTGGGCCACACCACATGAATGCCACGCAAAGACCTCACTCATGACACCGCACCTCAGCCAGCCCTTGGCCACATCATCTACCTGCCCTCCCATGGAACTTTCAGAGAAATGCTCCAGCCTCTAATTCTCTCACTTTGAAGGTGCCGTCAGGATCTAACACCATGTCCTCACTAGGAGGACATGAAAAGGTCAAGTTGTGGGAAGGACACCACACCCCACCTCTTTACTTGCCAGGCTTTGCAATGGAAGAGCAGCTCACGCCAAATGTTGTCATGCGCAGAGGCTCTCTCGCCCTGCAGGCACTCACGGACCAGCATAAAAGCCGGCCCTGCACCTCGCTCCCTCACACACTCCACCACACGCCTTCTCCCCTGCAAACAACAAGGTGAGTCTAAACCCCGATCCCTTCCTTCACCTGCCTCCCAACACAGTCTCTGCCCCCAACCTCAGCAGCCCTTCCACCTCCCCACTACCATGCTCTCATAAAATCCCAGGCCTCCCCACTCCCTTGGCCTCCTGCACCACCACTCCTCACGCCCACAACACCCTCCACCTTCCCAACACCCTCTCTTCCAGGCACCCTCCACAACACAGACATGTCCTGCTACGACATCTGCCGCCCCTGCGGACCCACCCCGCTGGCTAACAGCTGCAACGAGCCCTGTGTCAGGCAGTGCGAGGACTCCCACGTTGCCATCCAGCCCTCCACCGTGGTGGTCACCCTGCCAGGACCCATCCTCAGCTCCTTCCCCCAGAACACCGCCGTTGGATCCTCCGCATCAGCTGCCGTGGGCAGCAACCTCAGCGCCCAGGGAGTGCCCGTCTCCTCCGGTGGCTTTGGAGGCTTTGGCCTTGGAGGCTTTGGCTTCGGAGGCCTGGGCTGCTTCTCTGGCAGAAGAGCCTGCTACCCCTGCTAAGGACCCACGCCAACACCCCTGACAGCAGCTAACAATGCCCTGCAACCAACTTCATGGACTGAGGATGCTCTGCTGCTTGTGCACCTTCCTTTTCATGAGTCTTCCTTAATAAAGTTCTTATGCATGCCAGCCTGACACTCCTTTCTTCACCCAATGCTCTTCATCCAAAGGAACCTAGACAGGCTGGAGAAGCAGGCCCATGTGAACCACGTGAGGTTCAACAAGTCCATGTACGGAACGTGGGTCAGGGCAATCCCAGACAGGAGTACAGACTGGGAGAAGAACTCAATGAGAGCAACCTGCAGAGAAGGACTTGGGTTGTTCTGCTGGATGAAAGGCTCTACAGGATCCAGCAATGCACGACTGCAGCCCAGAAGGCCAACTGCATGCAGTGCTGCATCAACAGAGCAGTAACCAGCATAGTGAGGGAGTTGATTGCCCGCCTCTTTTCTGTCCTCGTGAGGCTCTACTTTGACCAGCTTTCCTATGAAAGAAGGCTCAGAGAGCTGGGGATGTTCAGCCTGGAGAAGTGAAGGCTCTGCGGAGGCTTCCTTGAGGCCTTTCAGTAGTTAAAGGGGTCTTCACAAAGGATGGAGAATGTCTCTTTACTCGTGTAGATAATGATAGGAGAAGGGGTAATGGTCTTCAACTGAAAAAGGATAGATTTAGACTAGATATTAGGAGGAAAATCTTCACTGTGAGGGTGGTGAGGCAATGGTACAGGTAAGTTGTGGTTACCCCAGCTCCGGTGGTGTTCAAGGCCAGCCTGGTTGGGACCTTGGCCAACGTAATATGGTGGGTGACATCCCTTCCTACGGCAGGGGGCTGGAGTAAGATGATCCTTAAAGTTCCTTCCAAGGTGAGACAGTCTATGATTCTATGATGATTCCTTCTTCTCCCTGTTTAAGTACATGGTTCAAGATCAGGTCGAAAAGTGCCACAAGACTTCTCCTGTTGTGCTGTTGTTACGTGGAAAAATTTTGGTAGTGGGGACTACAGAGGAGGCCTCAGTGAGATGAATTAAGCAGCTGCCCCATGTTTGATAAGGGCCTGTTTCAGCCATCTACAAAGGGACCTAAAACTGTCCAGTGCCGAGCCAATAACCGATGTTGTTTGTGCCTCTCTGATCCTCCACCTTCACAACAAACACTATCACAGAGTCCTACATATAGCTAGGACGTCAGTCACTTCTACGTAGAAGATGCGGTGTAGGCACACATGGAATATGCTCTCTAAAAATCCATGCTGATTACGCTCCATCACGTTTCCGTACTTGAGAATACATTCAGGGAGGATTTCCTCAGAACCTTCCCAGGGACTGATGTCAGGCTGACCAGGCTGCAGTTTCCCAGAAATTCCTCCTTCAACTTCTCTTGAACAAAAGAGTGGGATGAGTCTCTTCCAGTTTTCAGGAACCTCTCCCAGTCACCATGACCTTTCAAAAATAACTGAAACTGCTATTGCAAACATATCACCTGGGACATTCAGTGTTTGCACGTGTAGCTTGTTGAGTCCCACGTACTCCTGCATAACCAGCCACACAGACTCCCCAGCATCTTTGTCAACAAGCTGCAGTGGGAAACCCTTCAAAACAGTCACCTTGGCAGATCAGGGGCTGCACTTGCCATTCCCCACTCCTCAGAATGCAACCACGACCACTGGGGCCTCAGGTCCACAGCCACAAGCAGCATGCACACCTCCAGCTCCCCTCTGAAAAATCCACATTGTATGTGTCAACACTGAAAACCATGCACAGAAATAGGATTCCCCCTTGACACTCACCTCAAAGAATACCCCAGTTTTTGGGCCCAGACCTTCTGGACACTCCCACATGTCTGTCCCTGCCCCTCACAAATCTCACAGCCTCCACCAGGCCTCAACAGACAGCCTAAGGGATTCCCACCAAACTGCATTAGGCCAAAGCCCTTGCTCTCAATGTGCTGGCCACAGAAAAGGGAGCATTATGGAGTTGCCAACACAACCCTTTAGGAAGCATGGCAGGGCTCCCAACACACTTAGTCTTGTCAGCCCTGAGACAGGCCTGCGACTCCAACACCCTGCTATGCAAACACCTCTTCTCTGCCTCTTTGGACTGCGGCCCCAGGGACAAGACAGAGGTCTTGCTCCCATACACTTGCTCACTCATACAGCCTCTACGTGCAAGATGGTCACCATGCCACCAATGTAGCACACCAAACGGGAAAGACAAGGGCTAAACGCAGGCTGCTGAGTTGGGATGAAGGCACGGAGGGACTGAATGTGATGCAAGTGGTAGCGCATCATGCCCAGCATACCTGAGAAGCACTGGCCAACCTACTGTGGATGCCAACAAGGGGGACCTCCTCATCACAACAAAGCCAACGACCACACCTCATGAGTGCCAAACTATGACCTCATGGACAACAACGCACCTCTCCCATGTCTTGAATGCAACATCTATCCACCCCTACATGAACCTTCAAATGCTATCCTTCAGTCTTTAATACTCTCACTTGAAATGTTCCGCCACTTCCAACATCCTCAACAGGAAGAAATGGAGGCAGAACATTGTGGGGAGATCACACCCCACCTCATTACTTGAGGGGTTGTGGCATGTAAGAACAGCTCACGGCAAATGCTGTCATGCGCAAAGGCTCTCTCACCTCATGGATACTCGGGGATCAGCATAAAAGCCGGCCCTGCGCCTCTCACCCTCACACACTCCTGCCAAAGCCTTCTCCCCTGCACCCAACAAGGTGAGTCTGAACTCTGCTCGCTCCTTCACCCAACACACCTTGCCCATCTCTCCACAAACCTTCTCTCCCCAGCCTCAGCAGCCCTTCCACCTCCCAGCCACCATGCTCTCCATAGCCCAACTCTGGGCCTTTCCACTCCTTTGGCCTCCCCCAGCACAGCTCTTCAAGCAAAGAACACCCTCCGCCTTACTAACACCCTCTCTTCCAGGGACCCTCCACACCACAGACATGTCCTGCTACGACATCTGCCGCCCCTGCGGACCCACCCCGCTGGCTAACAGCTGCAACGAGCCCTGTGTCAGGCAGTGCGAGGCCTCCCACGTCGTCATCCAGCCTCCTACCGTGCTGGTCACCCTGCCAGGACCCATCCTCAGCTCCTTCCCCCAGAACACCGCCGTTGGATCCTCCGCATCAGCTGCCGTGGGCAGCAACCTCAGCGCCCAGGGAGTGTCCATCTCCTCCGGCGGCTTCGGAGGCTTTGGCCTTGGAGGCCTGGGCTGCATCTCTGGTGGAAGAGCCTGCTACCCCTGCTAAGGGTCCCATGCCAATATCCCTGACAGTAGCCTCCAACACCATGCCAGACAGCTCTCGGTCTGAGGACCCAATTCCGTGCTGTCCATGGCGTACGAGCTGACAACCCACAGATCGTCATTCCATGGCACAACAGAACAAGCAAGCAAGGTATTGGACAGCCCTTGCTGTCAGGAAACATGGCCAACATACCTCCTTCTTTCTTCCTCTTTCTCCTTTCCATAGCACCACCACCTACGGCCACTACCTACGGCTGCAATGCCTTGCTCACTAGCACAATCCCTCCGGAAACCTTCAGGGGCTGCTCCCACCAGGGGGTAGGGAGACCTGAGGGCTCTGGGAAAATCTACTGTATGCAAGGACATAGGTTAGTGGTCACCCTCCAGCCACCTCAGAATGTGCATCTCCCACATGACTTTCCCTCTGTTTCATGTTTTCCTCAATAAAATGAATCTGCATCCCAAATCCTGAGATGCCTCTTCATTATTTCTTCTCCCAGCGCTTTTCCAAATTCACGCGACAAAAAGAACAAAAAGCAGGGCTCAAGTGGCCATCAGGGCCCAAGCCTCTTGGTGTTCAAGAAGTATTTGGACAATGCTCTTACATATCTCCTGGGCACTAAAATGGAAAGACATGATGGGCCACTCAGCAGATAAGGAATTGACTGCACAGTCACATTCCAAGAGTTGCGCTCAACAGCTCGGTGGCCAGGTGGGGACCGGGGAGGAGTGGTGTCCCTCTGGGGTCTCTATAGAGGCCAGTATTATTTCACTGAGCTGTCCCTCACACGGACACCACACATATGTTGCAAGACTCTGGTGGATGTGGATGCATCTTTGTGTCGTCGCTGACCCTCAAGTTCTCAAGCACGCCGGCCTGACGTGCTTCCTCTTCCCTTCTTCTTCCCACTTCCCTCAGCACAAAGGCAAAGCTCTAGAGGTCATCGGGATAGGTTGAAAAGGGCCACAACACCTTCAAATACATCACCCAAGACTTACAAGTGACCAAACACAAGCTTCATCATTCTAAAGCCCTTCTGCCCAAGCCTTCTGAAACAATTTCCCCTCATTAGCACACCCTATAGCTGCTTTCTTTTGCACCACGATCGTACACAGTGTCCGATCACAAAGTGACCAGCCTGCAGTTCCCCACACCTTTCTTCTGCATCTGTTGAACATCGCAGTGGGATGAACCTCTTCCAGTCTTCAGGAACCCAGTTGCCATCAACTTTCAAAGAAAGATGAAAGTAGCCTTCTGAAGATATCTGCCAGGACTCTCAGCATTTGTAGGAGCAACCTGACAGGTCCTGTGCACTTCAGTACATCCAGTGGCACAGCTTCTCCGTCTTCCTGGCAATGTGCACTACTCGCCTGAGAGCCAGGCCATGAAACACTCACCTTGGCTAACCAGTGGAAGACCTTGATGTTCACTCACCCTTTGCAGGTTTAGCTTGCATGCTTCCAGTTTCCAACCGAAATGTCCAAATCATCTTTCAGAAAATTACACACTGGCCAGAGAAATAGGTTTCCTCCTTGACACAAATCCCAAATATCATCCCCCAAAAGATGATGGCTCCCAGCTGGCCCTTTCTCACACTCCCTCTTGTCCTCTGCCTTTCATGAACCTCAGGACCGCTCACAGACCACACAACTCAGCCCGAGAAATCCCATCAAGCCGAGCGTCAAGCCTTGTGTTCTCTGGGAACTTCAGCTTTGGACGAAAAGGGGGGGAAGCCTATGGTGTCAGGAACCAAGGCCAGTGTAGGACCTACTCACCTCTCATTCCTTCTTTTCATAGCACCCAATTCTATGCCCGATGCTGTCCATTGCAATAACTTGCTGACAGCCACAAAGCCCAGTGTGGTTGGGCCACACCACATGAATGCCACGCAAAGACCTCACTCATGACACCGCACCTCAGCCAGCCCTTGGCCACATCATCTACCTGCCCTCCCATGGAACTTTCAGAGAAATGCTCCAGCCTCTAATTCTCTCACTTTGAAGGTGCCGTCAGGATCTAACACCATGTCCTCACTAGGAGGACATGAAAAGGTCAAGTTGTGGGAAGGACACCACACCCCACCTCTTTACTTGCCAGGCTTTGCAATGGAAGAGCAGCTCACGCCAAATGTTGTCATGCGCAGAGGCTCTCTCGCCCTGCAGGCACTCACGGACCAGCATAAAAGCCGGCCCTGCACCTCGCTCCCTCACACACTCCACCACACGCCTTCTCCCCTGCAAACAACAAGGTGAGTCTAAACCCCGATCCCTTCCTTCACCTGCCTCCCAACACAGTCTCTGCCCCCAACCTCAGCAGCCCTTCCACCTCCCCACTACCATGCTCTCATAAAATCCCAGGCCTCCCCACTCCCTTGGCCTCCTGCACCACCACTCCTCACGCCCACAACACCCTCCACCTTCCCAACACCCTCTCTTCCAGGCACCCTCCACAACACAGACATGTCCTGCTACGACATCTGCCGCCCCTGCGGACCCACCCCGCTGGCTAACAGCTGCAACGAGCCCTGTGTCAGGCAGTGCGAGGACTCCCACGTTGCCATCCAGCCCTCCACCGTGGTGGTCACCCTGCCAGGACCCATCCTCAGCTCCTTCCCCCAGAACACCGCCGTTGGATCCTCCGCATCAGCTGCCGTGGGCAGCAACCTCAGCGCCCAGGGAGTGCCCGTCTCCTCCGGTGGCTTTGGAGGCTTTGGCCTTGGAGGCTTTGGCTTCGGAGGCCTGGGCTGCTTCTCTGGCAGAAGAGCCTGCTACCCCTGCTAAGGACCCACGCCAACACCCCTGACAGCAGCTAACAATGCCCTGCAACCAACTTCATGGACTGAGGATGCTCTGCTGCTTGTGCACCTTCCTTTTCATGAGTCTTCCTTAATAAAGTTCTTATGCATGCCAGCCTGACACTCCTTTCTTCACCCAATGCTCTTCATCCAAAGGAACCTAGACAGGCTGGAGAAGCAGGCCCATGTGAACCACGTGAGGTTCAACAAGTCCATGTACGGAACGTGGGTCAGGGCAATCCCAGACAGGAGTACAGACTGGGAGAAGAACTCAATGAGAGCAACCTGCAGAGAAGGACTTGGGTTGTTCTGCTGGATGAAAGGCTCTACAATATCCAGCAGTGCACGCCTGCAGCCCACAAGGCCAACTGCATGCAGTGCTGCATCAACAGAGCAGTAACCAGCATAGTGAGGGAGTTGATTGCCCCCCTCTTTTCTGTCCTCATGAGGCTCTACTTTGACCAGCTTTCCTATGAAAGAAGGCTCAGAGAGCTGGGGATGTTCAGCCTGGAGAAGTGAAGGCTCTGCGGAGGCTTCCTTGAGGCCTTTCAGTAGTTAAAGGGGTCTTCACAAAGGATGGAGAATGTCTCTTTACTCGTGTAGATAATGATAGGAGAAGGGGTAATGGTCTTCAACTGAAAAAGGATAGATTTAGACTAGATATTAGGAGGAAAATCTTCACTGTGAGGGTGGTGAGGCAATGGTACAGGTAAGTTGTGGTTACCCCAGCTCCGGTGGTGTTCAAGGCCAGCCTGGTTGGGACCTTGGCCAACGTAATATGGTGGGTGACATCCCTTCCTACGGCAGGGGGCTGGAGTAAGATGATCCTTAAAGTTCCAAGAAATTGCGTTCCCCCTTGAAATTGAACTCAAAGAACACCCCAGGGCTTTGGGCCCAGACCTTCTGGACACTCCCACATGTCTGTGCCTGCCCCTCACAAATCTCACAGCCTCTCCCAGGCCTCAACAGACAGCCTGAGGGATTCCCACCAAACTGCATTAGGCCAAAGCCCTTGCTCTCAACGTGCTGACCACAGAAAAGGGAGCATTACGGAGTTGCCAACACAACCCTTTAGGAAGCATGGCAGGGCTCCCAATGCACTTCATCTTGTCAGCCCTGAGACAGGCCCGCGACTATAACACCCTGCTATGCAAACACCTCTTCTCTGCCTCTTTGGACTGCGGCCCTAGGGACAAGACAGGGGTCTTGCTCCTATACATTTTCTCCCACATACAGCCTCTACATGTAAGAAGGCCACTAAGCCACCAATGAAGCACACCAACAGGGAAAAACAAGGGCTAAACGCAGGCTGATGAGTTGGGATGAAGGCACGGAGGGAGTGAATGTGATGCAAGTGGTAGCGCATCACACCCAGCATACCTGAGAAGCACTGGCCAACCTACTGTGGATGCCAAACATGGGGGCCTCCTCCTCACAACAAAGCCACCGACCACACCTCCTGAGTGCCAACAACAATGGACAACATCAACAACAAATCGGACAACAATGCACCTCTCCCATGTCTTGAATGCAACATCTATCCACCCCTACATGAACCTTCAAAAGCTATACTTCGGTCTTTAATACTCTCACTTGAAATGTTCCGCCACTTCCAACATCCTCAACAGGATGAAATGGAGATGGAGCATTGTGGGGAGATCACACCCCACCTCATTACTTGAAGGGTTGTGGCATGTAAGAGCAGCTCATGCCAAATCCTGTCATGTGCAAAGTCTCTCTCACCCTGCAGGTATTCGCTGACCAGCATAAAAGCCAGCCCTTGTCCCTTCTGCAGTTCTGACAAGCTTTGCTGGAATTTTTCACATCTCTTCTTGAAAGAATTACCCATTTCTTGACTTTAAAATCTGACTGCAAGTTGTTCTACTTTTACTTCACCATCAGCATAATCCGTGGCCATCCAAATTAAAGCATTGTTTGATGTATCAGAGGGTATTAAAATCATTTATTTGTTGATAACGTGGTTTGCACACACTTTAAGAACTTGGTCCCTTCTCATTAGGACTCTGTAATATTTCTTCTGTGTATGGAAGATGATCTTTATCTCTCCAACACAACGCTCCTTCTACAGAGCCAGCAGTGAGCTCAGGTGGCCAAGAAGGCCAACAGCATCCTGGCTTGTATAAGAAACAGTGTGGCCAGCAGGGCTAGGGAAGTGATTATCCCCCTGTACTCGGCTCTGGTGAGGACGCACCTCGAGTACTGTGTTCAGTTTTGGGCCCCTCGCTACAAGAAGGACATGGAGGTGCTCAGAAGAGTCCAGAGAAGGGCAACAAAGCTGGTGAGGGGTCTGGAGAACAAGTCTTACGAGGAGCGGCTGATGGAGCTGGGATTGTTCAACCTGGAAAAGAGGAGGCTCAGGGACGACCTTATCAGGGACAACCTCAAGTCTGACTTCAGTTCTCTAAATCCATGCTTAATACTCCCCATCATGTTCTTATCCTTTGTGTTCTGGGCAGTGCTTCCCAAGAGGATTTCCTTCCACACCTTCCCAGAGACTGATGTCAGGCCAGACAGCCTGCAGTTCCCCAGATATTCCTTCTCTGTCTTGTTCAACATAGGAGTGGGATCAACCTCTTCCAGTCTTCAGGAACCCAGTCGCCATCAACTTTCAAAGAAAGATGAAAGTAGACTTGTGAAGATATCAGCCAGGACTCTCAGCATTTTGTGTGCAACCTGACAGGTCCTGTGCACTTCAGTACATCCAGTGGCACAGTTTCTCCATCTTCCTCAGCAACATGCACTACTCACCTGTCGGACAGCCTGCAAACGGGTCACCTTGGCTAAGAAGTGGAAGGCTTTGATATCACACAACCTTTGAGTTGCAGACCGCAAGGACTTCAACACCCAGCCCAAGAAATTCCATCAAGCAGAGCATCAAGCCTTGTGTTCTCTGGTGGCTATGGTTTTGAAGGAAAGGGAGGTAGCATATGGTGTCAGGAAACATGGCCAGTGTAGGACCTACTCACCTCTCATTCCTTCTTTTCATAGCACCCAATTCTATGCCTGATGCTATCCACTGCAATGACTTGTTCATAGCCACAAAGCCCAGTGTGGCTGGGCCACACCACATGAATGCCACGCAAAGACCTCACTCATGACACCGCACCTCAGCCAGCCCTTGGCCACATCATCTACCTGCCCTCCCATGCACCTTTCAGAGAAATGCCACGGCCTCTAATACTCTTACTTTGAAGGTGCCGCCAGGATCTAACACCACGTCCTCAAAAGGAGGAAATGAAAAGGTCAACTTGTGGGAAGGACACCACACCTCAACTCATTACTTGCCAGGCTTTGGCATGTAAGAGCAGCTTACGCCAAATCTTGTCATGCACAGACATCTCTCACCCCGCGGGCACTCAAGGACCAGCATAAAAGCGGGCCCTGCACCTCGCATCCTCACACACTCCTCCCGACGCCTTCTCCCCTGCACCCAACAAGGTGAGTCTGAACCCCAATCCTTTTCTTCAACCACTCCACGGGGCCCATCTCTCCATATGCCCTCTGCCCCCACACTTAGCAGCCCTTCCACCTCCCCATCTCCATGCTCTCATAAAATCCCAGGCCTCCCTGCTCCCTTGGCCTCCCCCACCACCGCTCCACACACCCCCTATACCCTCTGCCTTCCCAACGCCCTCTCTTCCAGGGACCCTCCACAACACAGACATGTCCTGCTACGACATCTGCCGCCCCTGCGGACCCACCCCGCTGGCTAACAGCTGCAACGAGCCCTGTGTCAGGCAGTGCGAGGACTCCCGCGTCGTCATCCAGCCTCCTACCGTGCTGGTCACCCTGCCAGGACCCATCCTCAGCTCCTTCCCCCAGAACACCGCCGTTGGATCCTCCGCATCAGCTGCCGTGGGCAGCAACCTCAGCGCCCAGGGAGTGTCCATCTCCTCCGGCGGCTTCGGAGGCTTTGGCCTTGGAGGCTTTGGCTTGGGAGGCCTGGGCTGCATCTCTGGCGGAAGAGCCTGCTACCCCTGCTAAGGACCCATGCCAACACCCCTGACAGCAGCCTCCAACACTGTGCCTGCCAGCTCTCAGGCTGAGGACGCTCCTCTGTGCCGCTCATGGCACACGGGCTCACCAGCCGTAGCTCATTCCATGGCACAAGAAAGCCAGCAAGGAAGGAAGGGGCCAGCCCTTGCTGTCAGGAAACATGGCCAGCATACCTCCTTCTTTCTTCCTCTTTCTCCTTTCCGTAGCACCACCACCTGCAGCTGCTACTCTCTGCTGCAATGCCTTGCTCACTAGCACAATCCCTCGGGAAACCTTCTGGGGCTGCTCCTACCACGGAGTAGGGAGACCTTGGGGCTCTGGGAAAATCTGCTCTGCGCAAGGAAAATAGGCTGGTGGTTGCCCTCCTGGCACCTCAGAATGTGCACCTTGACGCTCTCTCAGTTTCATGTTTTCCTCAATAAAATCAATCTGCATCCCATATCCTGAAAGCCTCCTCTTGCTTTCTTCTCCCAACGCTCTTCCAACTTCACCAAAAAAGAAAAAAAGAAGAAGAAAAAAAGCAGGGCTCAGAGGTGATCATCGCCCAAGCCCATTGGTGTTCAGGAAGCATTTGGATGATGCTCTTATTTATCTCCTTGTCACTACAATATTAAGACATGACGGTCACTCAGCAGATAGTGTATTGGCTGGATGGTCACATTCCAAGAGTTGCGGTCAACAGCTCAGTGCCCAGGTGGGGATTAGGGAGGAGTGGAGTCTTTATTGAGGCCCTCATTTTCTAGAATCATAGAATTTGAAGGGACCTACAAGGATCATCCAGTCCAACTCCTGGCACCACACAGATCTACCCAAAGATTCCGACCATATGACTAAGAGCACAGTCCAAACCCTTCTTAAACTCCAACAGGCTTGGTGCCATGACCACGTCCCTGGGGAGCCTGTTCCAGAGCACGAGGCAGTGCCTCTCTCTCAAACATGATGCAGAGGTAGCGCTGCTCTTCGGGCCAGGCACCACTTGCTGTAACTTGTGTGCCAGTTCCAGGGACCGGGACAGTGGCAGTAGCAGTGATGCCACAAGGAATTGAGCATCGTGCTGTTTTCTCCACAGCCTGTTGCCCTTGGGCATTCTGAACCCTCCTCATCTGGAAGCTGCCATCCCATGGGATGTGTTAGACATGGAGAAAAGCGTCCCTGTGCTTGCCTTCAACAACATGCCCCCATCTGCATGTCCCCGTAGCCTTTGGCTGATCCTAAAGCATCCCTCTCCCAGGGCCTGCAGAACATTTTGACACCACATGATAAATTTAACTGGGGTGGAGCGGGGAGGCTGGGGCTGGTAAGAGGGAGTTGATGCTGCTGTGGCTTTTGGAAATGTAGCTTGATGGAAGGGTGCATTTATTTTATTATTTTTTTTTTCATTGCTTCTCTTGTTTAATCATTGGGGGTTTGAGAGACGTTTCAAGTCTTTATATAGCTTAAAAATATTAAAACATAATAAGTCTTCTGTTTCCATGGCAACAGGGACAGCAGGTATTCATGGGCCTGGGATGCTGGCACCCTGCATTCATCACAAGGTTTCCAAGACAGAACAATTTTCTTCAAGGTTCCCAGAAAGCACCGCGCAGAGAGAAGGGAGCCCCGGCCAAATGGCAGCCCCAGGGCTGGAGCAGCGAGCCTGGGGATGTTGCAGCTTGCGGGGACCTGGGGCTCTGGCACCCGTTTATCCATGCCTCCTGCTCGTATCAATGACAGTGACTGATGGCCTGGGCGCTGGTGGGTGGCAGGGGTCTCTGGGACATCATTTGGGAGCCCCCATTGCATCCTGCAGGCAGCTCTGGTTTGCAAAGCAAGCAAACCTCTGCAAAGCAAGCCTGATATCATCACGGACACGGGGCTGCGTGGCTCCCAGCCAGTTGCTGGGCACGTCTGAGCCTCCCCAGCTCTGCCCCTCCAGGCACTGCCTCCCTGCTCTCCCAGGATGAAAATGGAAGAGAAGGCAAAGCCTTTCCCTGATTTTTGTGCAAGCTGCTTGCCAGTGGGATTTGGCGAGCCACAGACCTGTGGGAGCTGGTCAGCCATACACCAAGGGGATTAGGTGAGCCACATTCAATCCCTTTTTCATTAAAGTTTCAGAGTTTCCCCTGTGAAGGCATCTGAAGCAAAGGACAAAGCACGGTCAGCTATAACACTCTTCACAAAGCTAGGGCACATTTGTGTGATTTGTGGGATTTACACCTCGGGGCTGTCGGCATCCTCGTGAGCGATCCTCAAATTAAAAGCACGAGCTGGCAAGTTTGTTCTCTGCTGTTTCCTCCGAAAACGCCGCGGGAATGGGGTCTTAGCTCGAGAGCGGGTGGAAATGCGGCACCGGAGCTGCTGCTGGGCTCTGATCTTCTAAACCCATCGCCGGTGCTCTGTCCAGTGGGCATGGCTAAAAAAAAGTGCAAAAATTTCCCTCGCATGACAAGGAGCCCAAGGGGGGACAGAGGCATGGTGGGGCTGTGCCTCAAAGGAGCCCGTGACAAAATCCTTTGGGTCTCCAAGCCTCCTGGAGCAGGACATCGCTGGAGGATCTGCAGGCAATCAGCAGGTGGACCCACGGGACCCCACTGCTTTGGCCACCCCAAGGGACGTTCCTCCAGGGGTCCCTCTGCATGAAGTCGGATTTTGGGATCCTCATTGAGGCTGCTTGCTTGCTATGCCTCGTGCTGCTCAGAGCTCCACCCGCAAGCCCTAGGGATGCGCGGATGCATCTGTTCCTTTTTTTTTTTTTTTTTTTAATGGAAAATGAACAAGGCTTTTTTTGTAAGTAGAATTCGAGGAGCCATCGTTCCCTGGGCAGCTGAAGTGTGTTTGATCGTGTTTAAGTGACACTGCAGGGGCTGAAAACGCGTTAGTTAAGTAATTACGGGAAAGCTTTAAAATTCAGCACCAAACTGGTTCCAGATTTTCACATTTCTGCTGGGTTAAAACATGCAGGTGACACGCGTCGCTCGTTGTGACCATGTCCCCAGGTCGCAAAGCTCCAGCATCTGGAGCCACGAAATGTCCTGGCAAAATCAGTCTGCAAAATACAAAAGGATAAAAAGTTGCGAGCATGGATGAATGACTCTGCTAACCCAGAAGGTTACACAATAGGACCCAAATCTTACTTGTTTTTAGAGAAAATCCCACTATGTGAGCTACGTGTGGCTCAGGGCTTTGAGCCTGCTCCTGCACTGGAAATCTGGCTTTCTGGAGGTGCTGGGCAGGGTGCAGAAAACCTCGGCTGCGACGCCAATATCTTCTTTAATGATGAGGATGATGGGGCAGAGCCTTCCCTCAGCAAGGTTGAAGGTGACACCAGACTGGGTGGAACACCACAGGGCCGTGCTGCCATCCAGAGGGACCGGGACAGGCTGGAGGAAACGGGCTGATGGCGATCTCCTGGGGTTCAGCCAGGAAAAATTGGGGAAAAAAAAAAAAAAAAAAAAAAACAGGCACCGTGGCATCCTGGAGACGGGGTCACCCCTGGATTGGGGACACGTCCCCTGTCCCCTGTGGAGCACAGTGGTGCAGACCAGCCTGCACTGGGATGAGCGACTGGGTTAACTGGGGCCATGTGCCTTCACGTCAGCGGGTCCCCGATCAATGCGGTTCTCCTGGGGGCTGTTCACATGCTGCAGTTAATGCACGGCAGCGAGGGGTGAAGGGGACATCCCTGGCCTGCCGGGCTCTGCCCTGCTGTCCCCGGGGTTTGGGGTGGGGGTCAGGGGGCTGCTTTCCACCTTCGTCTCCAAAAGGTTGGAGGTAAAAGGTCTTGGTTGGGTTTGTGGCCTTAGAATGGGAGGAATGATCCTAAATGGGAGGAATGACCCTAAATGGGAGGAATCACCCTAAGTGGGAATGACCCTAAACAGGAGGAATCACCCAAAGTGGGAGGAATGATCCTAAATGGGAGGAATCACCCTAAACGGGAAGAATGACCCTAAATGGGAGGAATCACCCTAAGTGGGAATGACCCTAAATGGGAAGAATGACCCTAAATGGGAGGAATGACCCTAAATGGAAGGAATGATCCTAAATGGGAGGAATGACCCTAAACGGGAAGAATGACCCTAAGTGATTTTGGCCAAATTCCTTCAAATTCACAAGTCGGGATTTAGATTCGGGCTGGAAACCTCTTTTTTTTTTTTTTTTTGTGGGTGGTTTGGTGCCGGCCGCTGCCAACAAACTGAAGGAAACGAGCTGCTGCTTCTCCAAATTCGGCATTTTTTTTTAATTAATTCCTGAGTACGTTTTGAAGGGGTCAAAAGCTGCCCCCTGCCACGGATGTGGGTGGAGGTCAGGGGGGGCTGTGAGGCATGGGGGGCGCCCTGTGATGCACAAATCCTGGGGGACAGGGGGCACCAGGTGCTGTGGGGCCCCGGCTTTGTGCTTTTGCATGTGCAAGTGCACGTGTGCATGCGTGTGTGCACCGAGCAGTGCATATATGTGTGCAATGTTGCACGCTGCATGTGCACGGGTGTATATACAGGGATGCGTGGTGTGCAAACACTGCATGTGTGTGCAACGGGTACACAGCCCTATGGGTGTGCACACGCATGTGCAATGTGCACAGAGGGGCAGTGTGCACACTGGGTGAGAGGTGTATATAGTGCTACAGGCGTGCATGTGCACACATATGTGCATGGGTGTGCATTTGCACACATACGTGCATGTGTGTGCGCTGTGTGCAGTGTCCTGTGGGTATGTAAGTGCAATGTGCACACATGTACATGTGTGTGAACGTCATGCAACATGCATATAGACCTCCAGGTGTGTGTATGCACAGTTATATGTGGTGTGCACATATGTGCATGTGTGTGCACTGCATGCAATGTGCATATAGCCCTATGGGTGCATTTATGCACACTTATATGCAGTGTGCACACATGTGCACGTGTGTGAACCTCGTGCAACATGCATATAGCCCTACGGGTGTGTGTATGCACGCAATGTGGATGCATGTGCACTGCGTGCAACATGCATATAGCCCTAGGGGTGTGTATATGCACACTTGTATGCAGTATGCACACAAGAACATGTGTGTGCACTGCGTGCAATATGCATATAGCCCTACGGGTGTGTGTATGTATGCACACTTACATGCAGTGTGCACACATGTGCATGTGTGTGCACTGTGTGAAGTGTCCTACGGCTATGTAAGTGCAATGTGCACATGCTCATGTGTGTGCGTGCGTGCAACGTGCATACAGCGCTACAGGTGTGTGCATGCACACTTATATGCGGTGTGCACACATGTGCATGTATGTGCACTGCGTGCAATGTGTATATAGTCCTACAGATGTGTGTATGCACACTTGTATGTGGTGTGCACACATGTGCATGTGTATGCACTGCGTGCAACACGCATATAGCCCTACAGTTGTGTGCATGCACACTTACATGCGGTGTGCACGTATGTGCATGCGTGTGCAATGCATGCAACGTGCATATAGCCCTACAGGTGTGTGTATGCACACTTACATGTGGTGTGCACATGTGCATGTGTGTGCACTGTGTGTTGTGTCCTATGGGTATGTAAGTGCAATGTGCACGCATGTGCATGTGTGTGCACTGTGTGCAACATGCATATAGCCCTACGGGTGTGTGTATGCACATTTATATGTCGTGTGCACACATGTGCATGTGTGTGCACTGTGTGCAATGTGTATATAGCCCTACGGGTGTGGGTATGCACACTTACATGCGGTGTGCACACATGTGCATGCATGTGCACTGTGTGTTGTGTCCTATGGGTATGTAAGTGCAATGTGCACACATGTGCATGTGTGTGAACGTCATGCAACATGCATATAGACCTACGGGTGTGTATATGCACACTTATATGTGGTGTGCACATATGTGCATGTGTGTGCAATGCATGTAACATGCATATAGCCCTATGGGTGTGTGCATGCACACTTATATGCAGTGTGCACATATATGCATGTGTGTGCATGTGTGCTGTGTGCAGAGAGTGACCGTGCAGCGTGTATGTGTGTGTAAATGCACATGCGTGTGTGCTGTATGTGCACATGTATGCACCATACATGCACCATACGTGCACAGTGTGTAAGCCAGGTGTACCCATGTGCTCACGTGCATGCACTTTGCACACTGTACGGCGTGCGTGCATCTGTGCGCAGCGTGCTTGCACGCATACATGCACACGCACCTCGTGCATGCCTGCACTTTTTAACCTAAAAGAGGGCAGATTTGGCTCAGACGTGAGAAATTCATTGCTGGGGCTGCCCAGGGCGAGCCCACTGCTGCGCGGCCCGAATCGCGCGATTCCTCCCCAAAAACCCCCCTTCCCCCTCCCTCCCCCCTCACCCTCATCCCCCTCCCTTTTCCCCGCGTGCGGACTACAACGCGAGGACTACAACTCCCAGCACCCCCCGCGGCTCCCCCCCTCCCTCCTGCGGGGGCGGGCGGGCGGGCGGGCGGGAGAAGGGGCGTGGCTTGAGGCCCCGCCCCCTTGGCCGCTCCCTATTGGCTGCGGCGCCGTTGTCGCTGGTGACGGGGGGACGCGGCGGGGCCGCGGCGCGAGCGCCGGCCTCAGTCGGGCGGAGGCGGCGGCGGCGGCGGCTGCGGGGGGAGCGGGGTCCGCGCGCGCGCGCGCTCCGGCGCGCGTGGCGGCGGGGGGGTGGTGGGGGGAGCCGGGATTAATTTTTTTTTAATTTTTTTTGGGGGTAAATTGGGTGAAATTAAAGGTCCATGAGCCATGGGAGCTTGCACCGGGAGCCGGGCCGGAGCCGCCGGCGGGCGGTAGGGCCGCCGGGAACATGGCGGAGAGGTGAGAGCCGGCATCGCGATGTGGGGGGGGGGGGGTTTTGGGGGGGTTTTGGGGGTGATAAAAAGGGCCCAGACCCCCCCCCGGTATCCCCGAGGTGGGATCTGGCTCCCTTTTTATCCCCCACCCCCCCTATATATCCATATGGGGACCCCCCCTTTTTTTGGGGGGGGGTTTTGCCCCCCCCCAAATTTGGGGGGAGGGTGGGTGAGCCCCCCCCATATTTTTTTTTGGGGTGGGGGTCTGGATGCATGCAGGGGGCACCATTTAATTTGGGGGGGGGGCCCTATGTGCTCTGGGGGGGTGCGCTTAGACTTTCATTGGTACCCCCCCCCCTTTTTGGGGTCCATGGGGGGGGTCCCAGCCCAGCCCTGCCCCCCCCCATCATTTTGGGGTCTATAGGGTTGGGGGGGGGCTCCCAACCCCACCCTGATTTCCAGGGGGGCGTTGGCAAAATGGGGGGTGGGGGGGGGGGCGGATCCTGACCCCACCCTGCTGCTTGGGGGGCTGCAGCCCCCCCATTTCTAGGCCCTATATGGGGGCTATGTCCTCCCCCCCCTCCCCCCCCCCACCTTTTTGGGGTTGGCTCCCCCCTCCCTGCTGTTTTTTTGGGGGGGGAGGGGGGAAGATTCACCCCCCCCCCCTCCATATGGGGTTGAGGGGGGGTCTCTCCATCCCCCCTCCCCATAGAGGTCATGGGGGGGGTTGGATTCACCCCATACCCTGCCCCTAATTTGGGGGGGGGGGCACCCCCAACCCCCCCACACACCTTTATTCCCTTGGGGGGGGCTGAATTCCCACCCCCCTTTAATTATGGGGGGGTCGGATCCCACCCTATATCACCCTATAGGGGCTATGGGATTGCCTTACCCCTCCCCATCTCCCTATAGGGTTTTTTTGGGGGAGGAGAGGCTGCTTTTTTTTTGGGGGGGTGCTTTTTTGGGGGGGGGGGGGGCACATCCCCACCCCGCTCCCCGTGGGCTGCAGCTGGGGGAGGATTTTTGCGGCGGTGCAAGGTGTGGCACGGCCAGGGGGTACCCATAAAGGGGGGGATTTTGGGGGGGAAAAAGGATACGGGGCCGAGCCGAGGGGGCTGCATCGGGGCCGGGGGGGCTCGGAGGGGGGGTATTTATTTTCTCGTGCGCGGCGGATCGTGGATTTTTTTATTATTATTTATTTTTTTTTAATTCCCCCCTCCCTTCTCTGCGCTGCTCTGCTGCTCCCCCTTCCCCTCCGTTCCCCGGGCTGCGAAACCTGCAGGTTTTTATTGTTTTTAGCATTTTTTTATATATTTTATTGTATTTTTTTTTAATTTTCCTCGGTGGTAGCGGCTTCCCCTCAACCCTTCGGGTGACCTCTACGGAGAAACCCGCAGCCGCCGCCGCGCGCCGGGCGGCCGGGTGGGCTTTTGAAAAGGGGGGGAGCTGGATGATGCGAAAACGAGGAATATATACCTAAAAACCACAAAATCGGGGAGCTTTTTTTGTGAGCCCGAAAGCAGCAGGTGGCCGGTAGCGAGCGAGGTGTGGCCGTGCCCGTCCCTGATCCCGCTGCGGCCGCGCGGCGATGCGCAGCCCGCTCCTTGGGCCAACGCGCTCGGACCTCGCTGGAAACCTTCACGCGGTGCCCGGGGGGGTGATTGGGAGGTTTTGGGGGCAGATCTGGAGGTTTTGGGGGCAGATCTGGAGGTTTTGGGGGCAGATCTAGAGGTTTGGGGGGGATCTGGTGGTCGGGAGGGATCGGGGGATGCGGTGCTCGGGGGGGATCCGGCGGCGTCGCGGCTCCGGCGCGGTGCCGGGGACGATGTGGGGTGTTGGCTCCGACCGCGCTCGCTGCTGCTGCTCCTGCTCCTGCTGCTGCTGCTGCTCCTGCTGCTGCTTCTTCCACTCCTCCCGCTGCTTTCCACGCTCGTTTCGTAAGCCAGGAGCCACGCATCGCCTCGCCTTCACCCGGTGGTTTTACCTCCCTCCGGTCAACGTTGAGCCCGGGCGCCTCGTGCGCCCTCGGGGTGTCCTGGATCCTAAAATCCCCATCCGTCCCCGCTACCTGGACCCGTTTTGGGTCTGAATTCCTCCTTCGTGTTAAACCGAGCGATTTGCAGGACTCGAGTGGCCCTGGATCATCCCCGGATGGGAAGAGGGGAGGGAGCGACCTCGCCGTCCGCGTGGCGATACCGAGGGGCGGCCAAATTCCCACAATTTATTGCCAACGGGGTTCGAGGCTGCCTGCGACTCCTAAAAACGCGCTCCCTTGCCTGAAATGAGGTCGTTAACTCCTAAGAAGAGAAGCAGAAGTGCCCTGGGCTCTCGGAAGCGGCAGCTCGGAGCGGTGGGGGCTGCCCAAACCGTGCCCCCATTGCGCCAAGGGTCTTCCCGACGCCTCTGGCGGTCGGTGGCTGGTTTGGGGTTGGTTTGGGTTTTTTTTGTCTGCTTTTTCTGCCGTTATCGGGGCAGGAGCTGCTTTTCTGTGCTGGTTTCGGCCGTGAAATGGTTTTTCTGGCGAGCCCTGGGCAGCTGCTGAAGGTAACAGCGGTGCCGGGCGCGATTTCGGGTGGCCTTAACGAGCCGCGGTGCGTCTGTGCCCGCTAACGAACCTGGCACCCTAAAAGCAGAAATGATACGGGCGGTGTTGATTTAAAAAAAAAAAAAAAAATAGGCTGGTTTTTATTCCGATTTCTTTTATTTTATCCTCATTCCTGGGAAAGGATCGTCTCAACTCGTGCTCTTGAGGAACCCCGCGAAGTTAATCCCTTTAGGTAGGGATCCCGGGCGGGTTTTTCTGGGTGGGTTTGGTACGAAGGCCAAAGACTCACGTTGTTTGGTTCCTCTTCTGGAAGACGAGAGTTTCAGCAGTTCCCTTCTAGCCACGGGTGAATATACAAGATTTTTTTTTAATAAAAAAAAAAAAAGCAGAAGAAAACCACCCGGCAACCTCCGGCCGAGAACCCGCAAACCGAGGCGAAACCACGAAGCGCAAGAGGAGGCTGCAGCGCCCCGGGCTGCTTCCAGGAGGAAAATTTCCGCACGAAACGGGGCTGAGAACCCCCTGGGAGCACGGCGGAGGGGCCTGGCTCCGTGGGTGGAGGAGAAGTCGTCGGGTGCGGGGTTTTTCGGCTTGGCCACAGCCACCGTCGCCAAACGGCAGCGCCCAACCCACGCGTTTTTAGGGCAGGGTGATGTGAAAGTGTTTGCCCCTGACAATAAATACCAGCCAGAGCTTCGTTTGGGCTGCTGATTAAGATCGTTACAATGCCCTCCTCCCTGCAGTGTGTTTTATTTTTAAGAGTTAATTTCTCGTTCCTGTCTCCAGCAGCCGCGCTCTTCCCCCCTGCGTTTTTGCTTCACTGATTATTTCCTTACATGCTCTAGATAACGCATTGAGCCTCGACCTTTCCTCCTCATCCTCTGCCTCTCCTCGGGAACATCTCGGCCGTAATACTTCCTCTTCTCTTCCCCTATTCCCTGGCTATTTTTCATCCCAGTTGCCAAGAAGCAAGCAGGCGAGGGATAAATGTGCTCCAGGTGCTTCGAGGGGAAGAAGCTCGCCAGGTAGCATCGGCGCCGTGCCCTTTGAGCCGGTTCTCGTTCCTCCGAGCTGTTCCCAAAACCCCCAAAGCTGGTTTTCTCTCTTTACCAGCCCCTGGCGAGCCGTGAAGGAGCCGCGTTGTGCTGGGAAACGGGAGAGGTGCCGTGCTGCTCGGCTTGCCCGCGGCCGTGCCACTCGTCTGAGCAGGGTCAGGACCCCCTTTTTGGAGACCTCCTGGGATTACCAAGTGCTCTAGGGTAGAATTTTATTCGTTGGCCATTTTGGTCATTGCGACCATAAGTGGTTGAGTTTAAAATTTTCGGTGAGAGGAGGAAAACCTGGAGATGGGGAGAGAAGACTGCAGGATGCTCAGGGCACTTGGTAGTAGGGTCCCCTAATAAACCGCTTTTGTAGGGTCCATCGGCGCTGGTCAGTCTGAGCACTGCCTCCTAAAAAGCACAGGATCGGGCAATTCCAAAATATCACAAGTCAAGGTGGGGCTGAAGGCTGAGCTTGGCTGTCCAGGGATCATCTCTTGGAGTTTGGGCATGAAACAAGAAAAAGTGTAGGGCTGCCAGAAGGAGGGTCGGGCAGCGTGGAAGGACTACGGGGATGCTGTTTGCCTTCGTAGGGAGAAAATTCGTGAGGCCAAACCCCAATTAGAGATGAAGCTGGCCAGGTCTGTGGGAGCCAAAAAATAAATAAAAAAATAAAAAAAAAGGCTTTTTGAAATATATGAACAGAAAAAGGAGGAGCAAACACTGCTCCTTGATGGGGTCGGTCACCTCATAACCAAGGCAAAGCAGGGACGCGTCGTCATACGGTCTCGATTTTTGGGGTAGACCCATTGGGTCTGAATTTTTGGGGGAGCCAGGGGTTGGACTCGATGATCCTTGTGGGTCCCTTCCAGCTCGGGAATATTCTATAATTCTGCTTCCCCGGGGAGAGAAAAAAAGGAAAAAAAAATCAAGTATTTTAAAATAATAAACGCGAAGGAGACGCAAACGGGCATTAACGCGCCGCGTGGTAACCCGGCAGCGTGATTTAGGGCGCAGACGCCGCTATTCCTGCGGTGAAAGATGTGGGATTTTCTGATTGTTGATTAACACCTCATAAAACCGGCGGCAAATGAGGCCTGAAATGGACTGTCAGAGGGAGAAGGCTTTGCTGATGGTATTTTTACCGGCGCTGCGATCCTGGAAGGTTTCGTTCCTGGGTCGAGCGATGGTGCTGGTGGGGTGCTGGGCTGCTCGATTTCTGGATAATGTTTGAGTTTGAAGAAAAAAGCCCTTGTGGAGGGTGAAAGCAGGGAACTGGGGGGTCATCGGGGAGAGCGGCGTGGAGGGAAGGGTGCCGGGGGCATCATCGCATCGCTTGGTGCCTACCCTCAGGTGGCTTTGCACTGCGGGTAGGGCTGGGGGCTGTTAATTAAGAGTAAAAACCTCATCAAGCGTGGGGTAAAAGTGGAGTTTTGCATACCACAGCTCGGTGTTTCCGACCTCGTCCTGATGCTGAGGATGGGGATGCTCTGCACCGAATTATGTGGGTATAATGTGCACAAAAACGCTTGGACGCTGCGCCCATTCTACAGATGGGAAGGGAGGAGACCACGACGTGTCCGAGGCGGTGCAGAGCAGCGATGCTGGGTCCTGGGACCTCATTTAAGGGCTCTAACGGGTCTTGGCCACGCAGCCATCATCCCCTTCACCACCAGGCCACGCGGCGCGGTGCCGAGGGGCAGAGCGATGCCAGCCCGGCCGCTCCATTTGTGCTCCCGGCCTGCCCCTTCCCGAGGCGATGGCATTTTTCTGCCTGCCTCGTTGCGTTTTTATTGATCTCCCTCTCTCCGCCCCGCGCCCTGCTTGAATGTAAATGCCTTCCACCGGCGACGTGTTTGGAAATCCAAGCTTTTTTTTTTTTTTTTTTTTTTTTTTTTTGGCCATCTAGAAACGTTGGCATTAGGATTTTATTGATCTTTCCGTGGCGCTCCTCGCGAGCCTCAGAGCACTTTTCGCAGGCGGCCGGGAGAGATGATTGCATTAGTGCAAGCAGCGCTTATCGACGGCGGTTTCCATCGTGGGGGAGGACGGACAGACAACGCGGTGCGTTCGGGAAGCGAGGGGATTTAGGTGCCCGGAGTCAACCCCTGGTTTTGTCTGGGATCTTTAGACAAAGAGTTTCCCAAAACCGAAATCCTCCGGAGGTTACGAAGGGCTCGTGGGCTCCGGATCGGCACCGCGCTGTCCTTGGCAGCGCGCTCGGGTGCCGGCGTGGACTTGAAAAAAGGGAAGATGCTGCTGCTTGGACAGCCCAGCTCGCTTCCTCTCAGCCTGCTGGGTTTTTTGGGTGTCCATCTGTTAAATTATTCACGTCGAGGAGCGCACCCCAAGCCGGCCGAGCGCGCGCGCATGCGAGGCTCCGGTGGGCGCACGGAGGTATCATGGGTTTTGTTGGTGATTGAGCTGCCTCTTCGGCGCTTTCTGAGTCCTGTTGGTGGACGTCTAGGTGATGTTGAGTTCTGCTTCGTAAGCTTCTTTGCCTCCTAATCTAATGTGAGCATCTGCCAATCCCCGGCCTCTCCCCGGCGGGGACTGGAGGCAGCGCGGAGCCTTCTCCGTGCGCTTGGTGCACTGCAGTTGCTAAGGGCTTAATTAAAATAGAGAGAAAAAAAAAATAAAAAAAAGGGAAGAAAGCAAAACCAAACACAAACGCCTGTGACTCCGGCAGCGCTGAGTGTGGTCAGGAACATTTGGGAAGAATTAGAGAAAGCACCAGGCAGAAAATCACTGTTAGTTGAGGGATGCTGGGCGCGTGCGTCTCCGCCCGGAGCGGCGACGCGTGTGGTTTTCCTGCACTTCCTCCCCCCAAAAAAAAAAAAAAGCAGCGGGGTCTGGGTGAAGCTGGAGGAGGTTTTTTGCTCTGGTTCCTCGTTTTGCATCCCCTCGACGGAGGACGACCTCTGCTGCTTGGGGTTTGGGAGCTGGGGTCGTGTTTCAGCCCTCGCTGGAGGCCGACGCGGGCTGCCCGCGGCCCCGGTTGCGCAAAAAAAAGGAGCGTGGGGGGACAGCGAGAGGGTCCCCAGGATTTTGGAGCTGCCCCGTGCTTCTGGGAACCCTCTCCCAGGGGTACCTGGAAGCTGAAGACCAAAGGAGCGTGCACTCAGGGCGATTTTCCCTTCTGAGGCAGGATGGAGGCTGAGATCTGAGTGGGTTTTTCGCCTTTCTCCTTGGTGGCAATGTATCCCGGTGTTTGTTCCAAAAGGCAGCACTTCCTCTGCCTCTCTTCTTCCTAAAATCCCTTCTTTTCACCCGTTTGACCTCCAACCTAGCTCCTCCTGCTCTGGGAAACGAGGGCAGTCACGTCTCGGCGTACCCCCAGCCCGAAAATCGTGGCGCTGGTGGCGAGGCGCTGGGCTGCTGGATTTGGGAAGCTCTGGATCCTTTCTGAGGCAAAGGATCACGCTAATTTGGGGTCTCCTGGGTGGATAATGTGAGCGCTGGTGCTGGGCCTGGTCCAGATGGAGTGCAGCTTGGTGACATTGAGCCACGGAGAGAAAACCAAGAGCTTCCTATGCACCTCGGTCAGGAAGGACTCGCCTTACCCCCCCCCCGGCGCTGCAGAGAGCTTTCAGATCCCCGCTTTCACCTTCTGAGACGCTGTTGGATCTGTCAAAGCTCCCAGCAGCCCTGCTGCAAAGCTGCAAGGGAAAATTGCAAATGAATACAGCAACACCGCTCTCATTTAGGAGCCCTTTCTCTTCCCTCTCCCGCTTCTTCTGCATTGCTAACGTCTCCTCGACGTCACCTTGAGCCGTCGGCGCCGCTCGGCGCCGTGGGTCAGATGTGGGGAAAGGAGGGTGGAGGGGGGCGCTGAGGAAATCCCCCAGCCCTCATTTTACAAAATAAATAAAAAACAGCATTTTACAGAACAACTTTGTACATTTTTCTCTTAGACTTATATTTTTATTTTTTTTTTAAAGCAGGAAGCTCTCGAGGTTTTTGTTCAAGGTAAGAAATGTGCCGAGAACTTCAAACCCTGACAAGTGCCTCTGCAGTAATTATTTTTCTGTCAAACTGGAGCTCGCCTAAACAATGCACTTTTCTCCTTCAGCGGGAAGGGGGGCGTGGGGACGGGGGGGTTGTCACAGGCAGAAGCAGGAATGGGGCCCGGAGGAGCAGGGTTTCGGAGCCTCCTCGATTGAGGAGGTGCAGCGCCTGCCCTCGCCAAAATTTGTTCATTCTAGAGATTTGACAGCTCGATTGCTGTAGTTTCTTAAAAATGAAGGGCTTGGGGGCAAGTCCTTGCACCTCTGCATCGCTTCTGCTGCTCCTTTCCACCACTGTGGGCTGGGCTCCCAAATTGAGGTTCCGAGTGAGAGCGGCTCCACTTGAGTTGTCTTGACATCCAAAAGGACGTTCCTGTAGTGGAGGGTGAAAAATCAATCCTGGGAACAGGGCTGACTGCTCGTTACCTCCAGCAGAGCACGAATTGGTGCTCAGGAGGCCTGGTGGGGATGAGATCAGAGGAAGCAGGGCTTGTTTTGCCATCTCCACCCCCTCTGTGTTGTCTCCTGTGAAGATGATGCCCTAACCAGCCGCTAAGACGAACCCCGGGCAGAAACCGAGCTCGGTGTGCAGGAGGAACAGGTTGGGCAGCAAAACCCTCTGTTGCCTGCTGCTTCTCGACATCTGCAGCCTCTGCTCCCGATCTGGGAGCCGTGGGTTGTATCGGCCTCGCTGTGGCCGCCCCGTGCTGGTAGGCATCCTCCTGAGCATCCCTACCACCTAATTTAGGATCTGCTCTGGGATTGAGTCGAGGATGGGCAGAAGCAGTGCTCCAGACCACGACGAGAAGCGTGGCTGGCGTTCGTGGGCAGCCCCTCTCCATTTGGGGCTTGGTGCTCTCCGAAACCTTGCTCCTTGCCTGCATATGGATGAGCTTTCCACCAGCTCACGCAGCGCTCCAGGCGCTTTTGTTCCTCGAGCGCGTCTCTCCGGCGCATCAAAGCGCCTTGGAAGCAGGCGGAGGGGGCTCTGCGGCCACTGGGACCGAGGTGCCTGTTCTTTTAGCAACGGGGAAAACAGGAAAAAAATTCTCAACGCATCCTTCTGGATACTCCTGGCATATGTCCCTCCATCTGCACTTAGAGCACGCGGGTAACGTAGCTAAAAACGCGCTCGCGGATAGCGCTGTATAAATTTTCTCCCTGTGGCGTGCAAATATCTGTAAGGCTTTTTTAACTGGGGAGCGAGCAAGCTCTTTCGGGGTGTGGTTTTGCAGAATGCCTCCATCTAAAGCAAGCCTGCTTGGCCACTACAGATAAGTCTTGTGTCTCACCACGTGCTTCGAATCACCCCACTAGTTGGTGCCGATAAGGCAAAGCTGCAGCGTGGAGCCGTGCTTGCTTTGCGCTGCAAACACGATGCTCAGCTCCCCGTGCAGTCAGCCCTTGGAACAAAACCATCTCGTTTTGGCACCCTGGGGTTAGAAGCCAGCGGCTGGGTTCAAAGCTGAATGGGTTTCGTTGAAGAGCCGTCCCTCCCTGCTTCGGCCCCGGCTGCCGAAAACTTGAATTCCCTTCTTTGTTCCCTTTCAGGGAAACGAAAGATGGAACGTACCCAAATGAGGAAAATTGAGGCTAGAGCAGTGAATTGAATATGCAAGCGCTGTGAACAGATGTCCTGGAGCTGGCTTCATTCTGGAGAACTTGCGAGCTGGCAAAGAGGGCAAGCTAGAGGCTAGCGGGGAAGGCTGCAAGCCTTACGTCTGCATTTTGGTGTAAATAAAGTGTAAATCAGTGATTCAAGCGTCCCCATCCACTCGTATAACTGTGATATGAAGGCTGGCTTTCTCTTTTCCTAGTGCGTTTTGGGCTGTCGTAGAAAACATGTAATTTTCAGGATTATTTGCGTGTTTTCAGGTCCCACCCAAAGGTGGACACCGAGGTGACCACGAGCCAGCGCTGGGCCCCCGCTGCTAGGAAGGCCCAGGTAAAATGGGACTACAGAAGGGCCCAGAGGCTTAGGGGGCTCCTCTTTTTGGGGCTCCCCAAACCCACCAAGCCTCGGGGCTGGGCACCCTGCTGTAGGTGGCCCTGATGGGGTGGTGGGGACCTGGAGGAACCCCCAGCCTCGGCCACTCCAAGGCTCTGAAGACCTTCAGCTATAGCATCCACGTGGCAGGAAAACATTTATCACGTAACTGCTTTCCTCTCATCACCAGTCATTCAGCTCAGTTTTGCTCAGCTCTTGGGATCTTGCCTAGCAGCAGCAGCTTTTTTTAACAAAATGCTGTCCTAGCTCTAGAATACTTATTTATTTTCCACGATTCTTCGGTGTTTTGACAACCGAAGTCAACCCCAAGCTCGGCCTCGAGCGCTGACCTGCTCCAGGAGCAGGATTCCTCCTGAAGGCTCCTTGGGCTGCCTTCATCTCGAGGATTTGGCCCTGACATTTCGAATAATTGGGGGTGTGCTCGAGCTCAGCCCGTGCTGATTGCTTTACAAATAGGGATCGGATGACTTTTGGCCAGAGAGCGGTAAGGCTAGAAGCTGTCTGGTAATCTGTTGATTGAAATTGCTGAGAGAGAGGTATTAATGCCACGTTGAGATACCTGGGCTGAAATAAATCTCTCCCAGGTGTGTTAGTGTGCTCCTCCAGCGTTTTTTTATGGCTATGGCATACGGCTTACTCCAGTTCCACTGTGTTTTGGCTAAAACCCTAAAAACTAGCCCTAAAAACCATCCCCCAACCAGGCCTAAACCCTAATAACCAGCCCCTAACCAGGCCTAAGCCCTAAAAACCAGCCCCTAACCAGGCCTAAGCCCTAAAAAACATCCCCTAACCAGGCCTAAGCCCTAAAAACCAGCCCCTAACCAGGCCTAAACCCTAAAAGCCAGCCTCTAACCAGGCCTAAACCCTAAAAACCTTCCCCAACCAGGCCTAAACCCTAAAAAACAGACCCTAACCAGGCCTAAACCCTAAAAACCAGCCCCTAACCAGGCCTAAACCCTAAAAACCAGCCCTTAACCAGGCCTAAAGCCTAAAAACCAGCCCCTAACCAGGCCTAAACCCTAAAAACCAGACCCTAACCAGGCCTAAACCCTAAAAACCAGCCCCTCAGGGTGGGATTTGTGCTGTGGCAAAATTGCATCGTGGAGGCCTTAAAACAGCACCTATGCTTCATGGGCACCTCGGTACCCTCAAGGCCATCCAGCTCATTCCCTGTCCCCTGAAATGGGGTAATAAAGTGGTTTCTGGGCAGTTTCAGCTGCCGTGTGTGCTCAGTGTGGATTCTCACAGCTCTTGCTGTGGAATGGCTTCGTAGGGGAGCCTGGACCAACATAAAACCACATCGTCTTGGGGTGAATTCAGGAGGGAGAGGAGCTGAAATGGGGTTGTTTGTACAGGGATGGAGCACAGGGTCACTGGCCTAGTCCTCCATCTCCTGACGTGTCTTCATCCTTCGTGGTTCTGGGAGTTGATTTTGTAGGACCAGAGCTCTGGGCCCACGACTTTACGTAGCTGCAAAGGGTCTGGTGGCAGAGCTTGGTGGGGACAGGACTCTGGCAGGATGGTGTAAAGGACAGGCTGGCGTTTCTGGAGATCCTAGCATCCCCTTAGAAAACCTCTAGCGCACATCTCAGCCGTGTTGGGAGCACGCGAGCTTAAATGCCTTTGAGGTGAACATCTCCTAATGGTTTAAGTATCTGGCTCTTAAATATCTCTAAGTAGCCTTTATTTTCCCATTCCCTAAGTGATATCTTAATCCTACACTTTGCTGAAATATAATTGCCGTGCTCTCCTGCGACTACAGGCTCTTTCTCCTGGAGCTATGCAGAGGCTGGCCGTCGCTGCTTTCGAAGGATTTATTTTGTGGGAGGTAGAGGCAGGGCCCCGTCCCCTTCTTCATCTCCATCCCCTTCTCCATCCTCTTCCCCATCCCCTTCCCCATCCCTGTCCCCATCCCCTGGACACCAGCTAGCAGCTGCAATGAAGTGGCTTGGCTCGTAGCACTCAAAGCATCTATTTGCACAGCTCTTGGTGCTCTGAAGCATCCCAGCCACGTCACGAAGCGAGCCCTCTTGCCAGGAGGGCGAGGAGTTGGCCGCTGGCCGGCAGGATCCAATTAACTGCAGTGATCGATGGCAATCATCTGAAAACTGCGCTCCCTGGATTACAGAGCAGTAAGGGCATCCATCTGGAGTAAATTTTAAGGCGAGCCACGCTGTTGGAGCTACTTTTTGGATATCATCTTTTAACTTAGCAGGTGTTAGCTTAAATAATATGGCCACGTGAAACTTTCAGCCTGTTTTGACTCAATCCACATCCGTGCTGAGCGACCTATCGACTTCAGGGTCACGCAGTCGTGTTTTCTTTCTAATAAGTCCCTAGGAGGCACTCAGGCTGGGAATAGAGAGGCACAAGCATCCAAGGGGGGCTACAAAAACTGCAGAGGTCTGTCAAAGGACAGGGATCAGCAAGTAGAAGATGAAGGGATGAGCAATAAACGGCCGAAGCCATCGCATGCACGTGGGCTATAAGGTGGAGGGACGAGGCAGCACGTCAGGAGGATGTGGGGAGGTGGGGGGAGCACCAGCACGGCTGCGGTGTTAATGCAGAGGGACGTGAAGTAGCAAGAAGGAAAATGGATGTGAAGGAGGGAGAGGATGCTCCAGGCTACGCATCAGCCTGGTGTGCGGTGAGGGGAACGCGGAGGCTTTTTGATGGTGATGAGGAGCGAAGTGGAGTGCAGGCGCAGGAAGCACGGCGGAGTTCAGAGGGGTCGCCACGAGGACGTGGGCAGCACGTCGGTTCCTACGTGACTGCTGGGTTCTGAAACAACATTTGGGTTTCACCCCTTTGCCTCTACCTCTTCAGTGACTGTGAGAAGTCATTTGGGTACAACAGTGGAAAGAGGGAGCGCGAAGGTATTCCAGAAAATTTAATTCTGGGAGCATAGAGGGAGAATTAACAGCTCTTTCTTTTTTTAGCCATTCTTGTCCTGGAAAGTCATGCGATTAGGAATGCCTCCAAGATACTTGCTTAGACAGTGCAGAAATGCACAAGTTGAAGGATTGCTACCCTAGGGATTTGCTGCAAGTGGCAGGATCTGGGCTGGACTGGAGAAACTGCGTAAGCAAGAGTCTCTCGGAGCAGTGGCAAATCTTGGAGGCAGTAACAGAAGTGTAGGTGTGTAATTCCCTGTCTTGCATCAGCAGGATATACAGCAGGATATAGAGCAGAAACGACTGGAGCAAGAGCAGCGTATACCTCAGTGCAAGCGCTGTTAAAATTGGAAGGGTGAACAGGAGTGGTGCAAGGGAAAAAGTGTTAAAAAGCAAAGTATTCCATGTGCTGCCTTCTGCATCTGGAATATGCAGTCATCTAAGGATGGAGCAGCTTCGGTGAGTAGCTGAAGCTTGAACTCCAACTGAAGTTGAACTCCAACTCCAGTGGCCAGCTCCATGTCCCAAGGGTGCAGTGCCCAGGGTTCCTTCTCTCTGCTTTGCCTCGCAGAGGGTATTTTGCTAAAACTGGTTGTATTCCTGGCCCTTTGCTGGCTCTTAATCTGCTGTTAATGCTGCAGTTGGTGTTTGAGGATCTCATAGCTCTCTCTGTTCAATCTGCTTCATCGAACCAAAAAATCAAAAGGAGAACTTTGTGCTGGGAGGCAGCAATGTATTTCCTCCTAAAAAGCTCAGGGAGAAGTAAGCTGTGCCCTAATGGAAGATGCCAAAGAGCTGGCCTTGCTGAAGAACAGAAAGAGTCTGAGGATGCCACCGAACAGACACAGATGTTCCTGATCTTTTTTGATGAATGGGAGTTTGTATTGCAGGTTAACGCTTGCCTGGAAACATTTTATTTGCATTCAAAGCTGAAGGTGAGATTTTTAGAAAGCAAAAAATCCAGCGTTAGCATTCAGTGATCAATGCAGGCTGAAGTTGGGGGGTAAATTTTGAGGGCAGTGTTGAGCAACGTGTGTGTGGATTGAACATTTGGAAGTGATGCCCAACTCTGTCCAATGGATTGCTTTTTTTCCATCCTTGACTAATGAGTTTGCAAGGATGAACGAGGAGGGGAAAAATAAAGGGCAGTAAAGTGAAGGGGAAAAAAAAAATGAAGACTATAAAGTGAAGGGAATTTTTTGAAGGTTAAGTATCTCTGGTGCTTTAGGAAAGCCATCAGACCTAACCGACAGTGACTGCACGGTCGCGAAGGCAAAATGAATAAAACTTGAACGGACAGACAAAGTAGAGCTCGTTACGTGCCGGGCTCTCCTCGCTGCCGTGGTTGTAGATCCCGATCGATATCGGGGAGGGGGAGGAAGGTTAAAACAAAGCTCCCCTGATGTTGCTTCTAGCCAAAGCTCTGCGCTGCTTTCTTCCCCTGGAAGTCTGTGCTCGTGAAGACTGAATGCTGCCTTTCATAGCCGAGCTGTTGAGACACTTGGAGTATTTTTGGCCGGGGAAGATAATGAAGTCTTAATGCAGCAATCCATTTGATGCAGGAAATCAAAAGGCACAAAGAACTTGAGTTAAAGATCCAAGTGTGGCAGGACACAGAAATAGAAATGACCGTGTGGAGGCTCTCATCTCCTCCCTGCCTTCTTCCCAGCACTCCTTTTGTTCTAGGAGCGGGGTGGGGAGGTGGCAGGGCAGCTCGAAGTGCAGCCCTTAAAGAAGAGGAGGGGTGGAAAAGGGTCTGAAGAGCCTCTATTTAAAAAAAAAAATAAAATCCAGTGTCTTGGTGCTTTGAAATTGTTCCTTGTTCTTTTCAGAGCCTAAAGCTGAGAAACTCAGCAGTTTTCCAGGGAGGGGAATGATGTGCTGGGTGTTTGGCTTGCCGAGGTAGTAACTGTGCTAACATGACACGTGGAGGGGAAGAATGGGAGGCAATTAGGTGGTGATGTGCTGCTCCCTGCTCCATCACACCTCAAATTGCTTTGCTGGAGGGATCTGACCCTCGTCCCCTGCCCGGTGCCTGTGCGGTTCCCTGGGATGAGCCCAGCTTTGCCTTGCCCCAGCCAAGCAACTCATCCACATCAAGGATCTCCTCCCTAAGCTCAGATCAGCTCTTAAATTGGAGGAAGGAGCTCCAGGTTTGCTGTGCCATTGTTCCAGCCCTTTACCCCAGCGTAAGGGATGCCTTTTTCCACCCTCCTCGGGATAAACAGGGCACAGGCATTGTTAAACGCGGGCTCTTCCAACGGGGTCTTCCAATTTTGCGTGACTCAACGACTGCCCCCACTCCGTGAGATTCACTTTTCTTCACAAATTTTCCTCGGTTTAGAAAGATGGAAAAGCTTCAAGCTGTAGGGAGAAAATGTTTGGAGCAGATTTTTTACGTCCGGCTCGAGGACTCTCATGTCAGAGGAGGAGAAAGAAGAATAATTGAAAATATTGAATATTTCATAAGCCATAGTCCAAGAAAAAAAAATTCTAATGCAGCGGTAATACGATTTGTTTTTTAGAGGGCTCTATTGATTTGTCATTAAAAACTGTCATGTTCTGTGTCCATTGTACAAGGAGGGGGGAAAAAAGAGAATGCTTTATAAATAAATGTCTGAGGACATACAGAGTGCACTTGGCATAATGGCTGGACCATAGCAGAGTCGCTTATCTGTCACATCGTGCTTTGGCTGTTAATGGTGTGTAAATTTTCTTTCTATTTAAAGTCACCGTGGGACTTAATTTTTCATGTTTCGAGGGCAAAGAGGGAAATGGAGAAGTGGCAGGGTCTCTTTTGGGCCCCTGCTTGAGGAGACATCCCGGTGGCTGCCTGCCTGTCCCCCATTTCAACTCGTAGCCTTGCCGGATTTTGGGGGAACAAACACCTTTTTTTGTATGTCACACGCTTGCCTCCGGTTATGGCACTCGGTGCTAGTGCCATTTATCAGCCTAAGCAGCAATAAATTATAAATGTGCTAGAAAAAAAAAATAACTTAGTAAATTTTATTCCTCCTTCTCCGCTCATCTCGCCTCATTTTAGCTACGATTTACACCCTATAAGAGTGGTTTTTAAGAGGGTTTTTGGGCTTTTGGTTGGCAAGGGTTTGGTTGGCAAGGGTTTGGGTTCATCTTGCGGTGGTGTTGAGGGTTTGTGCTCTGTGACAGCTCTCTCTGGAAGAATGCCCCTCGGAGGGTGACCTGTGTGTCCCCCTCCACGCAGGGTCTGAGCCATGTCCCACCTCAACAACTGGAGAAGCCCAAAAGGAAAATCTCATCACCCAGCATAGAGTCAGTCCCACAGGAGGACTCTTCATTTGGACGAGGCCTTGGAGGTCTTTGCCAATGTGGATGATCCTATTATTGATTACCATTGATCTGTCTTGGACAGCAGCACTGCAGCACGTAGACCAGGTCTCATTTTGGGTGTGTTGATGCTTCTGTTTTTCTCACCAAGTTTTGGGGCCTTTGGGCACGTGGCCCTCCAGTCTCTCCTGTTTCTGCAGATGTTTGTACCTGGAGCAGCTGTGCTTAGCTCCAGTTGGTGGTGGTAATGAGATTTACTGCAAAACAAGTACTCGGTTTAACTTGTAGCCCCGTTTGTGGTGGTCTCTTCATCTTGGGGTCTTGAAACGAGTCGATAAAAGGGGCTGAGGACCTGGCCTGGAGGCCTGGGTGCTACAGGACTTGAATGAAAACGTAGCAGAGCCGTTGGGCCTCCTGGCTGTACCGTGCCTTCAGAGGGAGTTTTGCTGGATGTCTTCCAGAAGAGCCTTTGAGATCTCCAGAGTTATTCCCTTTTCCTTTGATTGTTGGCTGACAGCACCAATTTTTCATTTTATTGTTGTTTTTTTTTTGTCTGAGCAGGACGTTCTTTGATCGCCTCCGCGTTAGATAAACTTCCTCCCCGAGGCCTTAGGACCGAAACTCTGGCCTTTGTGCAGCCAGCGTGAGCTGCGAGCACATCCAGAGCAGGTCAGCTGTGGAAACCTGGTGTCTCTGCTGCTAAATATTTCTTCCTTCTGCTGAACTGAGCCAGAAGCCTGCAAAGAGCACTGCGGCACCGGGTCACGAGTATTGGATGAACCCCACGCCGTGCGAGATGGGCGAAGCGGGTTCCTAATGGCAGCGACCACATTTCTCCAGCTCCAGCAAGTGCCACGAGATGATCGCTCGTCCTGAAAGGCTGCTGATGTTCCTCCGAGTGCCCGAGCGGTGTCTGGGTGCCGATCTGACTGACTTTCCCACTGCGAAAATTTCCTTTTTGCTCAGGGGAATCAGCGACGAAACGGCAGGTCGGGCTGCTCCTGCAGCCTTATCTCGCCGCCTTGCAGCTCGGCTTCAAGGGCCTGGCTTGGCTTTGTAATGCAAAAGCAAGCTCCCCGATTTTTTTTATTTTTTTTTTAGGGTGGCGTTACCGGATTAACGGCTTCACCGTAAGGCTTGGGCACGCGATAGCTGCCGGTTTAAATAGCGTCTCGGGGAATGCTGCGCGGCGGCGGCGTGCGCGCAGGCTTTCTGTCAGCGACTTTGTGTGCCCGCAGGAGGCTCGCTGGGCTCTTTGAATGGTGCGGCAAGGCGGGAGCCTCTCCATTGAGAGCTGCTGTGACTCAGCTGCCTGCTGCTTGAGTCGCTGCTGCGCCCATCGCCAGGCTAAAAATAGGCGTTCTGTCCAAATTCTCCCATCATTCTTAAAAAAAATTCCACCGCACGCTGGCCTTTTAACCTGGTTACCTGGTTCTCTGCGGCCGTTTAGAGGGATCCCTTCATTTACTCTGCCCCATTTTCCCTGGCTGTCTCCATTGCAGGGGTGGCACGGATAGAAGAGAAAATCTTGCTCTCCCACAGGGACAGAAGTCTGATTTGCTCGCATAAAGCATCTCTCTATAATCAAGCCTCCCTGGTTCTTTGTTCTAGGCACGTATTAATGGAAGAGGATGCTGCCACAAATTGCTGAGGGCTCTTACAAAGCACTGGGAAGGTTTGAATAAAAAGCTAGCAGGCTCAGCAGCAGGGTTTGATAGCTGGTAGTCCTTTCTTTATCACTGCAGGTAATATGTGGGAGTTGAGACGTGGGTCACTTGTCAGTCCTACGTAATAAAAACAGAGCCTAATTGCTGGCAGTCGTTGGGCATGTAATACCGAAATTGCTGTAACAGGTAACAATTTTCTATACTTTCATTCCGGAATGACAGTATAGAACGTGAATCATTCTTGTAATGCTAATTTTCCCTGTTTTTCTCGTCCAGAGCTCCAGATCTGCCAAGCTGTCAGCCATGGGTGGGCTGGCTGAAATTCTCTCGACGAATGTCAGCTTCTCCCCTGATTTTGTTCTCCTTCTGGGTGGTGGAGCTTGGTCCTCTGCGTTTTTTTTTCAGGGCGCCAGCGTTTGGGAATGGCTGGGAAGGTGGGACAGGAGCGATGCCCCCACTGTGTCACCTTGCTGGCTTTAGCAGGAGGTTGATCACTGCCTTTGCTGGGAAGTAGCTCATCACTGCCCAAGTTACTAGAAGTTTTATCTAGTAGATCTTCTTTCTGAGACCAGAGGCAATCCGACTTCTGTGTGAACCAGTTCTTCCTTCAAAGAACCGAGTGAACCCTCGGTGCTACCTCGAGTTTGCTATCTGCCAGCCCAACTTAATTTTCAGCTCTGATGAGCTATCTTGAAATAGTTTAGCAGCCCGGCTTAAAAACTCTGCTTTGAGTCCTAAAGACTTGAAACCAGCTATTTAAATGTGCCCCTTGCGAAAGGAAGCTCCCGACGTGACCGGTACTGCAGGTATTTCAGTGACTCGCCTGGCTTCGCAGCCCGGCCGTCCCACGGCCGTCTCTCTTGCCGTCTAGCTTCCAGTCTGGGTCTCCAACCACAAATCCCAAAGTTTTGAGTCAGCTCCTCACCTCTGCTGCCTCCAAAATATTTCTCCCCCCACACCTCCTCTTCACTTGGCTTTCCCACTTGCCGGCGCAGCGCTCGTTACCTGCGCTGGCACTGAATAAATAGCAATTAATCACACCGACAGCTGTGTGACGGCTGCCAGGGCACCTCTTATTAAATGGTTTAAGACCAAATCCAATTTTACCGTGTCTGCCTTAACCAGCCAGCTCTTCTTTCTCCTTTTCTTTACTGTTCTTGTACTATATGGTGGTTTTTTTCCCTGCTGCACTGGTGTTCGTACCGGTGTGCTGAAGAATTGCTGCATGCTCGCAGGAGCCTTACTGGTGTGGGGGCATCTGCCTCCAGAGGTGAGAGTAGTGTTTCTGTAGCAGGGATTTAACAACCCAACCAGTTCAGATGAGGACTGGATGCTTGGGGAAGGGATGGGGGAGTTTGTCAACTTAAAATTCTCACTTTGTTCCATGCGCTGAGGGCACAGGCCACCTCTCTGCTGGGCCCTGGAGCAGGTTCATCTGGTCTACGTGTGCCCCCACGTCCCACAGCAGCTGGGCTGTGCTTTTAGCTCTTCCTGGCCATGTCTGGAAGTGTCTGTACGCGTTACCTGCTTGCTCAGAAGGCTGGAGACTTGCTGGCTCCCTGGCACCTTTTAGCTGCCTGCACGTTGGTGCTGCCCTAAATCCAGCACATGGAGCTGCAGACCCGGGCCTGTGTTCTCCATGGGGATAAGGGTTAAATCCCCTTTGGCCCTGTGTGCAGGCGGTCTCTGCTAAGCTGAATCTTAACGTTTTCATGTTTGTAGGCTCCTTCATGGATTGCTTATGTGCATATGGCTGTGGTTTGCTGCTGGATCCTGTGGGGCGCACCCGCAGGGGCCTGGGGTGCCGCTGTCCTTGGGAGCAGGGACTCAGAGAGAAAAAAGAGAGAAAAATGCTGAAACGAAAACCCCACAAAGGGGTTTAGAATCAGGCAAGCTGGACGGAGGGTCTGGCAAGTCCATGGTGTGGGTTCACCCAAGTGTGAGCGCGTAGCGGTGCATCAGGCCCGTGTCCGGGCCTTGTGCAGGATGAGTTGAACTTGAAGGACGTGGCATATCAGCCATATATCAGCCATGGTTGCCCCAATCCCTGTTCTCAACCCGTTAACCTGCCTGCTGCTTCGTTATCGTGCTTTGATGTGACCAAATGTAGTAAAGAGAGAGCTGGGGGTGTTCAACGTGAAGAAGGGAAGGCTCAGGGGAGACCTTACAGGGGCCTAAAGGGGGCTGCAGGAAAGCTGGGGAGGAACCCTTTGTCATGGGGTGTGATGATAGGACAAGGGAATATGGCTTTACACTAAAAGAGGGCAGGTTTAGGTTAGATATAAGGAAGAAATTCTTCACTATGAGGGTGGTGAGGCCTTGACCCAGACTGCCCCGAGGAGCTGTGGCTGCCCCATCCCTGGCAGTGCCCAAGGCCAGGCTGGATGGGGCTGGGGACAACTGGTCAAGGTGTCCCTGCCCATGGCAGGGGGTTGGAACCAGGTGGGCTTTAAAATCCCTTCCAACCCCAACCATTCCATGACTCTATGAGAGCTGTCAGGGCTTTCTGCGGCTCTGATAGCCTGGGAGGCCGGGGAAATGTAGTGGGAAGCCTTGTGGGATTTGCCAGAAAAACCCTGCTGATTTGCCCCCTTCTGCCTTTATTTCTCGCTTGGGTTCTGCTTCTGCTCTCCTGCCTTTTAGCACCTTTTGCTTCTCCCTTCTCAGCTCCAGCGCAAGCCACGCGACCGCCTTCATCCCTGGGAGGAGAGACCTGGCCTGCTGGCAGAAAGCTGCAGAAACAAGCCAAAAAAAAAAAAGAAAAAAAAAAGCGAAAACCAAACAAAACAAGAGCAAAACAAAACCAAAAAAGGCAAAAAATAAAAATAAGAAAAGACGAGAAGAACCCCCACCCCCGGCTGCTTTTTTTGCAGCCACCGGGGCCCGGTGGCCCTGCAGGAGCTGTGCTGACTTGAGCTGCTGCTGAGGGCCTTCAACAAAATCCCTTCTCTTTGCAGTGCTGGGGCCTCCGCCGTGTGGGTTTGCTTCTCCTCCCACCACTTCTGGTTGTTCTCTGCGTGTGCTGTCTTGTGTCTCGCTGCAGGTGCCCGAATATTGCTTTCCTAGCTCTTCCCGATGCGCTTGGCGTGGCTCCTTTCCTTGCTCCCAAGCTGCTGTTTCTGCTCTTCCCGTAGCTTGGTTTTTCTTCATCCCGTGGAGCTCGTGCACAGGCACATTTTGTGTTTTCTTTTTCCTCCTCTCCTGTCCTCCCACCCCCGTTGGTCTCCCTGCTGCCGTTCCTTCGGCGTCGTGCAGGGAAACGATGTTTTCACGCTTCAGAAGCCGGTGGGGTCTTTGATGCGGGGCACATGCGAGCTTATTTACATCGTCTCGGTACTGCTGGTACCCTGGTGCGTCTTCCCGGCGGCGTATTGTTGGGGCAGCTCTGCTGTACCCGATGGGAACGAGCCATCATGCTGAGAGGCTGCCTCTGGCAGCTAATCCCTGTAAGAAATGACAATTTCTGGCTGTTTTAGCGGGTGGGGTGCGTCGTTTGACCGATGCGAGCTGTAACCACAGCCGAAATGAAGGTCCGGGCTGTGGGTTTGGGGAAAACGCGGTGAAAACATAAGCTATGCTAAGAATGTCCTCTGACCGTCGTTCGAGCCGCAGCGAAATGGCTCTCGTTTGTGTCAAATGTCATTAACTGATAAACCCCAGGCTGCTCTCGCCTCGCTTGCTGGAGCAGCACCGCGGTGCTGAGCCTTCGGGAGGGCGAAGAGCCTTCAAGGTGGGCATTTGAAGGCTCCACGCATCGTGGTGGCAGCGCCGGCTGTCGGGGTGCAGATCTCTTAGAAGGTGAGCTTTGCACTGCTGCTCTGCTAATATATCCACAGGCTGGTTTTTTTTCACTCATGGGTTCAGAGGTCGTTGCTGAATATCCATTTTCCTACCCGATCAGGTGGTGGCCAACGACCCCTGTCCATGGCCATCCATCGTGTTTGCCTTGGGGTGTAATACTGCTGCAGTCCCTCCGCGGAGAAACATGCCATTTGAGAGGTGTTTTGTGTTTTGAGGGATGGAGCAGGTTGGAGTAGACTTCTATAATTCAGCTCCTCCTGATGCTGTAATCTGAATTTAATTTGGGGAAGGGATGGCTCCGTGCAATGGAGACGGGAGCGCTGCGTGTGCATGGCAGCCGATGGTCTAGCTGGGAGACCGACATACATCGGATGGAGTAGGAGGAGACAGATTTTGATGTGGTAGGAAGCAAGTAGTGGTGTAGGCTGGCGGGGAGTTGCTCGGAGCCTTGAAGATGGGAAGAACTTAAACATAGTGCAAGAGCCCGCTTTCAGATGAATTACCCATTTGCTTCTGGTATGTCGATGGGCAGCATAGTTTTGTCCTGCCGGTGAGCCTCCATATAATTTGGGGAGAGTCCCCAGTGCAACTACAAGTCTGGAGGGAAGGAATCGCTCTGATCCGGTGCGGAAGGTAACCGGGGACATTTTTTGGGGTGGGTTCATGTTGTCTTGTGAATGCAGTCCCACGGTCAGCTGCGTTTTGGGGAGCACGGGGACGGGACCGCGCTCAAGGTCCCCGTGCTGTTGTAGGGAAGCCGTGAGCTGCCTTCTGAGTGTGCCCTCGATGACAGCCACAGCAGGGCTGCCAGCTCTGAGGAAAGCCGGCTTTATGATCCCGGAGCACAGGTATGTTAGAAAGTTAATAATGGATGCTAAGGAGTGCTCTGGCTACCGGCAATTAAACACTGCTAACGATGACATTTCTCATTACTTCCCTTGTCATTGCGGAGGGACGCTCCTGGTGCAGCCCCCTCGTGCTGCGGCCATTTTAAGAGCATCTTCAAATACAGTTATGCCTTTTTTTTCTCTTTTTTTTTTTTTTTTTTAATTGCTGCATATCTTAAGGAGACAGATTGCTGCCTTCATCTGTCTCCCTGATCAGCTGCCAGGGCTGCGCCGCGTTACAGTAACTTCATTCCTTTTCTTTTCAGCGTGCACCTTCCGTACATCGCTTTCCTTTATTAAAATACTATTCAAGCTGGGTGATTTTGACCGTCTAGAAATGCTGCAGCCAGGTGCTCAGCATTCTGCTCCCAGGCTGAGCTCGTGAAAGCCCTGCAGCGCTCGGGCCCAAAGGTGCCCTGCAAAGCAGTGGGTGCCAAGGGGAGCAGCGAGGAGCGCGACGACCTCTGCAAAAACCTGATTTACTGCAAAGCCTCTGCTTGGTGCTCTTCACCAAAACCTGTTTTTTGTTTTTTGTTTTTTAATGTGGTTTTCAGAGGTTTCTAAGTGCCCCCCTGCAATCATGTCTGTTTTGGCTTGAACCCAGCATCCCCTTTCTTTGGGATGCCGCCAGCCTGAAGCTGCATGGCAATGCTGCCAGCACGGGTTCAGATCCCTCTGAAATGCCACAAGAAGTGCATTTTTTGGGGCAGAACTGCCCTCACCTCGCACGTGTGGGGTGGGGAGCTGCTTTTCCAGCAAGCTGGATTTGCCAAATGTCCCTTGTGGCTTCTGAAATCGTTTGCTCTGCTGCGGTCTTTTATGTGATGCTGTGCTTTTTTCTTCTTTGATGCACATTCTGGGTATAAAAAGTAATACTGCACTGTGTCTTCACACTCCAAGTTTTTGAGTGCTCACAGTTTAATGTGGCCATTTGGCACGCTGCTTTCCTTCGCTCCTCGTAGCCCAAGCCTTAAAGGATGGAGGAGGAAAACTCATGGGCTGGAGGGCATTTCCTCGACTGCTCTGGGGGGGATTAGTCTTCTATATAAGTGATGCAGTTTCACAAGCTCTCCTAATGTTACACGAAACACTGAATGCATACAAAACTGCATGCAATAATTTCATTCGCATTTGCATAGCTTCTTAGAAAGGCGGCCCAAGTCAAAGTGTGAAGTTGTGCAACGTCGTTGTTTTTCCACCGGCGAGCAGTAACCGTAGTTCAGCCACGGTTCAGAAAGTCATCTTGTGTAATAGTGAACTTAGGGAAATGAACAGATAATTTATGGCATTGAGAGCATATACTTAAGTCCTCCACTGGCTCTCAGCTCTGTTTCTTGAGCAATCTGCTTAAGCATTTACCATGAGAACTTAAAAAAAAGTAATAATAAAAAAAAAAGCAGCAGCTTTTAACTGAGGGCTCCTGTTGAACTTAATGCCTTTTCGGATGAGCTGAATCGTGGGAGAGGGGGAAAAGCTTGGTGGTCTCTCGTGCTAGGGGGTCGAGGTGCCAAGTTGTCCCGTAACCAAACTACTGCCACTCTTCTTGCTGAGTATTTCCCCGCTCGAGATGCGAGGTTGGGAGCAGTGCTGCTGTCGTGACCCACGGAGGATTATGAGGATGGCCTCATGGATATCTGAACCACTTTGCCACCTATCCCATACCCAAAATGATGCCAATGGCCAAGGCAGCTTGTCAAGCGTTGACGAGCTCGTGTGTGCCGAGCGAAGCGGAAGAACTGCAATCGGCATCTGACATACTGATGATATTAAACTATTTCTAGCTACTGTCCCCGTCCTGGCATATGACCTAACTCTCAATACATAGCTGTCATGGCAACTGTAAAGGTCAGCATACTTACCAGCTAATATTTAAGGTGGGCAGATAATAGTTTTCTGCCTTGGGCAAACAAGTGCCTATTTGTTTTGAAGCTTGGGCCGAGAAGCCTGGTCTCGCTGCCTGAGCTTTTCTTGAACCGGTAGGACTCCAGGTGGCCCTGAAAGGAAGGGAGGTTGTTCAGGCCTCCTAAAGTAATGCTAATAGATTACTAGAGATAATTAAAATTGCTCCTCGGCAGCTTGTAATCATCCCTAGTATTTGTTTGCCTCTTGAGACGCGGCAGCTGTGTCGCAAGCCGTGGAGGCCTGGTAGAGCGAGGCCTCCTGGTTGTCCAACAGTGGCCAACACTTGGCCCCGCGGCCACCGGGACTCATGTGTCCAGGTCCTGAGAGCTTGTTGAGCTGCAATGATTTCATTCTACTCTAGAGCAGCACAACCCCTCTCTATCGAGGACCCTGGATGGCAGGCGTCAACCAAAGTAGCACCAGATTCCCCCAAAACAGCCATGAAGGGCCTGGGTTTTGGTGGTAACTCCTTCGCCTTAGCGATGGCCAACGCTACTGGTAGAGCTGGGAGGGACGGCGCAGTTGTGAGGAGGTGGTGGTGGATGGGAGGCTGGGGACACTGGAGTTTGGCAATTTTCGTTGTTGTGGGCAGATCCTGAACACGTCGAGTCACTTGGAGATGCTTTCTCTTGATTGCAGACATCAGAAGCTACCGAACTATTTGGGTTTTGGTTTGTTTGTTTTGTTGTGTTTTTTTTTTTTTTTCTTTGAAGATCCTAGAATCACAGAGTGGTTTGGGATGGAAGGGACCTTAAACATCATCAAATTCCAACCCCTGCCATGGGCAGGGACACCTCCCACTAGATCAGGTTGCCCAAAGCCCCATCCAGCTTGGCCTCGAGCACTGCCAGGGACGGAGCATCCACAACTTCTCTAGGCAACCTGTGCCAGTGCCTCACCACCCTCTGAGTAAAGAAATTCTTCCTTATATCTAACCTAAATCTCTTTCAGTTTAAAACCAGCAGGTGATAGATACCAGCGTGAGTGATGATATAAGCTTGGCACGCAGGAAGTTCTGATCTCCTTGACCTGGTTGTCCAAAAGCTACAGCCTCAAGATGTCTTTAGGCCAACCTGCAGAGACTGGCAGGCAAAGAGCAGTCCCCGTGCTTGCGTTACTGCCTGTGTAGGAAGCAGTAAATCTACTGGGACCTGATCCAGTGGAAGAGTCAGCCGTCAAAACCTGTTAATGCTCCAACGAGGCAGCGTAAGGAGGGGTTCCTGGGGATGAAGGTAGACAGAAGAGCAGTCGTCTTCCTTCCTCTGTTTGTTGGCTTGACGTGAACCTGGGAAATTCGTGTCTCAGAACTGGTAAAGTCTCTGTTGTTACTGAAGTAATGGCTGAGAACACCCTTTTTGTCAACAGTGGCAGAAGTCTTCATCATGGACTTCTGCATCATGATGGGTTGCCCTTGATTTTAGGGAAAAACCCCAGCCCTGAAGCCGATGCTGTGCTCAGAACACCTGGATGGGTTGAGCGCTCTCATCCCTTAAGTCCAGAAATTGCTCCTCTGTTTCAGTCCTACACAGATGGAAATAACTTTTCCCAATCCCCCCCTTATTATGTGCTGAACCAAATATAAAATCTATTTTTATTAAATAGAATTAGCAGACTAATGCCCTAATTAAGAAGGGTTTACAATAATCTCTACTCTCAGAATAAGTGGAGTCGTGGTATCCCTCCTGCCTGTGGACTGGGCTGTTCTCCCCTCCCTGCTTTCGGGAGGTTTTGTAATGCGGCTTTTGTAAGACTGTTTTGTGAAGCACTTGTCTCCTTCTGACTAAGAGTTTGCTTGCAAATCCGTCCCTCCCAGAGGATGACAGAGAAAAGGGCTGGTGGAGTGTGGCGGAGTCACTTTTGTTGACTTGTAAGTGAATATATCTTAAGTATTTTCTTTTGGCTTTTCTGATTAGCTTTTTGTTTATCGTAGGTGAAGCGAACTGCGCTTTACCCAGCTAAAATTACCACCTTCACCCAGAATAATTCAGCTGCATCTGGGAAGTGGTCAGGGAATTTGCAGAAGCTGCACGACAAGATATTATTGTTGTAGAATGAGCAGGCTCCCCGCACGAAATTCATGAATGTAAACTTTAACATTTTCGCTGCTCTCCTACGCTTTCCCGGAACGAAGCACACAAGTGGGTTTCCTGCCCTGTCAACCTTTGGAGATGAATATTCCCTTTATCGTGCTGCCTTTCATCCCCTATGACGTATGCCCCGCAGAGTGATGTCCCAGAAGCTGAAACATTGCAGGATAACAAACGAATGTTGTGAGGGCTGGAACGGAGGTGGGTGTCCTCGTGGGGAGACTCGCAGTGCTAAAAACCTGCCAGCACCCCTCTCAACAGTGCTGGGGCTTCTCCTGGGGGGCTGGCGACTCGGTAGGAGCCCGGCTTCCAGCCAAGAAGGCTGAGAGCAGTTGCTTGAAGGGGGTCGGGAAGATGAGGCTGCTCTTCTAATGCGCTTGAGCTATTCTTCATTAGCGTAGGAGCGTCTAATTTTTCAGAGCTTGATTCTTGCCTTGAGGAGCTCGTGTCTCCACCAGCAAAAAAAAAAAAAATAAATAGCCCAACATCTTGGACAGAAGGACAGGTTTTATGACTAGCCCTGCGAGGAGAGTTAGGCAACGAGATCTTCATGAACATGTTGTCCCAGACGTGCGAGGAAGGGAAGGAAACTTAAGCTGCTTTTCTAGAAGGATGAGCGTGAATCACTTGGGCCCCTGTCCCCTGTGAGTAATACTGTGAATCTGTGGTGCTTGCAAGAATGCTTTCACAACCCACCCATTGCCATACTGCGTGCACATACACTGCTGTAGAGTAGCATCTCCTCGCTGCGCCTCCAGTTGGGCGAGCTGAAGTGTTGACGTCCCCGTGTGCTTTCTAAAAATACGCGCACGCTTTCCTGCGTGAGCTATTAGCACGGTTAAACTCTCATCGCGGGCGTCACGGTTTTGCAAGGAGCCCGGCGGGCACAGCTGAAGGAACACGCTTGAAAAAAGGATTTGTCATCTACAAGCTGTCGTGGTTCCCGTGACCTGCGATGCAGGGAGGAAGCTCTTCAGGTTGGCCATTTGCTTTGTGGTCACAAACATAGGTAGGGGTGGGTCACTACGGGGAATTTTGGGGTTTGGTGGTTTTCTGGCATGATGCTCCCCCTGTGCAGACAACCCAGTGGAGTAAAGGTGCCTGGACCACAGGGAATACTAGTTATAATCCTTAATACTACGAGTTCATCTTGCTTATTTTCTGAAAGACCTCTTAACTTAAAGAATTATTCTGGTTGTTCCTCTCATACTAGCAGAACATGATATCAGGGACTTTGAGAAGCAGCACATTAGGGAAAAAGGAACTACAAAGGGTGCGTTTCTGTGGAGAAAGGCCACTGATGGCAGCCGTCTGGATCAGCAAAGTCATCGCTGGCTTTTCTGAACAAAGGGAAATCTCCTTTTCACCCCTGCGGGCTCGGGGTGATGCTCACTTAGCCCCCTTAGCACGGGCAGCACTGCCTGGCCTTGCTTTTAGTGCCTGAACCCCATTTTGGGGTATTTTCTGCTGGACATTCAGCTCATGTATTCTCTGGCACAGAGACGTAGTACTATTTGAAAAGAATCAAATAAAATTGAGTCGATTTCCTAACCCAATGACCCGTGCATCCCAGACACTGGGTGGTACCTCTGCGATTTGCTGGTAGGAGCAGCCGGGTGATAAATGCTCCCTGCTGCTGAGCTCTGTCTGCCCTATCCATCAGCTGGCAGCCTTGTGAGTCTGCATCAAATTCAGCCTGAATACTCGTGTGGTCATCTCCTCTTTGACCAGCAGCTGGCATTTGACTTGCTTCTCCTTCCCACATTCACACATGGTGTGTTGATCTAAAGGGGTGAAGAAGACGATGCAGCACCAAGGGATGCGGGCGTCCCGCTGGGAGAGGTACAAGTTTTGGGCACAAAGCAGCTGGGTTTGGTTCCAGGGCTACCTGGAGTCACTTTGTTTGAACCAGAGTGAGAACAGGTCATGTACATGCCCCAGGGAGCCTCAGGAGGCAAAACACGAGAGCAGAGCAGGAGGGATTTGGAAGCACCAGGCAACTGGGAGCACTGGGAGCACTGCCGGTGGGTTTGGGCGCAGCAGGAGAGCAGCGTGCTGCTCCGATCCCTCCCCGTGCTTATTTGTGTTTAATCAGAGGCCTGAATTAGTGTATCACAAAATACAGACGTGGTGCCAAGCAGCAGTAAGTCCAGTTTCAGATGACCAGCGTTTCCCAGCTGACGGAGTCAGGACCGTGCCGACTTCTCAAGTGTTTACTGGTGCTGCAGTGATTAATGGTGGTGGGGCCAGGAGGGAGGAGGCAGAAGGCACTCCCTGAGTGTTGGATGCCTCGTCCTCTCGCCGTTTCAGTTGTTCCAGCCAAAAGGTTAAGTGGAGATCAAAAACAAATAGGAAACTTTGTCTGGGAAGCCGTGTTCCTGGAGCGCCTTTTCAGACACTCTGGGAGCCGCAGCAGAAAGGTTAAAATTTGCAGCTCAAATGTTAGCTGTGATCTCGCTTGAGTGAGCGTCTGAAAACACATCTCGAGTCTCGGTTCACGAAATGAAAGCTTCGAAGTCTTTCTCCCATCAGAGGCCAGAAGGCAGCAGGGCAGAGAAGCAGCAACTTGTGGACGTCCAAGATATTGCCTCACCCCGTCGGAATGGCTCGTCACGCAGCCCGGACCGCAGGCCGTGTTGTGGTGGATTAAACAAGAGGGTCATTGAAAGAATGGGTGCTCAGTCAGATGTTTGCAGGCATCTCGACAAAAGGCCTTTCATTTCCCGTGCCCAAGATCGAATCAAAACTCGAGGGCAGCTCGGCACCGAGGGAGGTGGCGGTGGTGGACGTAGCGGCAGCCTCGGGCCGGAGCCCGTCAGTGGAGTCAATGTCCCAAAAGGAGATGAAAGGTGGTGGCTGGAGGCTGTGTCTGACCTGCAGACCTGCTCTGGAAAAGGGAATAAATATCTCAGATCTGTCCGAAGTGCGAGGTGAAGATTAGAAGAAGGGAAGGCCAGCTCTAACTTCAGTTTCCTTTGCTAGGGCTGGGGAGAAGTGTTAACACGGGTTGGATTTCTGAGACCCTTAAATGCTGGTATTTGTATCAAATGTTTGGATTGTGCCGGGTCCACTCTTGGTTTTTCATATTCTACTTCATTTATTGAGTTTGTTCCAGCTTTGGCTTTTTTCTGTTAAAGGGGTGCCACGTAATCCAGCAGCTTGCTCCTTCCCACCAGCCTAGCCGGCTCGCCCCAAGGGTCTGTCTGCGTGGTGCTTTGAGGTGTGAAGCTTAAGGTGTGAAGATGGACTTCAGATGTGAAGTCCAGTGATCCCTGTCTGGTTTGGAGAGGCTGCAGAGCCTCCATCCTTAGAGGTGTCCAGAGCCCAACTGGACACAGTCCTGAGCAGCCTGCTCTGAGCAGGACGAGGCCATCTCCAGAGGGTCCCTGCCAGCCTCAGCTCTTTGGTGATTCCTTGAGAAAAACTCTTCTAGGGTGCAGGACTTAATTTGTGGGGTACACAAAGTCTTCAAACTGATCTGGTCCAACTGGGTCCACCTGTAGAGAAGTTGGGTTTTGGAGGGGGGAGTGTGATATCTGGGGCCACAGGAGGGTGGTGGGACGGTGAATGCAGAGCTGCTCGAAGCCCCACAGCCCTGGCATCGGGGGCACCTCACACGAGTTAGCAGGAGATGTGCTTGGCAGGGGTGAGAAGAGGTATGGGGAGGATTTCAAGACCATTGTTGCTGCAGGAGGATGTGGGGATGGATGGCATCAGGGAGCTCAGGGTGGATTTTAGAGTTTGGTGACAGTGGGGACAGGATATCTGCTCCAACCTCACAGCAACGGGGGTGTGTAAGGGGATGAGGGTGGTGGCCAAGCCTTGCTAAAACAGCATCAGAAAAGTTTGGGGCAGCGAGCGTTTGTGTCCCAGAGCTCTGGTTGCTGCTCCCCTCTGGTTGGGTCCTCGGAGGGTACCAGCAGATGGAACAGCATTTGAGGGGATTTCTTCCATCCTTCACCCTTCCTAGGCATTTCATAAATGCCTAAATGGTGCTCTTTTAGCTCGTCTTGCGGTCTTTTCTTCTCGACTGAGCATCTGGCATCAGGTTTTCCTCCAGCAGTCCCCACCGAGCAGCCTGAGGACCGCAGCAGTGAGGAGCACGCGTACCACCGGGCACACTGCATTGGGCTGCCTTTTTTCAGGCCCTCATTACGGGGTCGGTGCTGCCCCTTCCTGCAGGAGATGCAGCTGCTGGTTGTCTTCTCCAGGGGAAGCAGGTCGCCAGGCACCTCGCAGAGTCCCTCGTGCCTTTCAGGGGGGAAGCAAGGCTTTTATCGCGCTCTCCGAGAGCTGCTTGTAATTCCTCACGGCTGGCTGTGAGATAAAGCGGTCTCTAATCTCAGCAGCTAATACCCAGCAAAATTGAAAGCTGCCAAGGTAAAAGGAAATAATTGTGAAAAGGGCTATCCGTAAAAAATGAAGTTAGCTTTAAAAGAAGGAAATTATTTACGCTGCGTTCGGCTGCTGAGCAGGAAGAACAGAGTTAATGGATCTCGCCACTTATGTGGCCGCGTTACATTTCCATTTTTTGTTGGAGATTTAGCAATAGATTTTTCGCCGTTGCTTAATCCTATTGCTCACCTGATTATTCTGTATTCAAACACTGTGTGTTGCTCCCCTGATTGCTCTGTATTCCAACACTATTCTATATTGCTCACCCGATTATTCTATATTTAAGCACTATTCTGCGTTGCTCACATGATTATTCTATATTCCAACACCATTGTGTGTTGCTCCGATTATTTTATATTCAAACACTATTCAATATTCCTCACCCGCTTATTCTCTACTCAAACACTGCTCTGTGTTGCTCACGTGGTTATTCTATATTCAAACACTGTTTTATATTCAAACACTGTTTAATATTCCAACACTACCCTACATTGCTCACCCAATTCTATATTCAAACATGAAAACTGCCTGAGCAAACAAAACAATAAATAAATTAATTAATTTACAAGATCTAAATTTGGGCCCTGGAGCATTTTGACCCCATCACGTGGCAGCATTTTTTTTTTTCCCTTTTTGAGACCTGGCTGCCGTGGCGTTGGCCGTGCCGAGAGATCCAAGGTCCTTGCACGCTGCCATGGCAGGACTGCAATCGATTCAGCTGCTGGTATGGGTGATGCAGATCGAGGAGAGCAAGCACTGGGCACTTGGGGTGAGCAGCACAGCTCTGCCTCGCTTTCCTCTTGCAGGGATGAAGATGCTTCAACGCCGAAGCAGAAATTGCTTGAGGAATGCTCGGGGTAATTTTAAGTTCGCAGCGAGTGCTGGTGCATAACTCGCATTTGATTATTTAAGTTTTACTGTCGAATCCAAGCCCCGTTTCCTGTTAATTCCTTGGAGCTCGCTTGCCATTCCTGGCATCGGGGTGGGATGGAAAAAGCATTTTTGGGTTCCTCACCGACCACGGAGAGGAGCGGCCGCTCGTCCCGTGGGGCTGCTCATTGCTCGTGCCGGGCAGCTCAGCCTGGACGGGATCAGTGTCCCAGGGGCTGCCCAGTCCATTTTTCCTCATCCCTGGCCCAGGCAGAAAATCAAAACATGCCTAAAAGAGGATCTCTAAGCCTAAATACAGAGCAGCAGTCCAAAGCACCTTTTCCAACAGCTGATACTGGAGACTCCTGAAATTATCCAGGACCAGAACAGAACAGTTCAGTTGGACAGGACCCACGGGGACCGCAATCTAGGACTTTCAACGTGTTTTTGGCTTTAAAGATGCAAATTTAGATATGGGGAGGGTTTCTGGGCCCAGAAACGCGTGGTCTCACCCCTGGTATATTCGATCCAAAAGATGTGGCTTCACAGAGCAGGAGTGGCGAGGCTTATGGGGGCTAACAAAACATCAAAGGTGTAGCTGCTGGATAGCAAGGTGAATCATGAGTAGCTGGAATTGATTCACGACAGGATGGAGCTCTTGTCAAAAAAAAAAAAACCACCTAAAATTCAGATGGAGATCAGTCATTTTAGAAACAGAACGCAGGCCCGGTACGCTCGTGTGTCAGAGAAGGCAATTCTTCTGGCTGCATTTAAATATAAAAGGCTCAAAAGGTGTTCAGAAACAATGGCTCTGCTGTGGCTGTTACTCATAAGCTTTGCAATTCATAAGTCTCTTGTCTTTGTATAGAGAATTCATCCAGTGCCCTGTCCTTTGCTGTCATCTCTAGCCCGTATGGATGTCTGCCATGGTGGCCATGGCCATCCTCTACCACTAGTGTCTCTAATCTGGGCCACTATTGTCTTCTAAGCAGAAAAATGGTTCAAAGTGAATGTTTGTTCCCAAAATATGGGGCTGTGCGTGATCCCCTCTGGGGTCTGTCAGTGCTTCTGCAAAGCGTGGTGTGCTGCAGGGCTCGCTGCCTTCTGCACAGCCACCTCCTGCTGTGCTCAGCCTCCTGGAAATCTTGTCCTATACCAAATTCCAGAAATCTGAGAGATTCAAGTCCATTTCCAGACCAGGTTGGTGCTCTCAGTAACGAGATTTGAAAGCCTGTGCTGAACTCGAGGGATTCCCAAAAGATTCCAGGTACCAAGGATGGCTTCAGAGGATGACTCGGTTGCCTCATCAGGTCCAGTGTCCTAATCTGAGGTGCTCTAGTCCTGAAAGGGAAAGGAAAATTAGTGCTGAAGAACCCATTTGGGTGTTTCCTTGAAGTGTGCTCAGCTCAAAGTGGGGATATGATGCCAACGTGGGCATCATACACAAGGGGCTCAGAGGCAGGAGATCTTTGGGGTTACTGGAAACGTACATTTTGGAGCTGCAGGTGGTAGAGCTGGGATGCTCCTGCCTGCCCCCTGGAGTGATCTGAATTATTATTCGTAATAATCTGAATTCTTATTCATGACATTCAGTGGAAGGTAGTTGCTGTGTCGGTGATGGACATGTCCGGGTGATGGAGCACATCTAAGAGCAGGGAGCTCCTGCTGGAAAGAATTTAGGGCTTAAACAGAGAGGGTCGAGAAAGCAGGGATAAACCAAGTGGAATGATTCACAAAATTGTGGCAGCTACTGTGCTCTCTGGGATGCCTGCCGTGGTAAATTTACCTGGGGGGAGAAGAAATGGAAGGGGAAAAGGGGACTCATTTGGGCACAAGCAGCCTAATCAAGGCGGCAGGCGGTTCTCCGAAGCCAAAGGCGAGGTTCTGGGGGCTGCTCCAACCGGCTGCAGTTTTTGGGTGGTTTTTGGCATTTCAGAAAGCTCTGTGATAGCGGGCAAGACAGGAGTAAAGGCACGCACTGCTGGGAGCAGAGGGATAAAGCTGGGCTTGGGGCTGGGAACGTGCAGGACTATGGCCTGCAGGCTTGTGGCAGCGTGTGCTGGCTGGAAAAGCGTTGAGGATTTCTCTCTCCACATCACCTCAAAAATTAAGGTTTGGAAGAAAGCTCCCGAGCACTTCACGTGGAAGCTCAAAGCCAGCTCTGCCTTCCCTTTCCAATGGCTGCCCTGCAAGCTCGTGCCTCATCAACCATGTCAAAGATGCTGATTCCCTTTTCCTGCTGCTTTTCCGCGTGTTTTCCCAAAATTTCATTTGCTGAAACGAGAGCAGTAGTGGAGGGGAGGTTTTCTCTGTGCATGCTTTCAAATGTTGCTCCTGGGCGTTCTCCTATGGATCTCTGGCATGGGTGTCTTGATGCCTTGTATAAATAGACTTGGACGAGTTGTTACTGGAGCTTCCAGTTCCCACGCTGATTCTTATCAAGGAAGATTAGTTCCCAGCCAAAGCTGTTATTTTTTTTCTTTCTTTCTTTCTTTCTTTCAAGGGATTTATCGCATCAAAACAAGTCTGTGGCTTGCTGCAGTGCTGAAACGGCCACATTTACGTCCTCGGACTGGTACCGACCTGCTGAGCCACTGGAAAATGGGACGGGGTTGCTGTAGCCTCCTGGTTAGGGCTGGAATCAGGACCGGGTTCCTGTCTGGCAGCTTTGGGAGCAGATAATCACCCATCTGCACTGTGCCCTGGTGCTCCCATTTTGTGTCCCTGCCTTCCGAGCTCCTTGGGCAGCCGACGGCCCGATGGCACCGGCTGTTTGCGGCCACGCCGCGGCACGGCCAGCTCATCCCCTGGGCCGAGCAGGCGGTGCTGCTCGAGAGGTGCCCACCCTGCTCTGTGGCTGCAATTAAGTTCATTTAAGGATTAGGCAATTTGCAATATGCTTCTAATTGCCCTGCCGGAGCAAAACCAGAGAAAGAAATGGGGATATCGCGAACCCTCCGTGTAGGTTTGGCTCCCCGATAGCATCCAGGCTGCTGAAGCAGCTGCCTGCGAGTTAATCGAGCAGGGACCAGCTCGTTTCCTCCTCCTTTGCATCCTCTCATGAAGCCGTGCCTTGCTTAGGATCCAGAAACAGCAAGCGCTTGGGGGGAAAAAATAACTGCGTGTGTATTCATGGCCCTGCTGCTGGGAGCTGCAAGCCCTGCCAGCACGGGCTGAGCTGGGCTCGCTCGGTTGCGGGAGGGGCAGTTCACCCCAAAAAACAGCTCACCCCAAAATCAGCTCACCCCAAAAACCTTGGGGTTCCTCAGCCCCGAGTTCCCCCTTGGCTTCCTCTCATACCCGACATCTTTCAGCTCTTTCTCCTTCTGATTCCTCGTGCTCAGCATAGAGCACGCATTTAGTTCCCGTTGCTAAATTGGAAACGAAATGGTGAAACTGGTGAAGCCGGCGGTGGGGGAAGCTAGCCCCCGTGCCACGGGAGCGTGATGTGGTTCTGCACAACGAGCCTTGAGAGATGCAGCCGCTGACGCTGCTACGGGTGTTAATAAAAAGATTGTTTTCCTCGGGGGCTACACCATCTGGGAACACATTTCTGGGCTAAGAACTTCTGCAGGGGAAGAAGCTCCACAACCACCAGAGCCTGGAGTGCGTCACGTGAAGGGGATAAACAAAAATCTTCTCCATTTGGGTGGCCTGGCTCGTTCTGGCCTCTCCACTTCGGATTCTGCCTTGTAAATATTATCTAAGAGGGAAAAAGCAGTTTGGGACAGCTCTCGCTTGTCTTTTATGGTTGAAGCCAAGGATATAAGCGGGCTCGAGAACAAAATGTCATGCGTGTGTTGGTTTAGGCACGCTGGATTTATTGGGGGAAAACCCACTAGTCTGAAACTTCTGAAAAAAATGCTGCTGTTCTTCACGTGGATTGGATCTGGGCTGAATACTCTCGAGAACCTTTCTTTCCTTCGTTAAAATCACTGTGTGAAAGATTTTGGAGGCGTTTCTGACCCTTTCTTTGATCCAGTAAGTCTGAGCAGCTGGGGAAACTTGAGCCATCAGCCGGTCAGGTCTTTGGTGGTGGAGAGCATCTCGACATTGATAACCAGAAGAAAAAAATCCATTTTTTTTCCTATTAATCTGTGATTTCGGGTGGACTTTTCCAGTAGCAGTCTGTTGTGCGGGCGATGGCTGTACCTGGAGAGTGGAGGGAAGTTGGGCGTATCTCTGACCCAAATCTCTGCTCACTGCTTTGGGTCTGAAGGCGTAGGCTAGGCAGCCAATATCTTCCCTGGCAATCGAGCAGCTGGATGAAATAATTTTAAGTGATCCAAATGAATGAGTAGACCGGGGGAAGGTCAGGAGGACTCAGGTGCAGACTCAGCTGTGCTTAAATATTTTAGTCTCTAAGTGGATTGGCATTGTGACCCCGAACATCTAGTAAGTATTGATAGAAACGAAACACCAGACTTTGGATTTATTGCCAATCTTGGTCTCGTGTCGTTTCTACAAGTAGTGCCAAACACTGAGATTTCCAGCGTTGGATTCACCTGGGATGGATGTGCCCCGGGTGGCCGGACGAGAGCGTTCCTCCCTCTCCTCCACCAGCACTCCCTTCTCTGTTGATGCTGATGTTCCCATGGTTATATGGAAGGCTAAATTGGGGAGAAAATTGCTTCTGCTTGGTGATATCTCATTCAGAGACTTGGACCCTCGTGCTCTGTCCTCTGTGGCACCTTGCTCTGGTGCCAAAGGGTGCTGATGCCCCAGGAATTGCTGAGCGTCCGCACATCTGTGCGAGGTGGTGGGGCAGATCGATGCAAATCCTGCCCGGGCTGTTAGGCAGCTCTTGGTTAATGCAAGCCCAGCGTGGAGGCGGAGGCATTTCACCTTTACTCTTTGCCTCCTTCTGATGCCAGTTCATTCAGGCTTCGTTTCTCTACAGCCAGCTTTAGAGGTGGATGTTCACGAATGCCTGCACACCCCTGTACTATGCAGCAGCCCGAACTCCTCATCTGATTTCAGGTGTTTGTTCCTCTTGTTCAGCAGCACAAACATCGTAGGGGCTAAGCCTCTTAGCAGCAGGGGAAGCACTGCTTTATCTCCAGTTTTAATCTGAATCATGATGTTCTCCCTCCTGAGCAGGAACGAAACATCCAAGTTTAAGAGCCTGGACACGTCTTTATTTGCACGGCTGGAAACGTGACTGCTGTGACCTGCAGGAGGCTGAGGGACAGCAGATGGAGCAGGGTGGGCTATGGGGTGGGCTGACTGAGCACTGCCGTTGCTTCTTGAGCATCTAGGACCCGTCAGAGCTGAGCAGGGACTCCTGCAGGTACCGGTGTTTCCTGACTTCTTCCTTCTTTTAAAGCAGCCAGAAAACAGAGGGGAAGCACGGTTTGTTATCTCCCCTTACAGGTGAAGGCTGATCGAGTTTCTGTTAACAAAGGGGAAGCGCTACAGGTGTTCCCCAGCAGGATTCAATGTGGCTTTTGTTTCTGGCAATTTGTTTTCTCTATGCCTATGCAACGCAGCGAGGTCCCCCCCCGGAGCAGGGAAGGACCTGGTACCTCGGGGAGCTCGCTGGAGGTGGCCTTGGCTTATCTAAGGGAGCTGGAAATGGCCTGGGGCTGGTGCTTATGGTTATAGCCAGCGTTGAGAGCCCATCCTGGTGGAATCCACGAGGAGCCCACAGCTGACGTACGCAGACCTTGGTGACTCAGTCCCAAAACGCAGCAGTTTGCTCCAAGGACCCTTTTATCAGCTGTGACCTTCACGTGTGTCTTACCATCATGCCTAATTTTTCAGTTAGCATCCATGCCTTGAAATAACTTCGCAACTGCAGCACGTCCCACCTAGTCCCTCCTTTTGCTGGTGCCGCGATGCTCGTGTGGAGGTGGGGAAGAAGTGACCTGGTTATCTGTACAAATGATATCGGGGCCAGAAATAACATATTAGTTTTATTATGCCTATATATGAAATAAAAGATCGGGAAATTGCAAAGTGCTGGCCCCGTCCTGCAGAGCGCAGAGGGTTTTTGGTGTCTGCATGGCTTGAGCTTCCGGGGTGAGGGATGGCACTTCAAAATGAATAAGGCTAAATAGCAAGGCAGAACGCGGCCATTCAGTGCAAATTTAGCACCGATTGTCAAACTGTAAGTCAGCTGTCTGCAGCTAATTACGGAGATGTCAGGGAGTTTTGAATTTGTCAGCTGAATTCAAGATTGCAGAACGTTGCTTGCAAAATGTCTCCATTAAAAAAGCAACAAATCCCTCAAAGAGCAGCATATTTATTTGTGGGTGCTCTGGGGCTCTGGCCCGTACTGTTGTTCTGGTGGCCATACAACGAACTGATGGAGGGTGATGGTAAAGGTAAGCGAGGCAGCAGTGGACCCTGGGCTCGGAAAATAAAAAATGGACTCAATGATCCTTGTGGGTCCCTTCCAACTCCGGGTGTTTGAGGACTGGGAATGGGTCAGCTCTCCAGTTCACTGTATGGCTGCCGTGAGTGGTCCCAGTCCCGCTGTGGGTGGGTAGCAGTGTGCTGTGCTTCTCCTGTGGTGTTGAATCACTCTTCGGAGGGATAAAAGCACCATGGCAGGTCTGGGTGGTGTGAGGGGTTCTGTTTGGAGCTGATAATCTCTGAGACTTTGCTCTGCCTTGCTTTGAACATGTGTCAGGAGGGAAGGGGTGCCCATGTCTTAGCTCACAAATGGCTCATTCTCAGCTCTGTGCCTGCCTGAGTCATAGAATAATTAGGGTTGGAAAAGACCTCCAGGATCATCTGGTCCAACCATCACCCCACCACCAATATTACTCATTAAACCACGTCCCTAAGCGCCACGTCCAACCTCTCCTTGAGCACCCCCAGGGACGGTGACTCCACCACCTCCCTGGGCAACCCGTCCCAGTGCCTGACCACTCTTTCTGAGAAGAAATGTCTCCCCATTTCCAACCTGAACCTCCCCTGGCACAACTTGAGGCCGTTCCTTCTGGTCCAGTCACTAGTTACCCGCTAGAAGAGGCTGACAGTCTCTCCCAGGCTTCTGTGCCACCGAGGATATTGTTGGTTTTCAGGTGAATAAACTGTGGCAAACAAACGAAGAGCATCTTTCCATTGCAAAGCTCAGGCGGTAAAGCTGTCCCCAAAGCAAGTCTCCTGTGTCTGTTACTCCTTAGCAATTAGTAGGTACTAGTAGAGAATTAAATCCGCTGCAGTAGGTGTTGACGAAGGTACGGTGAGAGTCCTCGCCCCAGAGCTTTCCTGTTTTCCAGAAGGACAAAAGGTGAATGTGAGTCGGAGCTGGATGCCCAAATCCTCCCGTTTGCTCCCCCCTGGAGCTGTCAGAGCACATCAGGAAGATGTTCAGCACCGTGAACCCGTGTAGCCCTGAGAGCACAAATCAGAATCACAGAATTGTAGGGGTTGGAAGGGACCTCCAGAAATCATCGGGTCCAACCCCCCTACCAAAGCAGGTTCCCTAGAGCAGGTTGCCCACGTAGGTGTCCAGACAGGCCTTGAGTATCTCCAGAGAAGGGACCCCACAACCTTCCTGGGCAGCCTGTCCCAGTGCTCCGTCACCCTCACCGTGAAGAAGTTCTTTCACATGTTGGTGCGGAACTTCCTGGGCTCCATTTTGTGGCCATTGCCCCTTGTCCTATCCCCAAAAAACACTGAAAAGAGGTTGGCCAAATCCCTCTGTCTCCCACACTTAAGATATTTGTAAACATTGATGAGATCCCCTCTCAGTCTTCTTTTCTCCAGGCTGACCAGACCCAGGTCTCTCAGCCTTTCCTCACAGGGGAGATGCTCCAGGCCCCATATCATCTTTGTGGCCCTCCACTGGACTCTTTCCAGGAGATTCCTGTATTTTTGGTGCCAGGAATCCCAGAACTGGACACAGCCCTCCAGGTAAACGAACCCGACACCATCCTCCAGAGCAAGGCCAGGCTGCGAGGTCCTTCTGTTGGCGCTAGGCCTTTGGCCACCCAAGACCCTGTGGCCCAGCCCCAAATCCAAACGCCATTGCGATGTGGGACCAAACAGCCTTTTTTGAAGGGACAGAAGCCCTTTTATAGGACCGGCAGAGGGCTAAAGCACTCGGTGTGTGGGACAAGGGGGTGGTGGGACTCGCGTGCTGCAAGCCTTGGCCAACATGTCTGGTGGCAGATGAGACAGAGGAGAAGCAGCATCTCCATGCTGTGAGCTCTGCTTTTGGCTGAAGAGCTGTGAAGTCCTGGACTGGGTGAAGCATTGGAAGTGCCCAGTGGGGTCCCCATCCCCGGGGATATTTAAGAGATGTGGCCCTAAGGGATGTGGTTTAGTGATGGGACTCGGTAGGCCTAGCTAATGGTTGGACTCAATGATCTTGAAGGCCATTCCCAGCCTAGATGATTCTATGACTGTTGTAGGCACAATCAGTCTTCATTTTGCACAAATTCACCTTCTCTTAGTTGTGATACTTCTTTTTTTTCCACCCATGCTTCCTCTCAGTGGCTGGGGAAGGAGCAGAAAGGAGCAGCCTCCAGGTTGGTCTCCCTTTTCCTACCCTGGGGCACTCCTCCGTGCTCGTGCCCTTTTTGCGGAGGCTGCATAAGGAGGCGATCTGTATTTATTGCACCCTTGAAGGCGTCTGGACACTTCTGCTACTTTGGGATGTGGAAGGCTGTGATGAGAGGCCGTGAGCACGAGGCTGATGAGCGTGATTAAAGGGAGAGCCTGAGACCTCTAGCTGAACAGACGTCCACTTTCCTCTACGGTTGAGCCACGTTGCCTCGTGGACATCCATGGTCGTGTTGGCCCCTTTCTACAGGAGCCCTCTCCTTGCCTACAGCCCTCAGTCTGACAACTGTGAGAGCCCAATGCGAAGTTTGTTTGATTAGGCTCTTGGCAAATTGATAGAGGGATCGAGGATTACAGGAACAGCGCTGATAACTAGCTCTCAAGCCGTCCCCCTGGTGCTCCATTAATGGCTTTGTGGAATTCCCATCTCTCTAACGCCTCGCATTTGGGTTGTCTTAAATCGTTAAAAAGAAAAAAAGAGCGCCTGCTCTCCGCGCTCCTGCCAAGTAGGTCAATGTTTTCCCAGTTGTGCCGTTTGGGAAACGGAGACATTATTCAGAGCGACTTTCCCCAAGTTGCTTGGTGAGTTGAAGACAGGGCTGGAAGCCCAATAATAGTTTCAAGCATTAGTTCAGCCCCAGTCCTCGAGTGAAAATAAGTCACTTGGCCTACTCAAAGCCTGATTAAAATAAATCTCGGCGAAACCTGGCAAAATAAACGGCGTATTCCTGAATCCTGCAGTGAAGGAGAAGGGATCTGGAAGATGGGAGGGGTGGGCAATTGGTGCCGCATAAAATGCAACAAACTCACCTCCTTGTGATGTGAGTGGTAAAAATGCCACCTGATGCTTCCCGTAGGAAGAAATACGCCAAAAGAAAAAAATGTAGTGGTTGTGCTACCATGGGGTGGTGTTTTGTTTTGTTTTTTTTTTTTTGGTTTGCTTTTTTTTGCCTGATCATAACAATAATAATAATTAAAATAAATTAAAAAAAAAAAAAAAAAGCAAGGCAGGAGCATCACCATGGTGTCTGTGATTGTGTCCAACCCCTTCCTGCCTCTGGCTCGAAAGAGTAAAAACCACAGAGACCCTTCTCCAGCAGTCCCGAAGCCATCGGGAAAATAGCTCATTTATGAAATGGGCACTTCTCGCTGGGAGAATCGTTAGGTTCAGGATCCATCCTCCGTTATAATTTTATTTTAATATGACACTAATCAGGATGAGTTGTTACTCGGGACGTTTTTTAGGCGGAAGATGACATTAGGGAGAAGAGTACGGAGCATGAAAAATGGGTTGTACAGTGTCATTCTGTGGCTACTTGCTTGAGATATTAAATATGTAGGATTTTAAGCTCAGATCTTGTGTTGATTACGCTGTGGCTGGCCAGGTCTTCTCCCGACACTGAGTGCTTGGCCAAAACAGGATTTCGCCGTGCCCACAGTTAGGTTTCTGGCTGGCAGGAGGACCTCTCCTGGTGTCAGGTCTCCTGTTCTCTTCCTTTTGCAATCAGAGCCCATTTTTCCATCCCCTTTGCAAGCCATCTGCTGCAGCTGCGAGCTCAAAACTAATACATGGTAAGGTCAGGCTTGTGTTTTTTTTAATTTCCTTTTTTTTTTTTCCTCTGAAATAAATCTGGTCTCAGGCAGGCGCTGTTGTCTGGGAGCATCAGGATTAGAGCTCGGTTTGTGTAGGGGAAATAACTCGCACGGCTGCTGGTGTGCTCTCCTCCTGTTTATAATTGCTCTGTTCAGGTTCTTGTACCAGGCGTATTGCGAACGGGCTTGCAAGTGGGGAAACCACAAATTTAAAAATAAAAATAAAAAAAAATAATAATTTTTAAAAAAGCAACCCCTCGTTTCCCATCCCAGCATCACCTCTCCAGGAGCCCGGCTAATTACGCTCCTCCGAACGAGCCTCCTGGCCCCGGCGAGCGGCTCCTCCTTGGTTCCCTCCGCTGCCGAGCGCCGGGGGAGGCCGGGCGAGGAGGGCAGAGCCTTCGTCTTCACCCACCCACGCTGCTCCCGGGGGCAGGGCATGCTGCCAGCCCCTCTGCCGGGGAGGCACGCAGCGACGCGCCGAGCGCCGGCTCCGCCGTGCGCCCCGCGTTAGACCCCGAAGGCGGATGTCTCGGTGCCCACGAGGAAGAAGAGGCAGGAGGGATGCTGCAGGATGGCGAAGGAGGGGACGACGGGACGGCTCTTTGGAAGGAGGTGGGCATGGGGCTGGTAGATGTGGCTTTGCGTTGCTGGGCAGAGCACATCGGGGAAGCTGCTTCGAAGCCGGCGCGTCCCACGGATGTGATTTTTATTTCGCTTGGCCTTGGTTGTGCTGCTGGATGTGAAAGCCCGGAGAAGAAAACACCCCGCTGAAACCTGTCCTCTTGTGATTGCGCTGCCCCAAGGCTGTGGGAGCGACCCAGTGCCAAGTGGGGCCAGGATTCAGGGGCTTCCCCGCTCGGCGCTGAGCACCTGGGGCTGCCGGTGCCAAAGCTTTGGGTACAGAGAGGGAGCCTGCTGCCGCTGCTCCTCCATTTCCCAGGGGCTTCTTCGGAGTTTTCTAGGCGCTGGGTTTGTTTTCTGCGCCGAAAGCCAAGCAGCAGAATGCCGCATACTCCTCCGTACGCCTTGCTCTCCCCATAAATGCTCGTGCTCACGTGGCCAGCCCTCGCCTACAGCCTCTACCCGGCGGCAAAGGCCAGCTGTAAGCAGTCCTTAAGGACTATTGAGAGCAAGCGCTGGCTGGCAGGGGGACAGCCTTGCTCTTAATTGCTCTTTTCCACCCTCGCTTGCTGTGAAGTGCTCCGAGGGCTGCCGGGAACACTGCTGCCTCTGTTCCCCGCGCAGACGGCGGCCGCGGTGCCCCCAGCCCGATGGCGCACGGGATGGTGCCGGAGGCACCGCGCTGCCGGAGCCCGGCACGCGTGATCTGCACGGCCCCGGTGTGGTGCAAGCGCTGCCCCGGGTCCTCGCCGGCATTTGCTAATTTCTTCTAATTGGGCCAGCCTTCGTCTCGTTAGCCGGGCCCTCGCGCCGCAGGGCTGCGCGTGCGTCGCTGCCCAGGATCCTTCGCTTGGGACCGAGATGTTTTCCCGGTGAGCTGCTGCTCCGCAGAGCTCGGGGGATGAGCTTTTTGCTCTCCGATTTCTTTCGGAGTCGCTGCTTTTTTTTTTTTTTTTTTTGTACTCTAATCAAGAGGGTTTTGATGCGGTAATTAAAGACACGGGCTTAATGGGCATTCTGTGGGATGTAAATTTGTCGAAAAGCGCAAGTCAAAAACTTTTTGAGACCAAAGCGCTTTTGTGCTCGCTTAGCCTATTGTAATGAGGGGTGTGGTGCTTAAGGAATATTAATTAGTCCCACGGGTGAGGTTGGGGAGCCAGAAAAATGCCGCCTCCGCCCCTGCTCCCCGGTGGGAGTTTGGGGGTGGCGAGAGCAGGAGCCGCGCATGGGAGGCAGCGAGAGGCAGGGAGCGAAATTCCCCCTCCTTTAAAATAAACAACAATAATAATATCATAAAAAAAAATCCTCTGGGAGCCGGGCGCACCTTCCTTGGGTAGCTGGCTCTGCCAGGCGAGTTCAAACCACCCCCGTCCTTCCCCCGGGGGTAGCGGTTGGCTCTCGAATTGCGACAGATCCGTAGCCGGGGCTGGGAATTGGGAAGTCGGGTGCCTGGAAAACGGCCCGGGACTGGCTCCAAATATCCCCAGCCACAGATTGGGATGGGACAAGACCCCAAGGACCTGTGGGTGAGTCCCTTTGCTTGCGTGAGAACCGGTGCCGAGCGAGCCGCCGGCTTCATCCCTGGCACACGGGGTGAGAGGCTCCGTGGCTGCGTCCCGGAGGCGTCTCGCTATCCTTAGGGTATCCAAATGATGGATTAATTACCCTGCCAGTCCCTGGGAATCCCGGCAGGCTTCCTGCCGATGGGAAACGGGGCAGAGACTGAGCGGTGGTTGCGTAGGCACGGAGGCAGAGGGGTGGTGGAATTCGGTGGCCGACCCGGCGCGCGGTGCCGACGCGCTCTCCTGCGTCGGGCTGGGCTTGAGGGAGGAGGGTTGGAACAGGAAAATGTCGCAGCCCTCTCTTCCCAAGCCTTAAAACCAATTAAAGACAGCCCGGCCTGGGAGAGAAATAGCCGTAGTAATTACAGGGGGAGAGGCAGTGATGAAGGAGAAGGGAGAAATGATAGGACGGAGTTATCAATTAGATAGTGACTCAGGAGAGCCGCGCGGCAGAGGGTGAAATTGCTGACGAGGAGCTCGCTTCGTGGCTTCCCGGCGTGTCCAAAGCTTGTTCTCAGCCGCAGTGCGGGCCCATTATCTGATGCTCCTTGGTCTGGCAGGAGAGCTCGGCTTCCTCCCAGTATCGTGCAAGCTGGTGGTGTTTGGAAACGGGAAGCAGAAGGCAAAGTTTGGATGACTTCATGGAAATGTCAGTAACTTTGGGCAAATAGCGGTAGGAACCAGACCTCCAGACCGTCGTTTTTGTAACGAGTCTTGGAAATTGAGGGAATCAGATCTAGATAAATGTCAGTAATGTGTTGATGTATTAAAAGGCCAAGAAGGAAGGTCTGGGTGGCTGCTCTGGAGACCTGGTGCTTGGGGATGGACAACCTGTTGGCTGGCACAAAGAAAGAGCAGTCAGGCATTGGGACGGGCTGTCCAGGGAGGTGGTGGAGTCACCATCCTTGGGGATGTTCAAGGAAAGGTTGGACGTGGTGCTTGGGGACATGGTTTAGTGGGTGACATTGGTGGTAGGGGGATGGTTGGACCAGATGACCTCGGAGGGCTTTCCAACCCTAATGATTCTGTGATTTCGTGGTACCACACGGTGCATTAGCAGGAGGTTGAGTGTGGGTCACGTTGGCGCCAGCGATTTGGCATCTCTAAAGGGAGCTGATCTGATATTGTTGTAATGATGGGGATTGAAGGCGAGTGGCGAATAATCAAGGGAACAAACTGGACCTGGCTTACTCAGCGAGCTGTCCCCGCTGGTGGCAGGACCTGGGGACCCGGTGGGGACATCTCTTGGCCCTTTTATGGTGCACACGTTGCTGGCATTGAGGTGCCCGTGGCTAATGGTGCCTGGTGCCCACGGCTCTCAGCTCAGCTGACACAAACAATCGCATCCAAGTATTGAGGCTAGAGTATTCGAATTAGAAATCGGGCTCAAATTCCTTTGGATGGAGGTCAGGTGAGGTTTTTTTCCCAAGCTCTCCATTCGCAAATTCTAACGTGGAAGAAATGCTTCCCTAAGAAAAGCCCTCTGAGCTGCAGAATTTCTGTTTTGAAGGTGAAAGTCGTTCGGGGGAGTGTGAGGGCCTACAGCACACAAAAAAGCCGGAGCAAGACAAGTTCTGAGCTGCAGCACGAGATGGCTTTTTAAAATATTGATTTCTCTGGCAGCTGCTAGCCGTTTTCCTTTGAGATCTGGGTAACCCAGTTTCTTCTCCTGCAGCGTCGGGAGGAATGAGGCAGACTTGAGTCTGGTACTGGGCATGGCACCGCGACACGCAGGATTGTGGCTTCGCTGTAGGACTTGAGGAGCAGAGGTTGAAGCTGGAGGCACCTTTGGGGTCATTTGGTGTCCCCCTGCCCCATCAGAACCCCCCCAGCTGGTGCCCAGCCCCAAATCCAGGTGGGTTTCCCAAAGAGGAGCCCCCAACACCTCCCTGGTCCCAGTGCCATGGCTCCAGCACTCATACCACGAGGGTCGGCGTGCCTGGAGCGATGCAGCGATTTGGGGGAACCCCAGCACTCGGGTGTTGTCTCTCTGTTTGGGTGCACTGACTTCCCGAGGCTCTGGGGACAGATTTGGCTTTGTGTAGGTGGGCCAAAGTGCCCTGAGAACCTCTAGAGCTGCGGAGGGTTGGAATTTGATGGGCTTTGAGGTCCCTTCCAACCCAGCTGTGGATCTTCCAGCATCTCCCCCAGAAGTCCTGGTTTGTGTCCGTCCTCTGACACGCACGGTGTCCACCCAGAACACGCAGCCTGGGGGGTGAATAACCTAAAAAAGCCCCAAATGACTCCTTGGGAGGCTTGGAGACGGGTTTGTTCTCAAGCACACCTGATTACCGCCGCCTTAGCTGCATCTCCATAAAAATGCTGCTCTGCAGTGAGCCGGGTGAGACGCGTTTCCTCCCCAAGGCGAGAACCCCTTGGATCCGGGGAGCTGCAGGACCTCCGTGGGAAGGGTTTGTGCTCCCTTCCTGCCAAGAGACCTTGGTAAAAACACTTCATCTCCCTCGGGTACTGAAAGCTGCTTCGAACCCTGGGCTCTGCATCCCTGCTGCAGCCAGCGGTGGGGCGCGCAGGGGCGCCGAGCACCGCCAGCCTCCGCTCCCTACCGCAGGCGCTTGCTGCCCCCTGACATAACCAGGAGGAATTCAACGCTTTGTGATAACAAACGTGCACGCCCTGAGGATGCACAGGTGCTGCAAGCGCAGATCCGCTGGCGTTTTGGGTTAATTCGGGAGGATTTGTGGCGTACCGGGGCTGGATGACCGGGGGGGTCGTGAGAGGCGCCAGGTCGGGTCTCGGTGCGCTGCCCGCCTTCCTCCGCAGCAGCAAAACCACAAAGCGCAGAGGGGAGCGGGGATTAAAAGGGAAGCAATTTGCATGCAGTTGCGTAACGAAGTTGCAGGAGGCTGGGGATTAGAGCAGCACCGAGAGACCGCGACACGATGCGGTATCCCGTGATCCGAGGCTCCAGAGGTGGCTCGGGAAGAGCTGGCTGCGGTAACGCTACCACGCCGTATCACTCGGAGGCTCCTTCCCGAGACAGGTCGGGCTTTCCACAGCCCCTTACCCTCAGTTTTGCCTTGGGCATCTGCAGATGGTTGGGGTCGGCCGATCCGAACCTCTGCTTGGAGCAGGGGCAGTGCCAAATTCAAGCCGGGTGCCTCGGGGCTTGGGAATCTCTGAGCACAGCCTCGGCGGCCTCACCAGGGCCCCTTGCCTGAACGCGAGCATGAAAAATGCTCCGTTATCAGGTGGGACAATTCCTTTCATTCTCTTTCTGCCAAGGAAAAACAGCTTTTCATATCAAGTAGGAAATTATTTGTATCAGTTTGCACTCCTATGCAACAGATATTTTTTCCCCCATCATTTATTCAAACCCCTCGTTCTCCGTCCTCTGTGTCCAGCTGTGGGGGCTGGATGCAGTTATTTTCGCAGTACAATTAAAGTCAGCACACCTTCAGCTACCGTTGCCTTGCATGTCGTCATATCACCACTTTTTTTCTCTCCCCAAGCTGGAATTCTTTAGGAGAAATGTATAAAGTCTGCCATGCACTCGGGGCAGCTCAGTCTGTCTCAGGGTGCTGCCGGATCAGGGTGCTGCCGGATCAGGGTGCTCGGGTGTTACCACCCAACAGCAGATTTGTGCCATTTGGGCTGAGGCAGGTCCGTGTGCACATAAAACCAGAGGCACTAGCCAAAAAATTGGGCACAGCAGCCAAGAAGAGCTGCGTTCCCGTGGGATTTCTGACAAAGGTGCTGCGGGGAAGGGCACGGCGGGGATACGGGACTGATTTCCCAGTGAGGAGCCCGAGGTAAAACTCAGTCTGGGACTCTGTTCTGTGTTAGAAAGATCTTTCCAAAACGTCTTTGTGTGCTGGTATGGGATGCTGCTGCGTGGCTGCAGAAGAGCTGAACTCAAACGGGAAGGCTGGGGGGAATAAATGGGGCATAAATGGTGAGGGGAGCCCTGCGAGGCAGCGCGAGGAGGCGGCAGGACCTGGTCCTGGTAGGATACGGTGCCTGCGAGAAGCGATGAAGACTGAAGCCAGGTTTCCTGGGTTCAGGCTCCAGGGGAGCCTGATGGGGTTGGGAGGACCCAAAGGTGCCTCCAACCTCTGCCATTCTCTGATCCTGCGATCTGCACCCAAGTCCTGCGGGCTCTTGGGGTCCGACCACGGAGTGACCCCGACCAGGAGGCGAGCGGCGTTCGGAGCACCCCAGTGAGAGATGCTGGGGGTCTTTTGCGGGGTCTGTCCCACCCCCACGCCACGTGCTTCAGGATCCTTCACCAGCAAGCACAAATAAAACACCGGAGTGTTTTTTTCCTGCTGGAAATCATGGCTCGTCCCGCTCCCAGCAGATGAACCTCGCCGTGCCGCTGTGCTCCTCCTGTTGTCCCTGCAAGGAACGAGCCGTCCCAGTTGTTGGTGGCCGGGGAATGTTGGCAACAGCTTTCGGGAGGCTTCCCGCAGCCCGGCGACGTGCAGATGCTGCAGGAGGAGCATTCCTCCACCTCCCCGCCCCGGGCTGCTATGCTTCGCGTTGGGGCTGAGCCCAGCCACCCGGAGAAGTAGGTTAAATACCAGGGATCCGAGCGCCGCTCGGCTTCGAAGTCGCGCTATCGGAGCAATTTATCTGGCTAATTTTAGCAAAATGTGTTATTAAGTGGATTAAGGTAATTAAACATTGTTATCGGCAGTGGCTGACATGATAACGTGCCCCGCCACGGGGGCCGCTCTTATCCAAAACCTCGCCGTAGCAGCGCCAGGCCCACCAAGGGTGACGACGGCCATCATTCGGGTGGCACCACACGTTTTTAGCCCTTTGGTGGTTTTAGGTTGAGGTTTTGTATTTCGTAAGTGTGCAAACCCTTCGTAAACCCTTTAATTAAAGTCGTTTGCAGCGTGGTTTTTTTTTTGTTTGTTTGTTTGTTTTGTGTTTTTTTTTAAATGCTGCTTACCAAGTGCTGCAGACCCCTCTGGGAAGCAGGCAGCATCTCCCAGATGCCGGCCACCACCGAAGCAATCCAAGGGCTGTTCTCGTGCGAGGGCATCCAGCAGGAGCACAAGGAGCTCCGAAATGTGTTATCAGGGCAGGACTTGCTGCCACGCACGGCACGGGTAGCATCAGCTCTGATTTTTGGGTCTGCAAGCATTGGCCTTGGTTGGGATCATACAGAGAGGGCCTGTCCGTGCTTTGGGAAGGGGATTGGACCCAAAAATCTCTTGGGGTCCCTTCCATCCCCTACAATTCTGTGGTTCTGAGCCCAGCAGCGGGCTGAATGTCCTGAACAGCCCCAGCTCGCTGCAGAAGCTGCGAGGTTCGAGGCCCTTTTCTCTTTGTTTCCGTACCAAATTAGCACTCATTTCTTTTCCATGACTGGCTGTGGCTCTCCTGGAACCCGGGGGAGGAGGAGAACAAAGCCAGGCAATTTTTCGGAGGCAGCATGAGGCTGTCGACAGCTCGGCACGGTGCACGGCCCACCTTCGGGCCCCGGATTTGGGGATTTAATGGCAGGTTTCTGCGCTGGTCCCCGGCTGGAAATAACGCGGCCAGGCCTCCGGAGCGGCTCGGTCCTTGGAGCTGCCAAGTGCTGAATGCTTTTACGTGGCTTTTTGGATCATTTCAGGCCGCCCTGCTGAACAGGACGAAGGCAAAACCTCCACAGACGGATCTGGGCCGCTCTGCTGGCTGGGAACAGCAGAGCCATAATCCCCCAAAACGGGGTTTTTACCCAAAAAGTGCTCGGTGGAACGGGAAGGGAGCTGCAGGCCCGAGGCCGGAGCCGCTCGCCTTCTGTTGGGCATCCCGCGTGCTGCAGCACTCGGAACAGAAAAACTATGAGGTTTTGGGGCAAGATCTTGGAGATTTGGCTTCTGCAGGCTCTGGAAAATGCCAAAGCTTAGAGTTTTGCCCTTGTGCTGGTGCTGCAGCCCGGTAATCACGGGCACGGCGTCCCGGCCACCGAGGAGTTGACGTGGCAGAGAGCCTCGGCCTTGTTGCGTTGGCATGGAGGGCGTCATGTTGATGGCAGCCCTTGGTGAGAGTTGGGCTTCATGGCATGGGGAAGGGGCCAGGAGCAGATCTAGGAGCCACCTTCCCCTCCCTGATGGCGAGAAGAGAGTGTCAGGCTTGCCCGTGGTTGTGGCACAGGAAGGGGGAGAGGCAATGCATGGCTGCACCGCGCTGGGGCCTCATGGTGGGCCTCATGGAGGGATCGCCCAAGTGTGGTCAGCTCCGAGACCCCCATCGTGAAAATTTCAAAACCAGACCGAAAAAGGCCCTGAACAGGATCACTTCAAGGACATCTGTACCCAAGGGAGGAAGGGAAGGTGGCCCCGGTGACCTCCAGAGATCTGTTCCAGCCTAAAATGTTGTGAAGCAAGGCAAGGAGACATCAGGCAGTGCCTCCTGCGCTGGATGCTTTCCATCTCCCACCCAGACCCAGGACTGAGCACTTAAGGGTTTCTCCCTGCCCTTTGGGGGGTTATTTATTTATTTATCTACTGATTTCTTGGAAGACGCACGCGATTCTCCCGGCAACCCTCGTTCCAGAACACTTGCTGCGTCCTCCTCTGAAATTTCCTCTTCCTTTTCCTTGAGTTTTCGGGGACTTAGAGGTCTTCTTCCTCTCTCATAGAGGGACCTCCTGCTGCCTGGGGGCTCCGGGAACCCCCTGCAATACAAATCCATGCGTAGCAGGGAGGCCAAGCTCGTAGGGCCGAGAGGAATCCTCTGCTGCTGCCAACGGAGGCAGCAAATGCTCTCGCACCTGCCAAGTCACTCTCGGGGGACGTTATTCACTTTAATTCAGGGGTTTTGCCCTCTGTGCAGCTTTTCCTTCTGCAGAGCCCGTGCCAAGGATGGGCAGAGCATTCCTCCTCACCCCACCGATGCCATTTGTGCGTAGAAGTCGCCCTGTTAGATGAGGAGTTCATTGACATCCCTGCTTTTTTTTTTCGAGGTAAAACGCCCAAGTTTCAGTCCTGGGCTGACCAAAAAAAAAAAAAAAAAGAAATCGCTTTTATTTCTGGCATTCCATTTTTGAAGTTTCAAGGTTGGTTAGCCCTGTCGTGCCGCCGCTCGCTTTCTCCTTAAGGTCAGCTGCTTTTCCCCCGGGAGAGCGGGGGCAGAAAGCAATTTTGCTCGCGGGCTTCGCTGCGCGCGCCTCGTAAAAATCAACTTTGTCATCTCACCCAAGGGCACCCGTGGGAAGTCTTCGGCTGCTCTGCTGGGGCGCGTTCTGGTAGCGTGCCTCGTAGAGCAGCGCTGGGATTTTGTGCCGAGTAAAAAAAATGGTAAAAAAAAAAAAAAAAGGAAAACCTGGTGCAGAAGGGCAGCCTTGCTGCTGACCATGCAGTAAAAGTAATGCAATAATTTTCCATTGATAGGATCAGTTATTATCTCACACGGGAGCTTGGCGTGAGAATGCCGGAGGTAGGGAGCCAGGACTTTTTCATTCCATTTTTTTTCTTCCAAAAATTATAAATTTTAAGTTGAACTGCTTTGCTCACGTGCTGTTGTATCAGAAATCACAAATCTGATTTCGAGCAGGAACACGTGGTTGTCGTTGACTTTACCCAGTGCCCACCTCCCCTCCCGTAGGAACCCTGAAATCTCAGGATGGTTGAGTTTGGAGGCGCCTTTGGGCCCCTTTCCATAAACCCAGCACTGGAAATGCAAAGGATCAGGGCAGGATTGATCCCTTGGGAGACGAGGGGCCGTGCTGGGTGCTGGGGGGCAGCGTTTGGGGCCGGTGGGGGGGGGATTTGCTCCTTTATCTCCCTTCTGAGCCGCGCTGGCAGATTGAGTGGCAGATTTCGCACCAACTGTGCCGAGCGATCGGATCCCGCGCCCGGGCACGCGGCGTGCTACCGGAGGGATTTGTCATAGCACGGCATATGGCCGGGTGTCAGGCGTTTTCCCCTCCGTTCTCGGCCCGCTCCGCGTGTCCCAGAGGAGCAGTGCAGGCGTTTGGCTTTCCTCTGCGCGTCCTGGTGGGTGGGGGGCAGCAGGAACCCCCCCCCCCTTGGCGCACGGCTCTTGGATTTTTGCACGGGGTGGAGGGGTTTGTGCCGTGTCCACCTGCCAGCAGCAGGCTTCCTGCTGCTCTGCCAAGGTTTTTTTTTTCCCTTTTTTCTTTTTTTTTTTTTTTTTTGTGGTTTCTGTTCTTTTTTTGTTGTTTTTATTTTTCTAAATGAGATTGCTGTCCAGATTTCCGTCCAGGGCTAGCATCTCGGCGCTCCGAAGCAACGAGCGCTCTCCGTCTTACAGCATTATCTGCAGGTCCTACAAAAACCACCCCGTCGCCGTCGGGAAGAGGGGGAGGACGGCTTCCAAGCGTCCTCTTCCTCCCAGCACAGCGCCGAGAGGTTATCTGATATTTCGGCGCTCGCTGGCAATCTCCCCGTGCCGCGGGGAAAGGTCATCTTGTCTTACAGCCTCTAATTGCTCCCGGCGTCCCGGGGATTTTTGGGGGCTGAGCTCTGCATCAGCAGGACGTGCGGCAGCCAAAAGGGTTAAACGGGGGCTGCACCGCCTGTTCCCCCCCCCTCGCCCCCAACCCAGCCACGATGGGAAATGAAACCGCGTCCGGAGGCGGACAGGTGGCCACTTTTGGCCCCAAAACGGGGAGCATCACCTGCTCGGGAGCAGCTGCTGCCGCATTCCCCCAGCATCATCCAACGTCCTCCTCTCCTCCCCACGATGCCTGCATGGATTATGTGGGGAAGGGCCAGCTGGGCACGGGGACCCCAAATCAAATCCATCAGGGTGCGTGTTGAGGGGCTCGCACTCCGCACTCGGCTCGTCCCCAGCCGGGCTTCACCGCGTTCGCTTTCTGAAGCCGTAAATTAAGATGAGGTCCTTCAAGATTAGGTCAGCTCGAAGTCACGGCGGCACCAAAATGAGGTTTTTTCTTACTCAAGGAGTCAAAAATTAAAAAAATGAAAGCCAGGAGCGCCCCGCACACTTGGCTGGGGTTCGGCAGCTGCGACCGCTCTGGAATCCGCGCCTGCTCCGCTCCCTCACCACCCCTCCAGCACGGGGCCAGCTGCCAGCCAAGAGCTCTTCCCCTGCCCGTAATCCTGATTTCTTTTCCCCTAAAAGCTGTTTTTCCCCTAAAAGGGGTCAGTCCCCCTTTGGGATGCTCATGCTCGTGCTCGTTTTCCAGCGCTGGGAATTGAGGTGAGGGGATTCAGAGAACTCCCTTCCTGCAGAGGTTTTGGGGGGCAGGGGGAAGTTTTTTCCTCCTGATTTTTGTGAAATTGAGACAGGTTCCTGCTTGTCTGCGGGCTTCTGGCAGATAGCGTAAGGTTCAAAGCATTCCTCTCAGTGTTTCACACTTCCAATATTGCGGGGAGATTATTACTATTAATAACTTATTAATCATCTTTCCTCTGAAGATTTCATTTGGAAAAGCAAAATAAGAATTTTTTTTTTTATTATTATTATTTTTAAGCAGCATCAGAGCCAGCGCTGGCACATCCCCGTGCTGGGGTGATCTTCTTCAGTCGGTTTAATTTTTAGAAACTTCAGGGCTGAAAATTCGGGTCTGTGAGCACAACGCTGACAACAGGGGGGAGACACCTCCAAAACCCAGCTCTGCTTGGGCCGAATCCGTCCCATGTCCCCAGAAGAGCAGCGTGGATGATGCGTGAGAGGTCTTGTCTGGTTTGGCCAGGAACACGTGTAGGGATTGAAATAAAACCAGGCTGGATCCTTCTGGCTGGGGGCTCCTCCTTGGGGATCCCCGAATCCACCTGGATTTGGGGCTGGGGGTCTCTGGTGGGGCAGGGGGGACCCGGAGGAGCCTCCAACCTCCGCCACCCTCACTTTTGGTGCACGACCCGAGCCACCTCTGGAGAGCACACACCGACTGCACCCCTGGGTGCCCGGGCAGGACGTTTTTAAGAGAGAGACTCCAATAACCTCCAGCTAAAGGCTGAGCAGCTTTCACGCGGCCGCTGGATTCATCCCCAGCCTGTTCGTCTTATCAGCTTTCTGGCAGCTTCCTCCGCTTTCGGGGGGGTTTAAAGGAGATAACGCATAGCCCAGTGAAGTTCGGATTGGGAGCATCCGCCCTCGCCAGAGGTCAAACTTGCCCTGATAAGAGGAGAGGACATCGGAGCTGCCCGATCCTCTTTCCAAAGCCCGTGCCGTGTCCCCGTGTCCTCTGCGCCAGAAGCGCTGCGATGACACCAAAGGCATCAGCACAAAATGGGGCAGTGGGGGGGGTCCAAGAGCTCCGTGCCTCTTCCTACACCTCCCTGGGACAGGGATCCACCTGAGTTGGGCTTGGTGGTCCCGGAGACCCCCTCCAACGAGACGAATTTGGTGAAATTCGGGCAGCGGAGCAGGACCTTGCCGTGCCGGCCGCGGCTGGGAGTCCAATTTCACAGCCGCCCCCGCGGGCTCGTCCTCCCCGAGCTCCTCGCGTTCTCTTCTGAACCCCGGTTGTGTTTTTTGGCTCAACCACCAAATGCATTCCACGCTTTAATTGCGTGCTACGGAAAGTAATTTCCTCTGGTTGTCTCCTAAAACCCCCCCTGCCAGAGAACTGCGGAGCGACCGACGAAAGGCGTCCTGAGAAAAGGAACGAGGAGCCGGCCCCACATCCACCCCAGATCCCAGCTTTTCCCCGTGGAGCTGCCCCATGGGGTTGCCCACGTCCTGCCCCGTCCTTGCTGACCCTTGGGCCACCTTCCTAACCCGTGAGGGCACGGGGGATTCCTCCAGGACCCCGAGGGGCTCTAAGCACGTTACCACCAGGCCCTGAACTCCAGACTGGAAACCATCTCCTCGCTGCTCATTCCGTGGAGTTTTCAACCTTTTTTTTTTTTTTTTTTTTCCCCTGACATCTCAGTTTGACGTAGCTTATTAATTCAGCTTCATGCCCAACAAAGGAAGACTTCAGTGCGGGAACGCCCCCACCCCTGTTTGAACCGAGTCCTCCTCCCCTGGCTTTATTTCAGGTTCCTTTTTTTTTTTTCCTCCCCTCTTTATCCATCAGCCGCTCCCCGTGCCCGACGCGCGCACGCCAGCTCCTGGTGGATTCCTTCACGGAAGCCTTAATTTTCTTTTGCCACCTCCATTTGAGCTTCGTTTCTATGGGAACGGAGAAAAGACAGGCATGGAAGCCTCCTGCTCCCGTCTCCCCACCGGGACACGCGTTGGGCATCGCGGGGCTTCGTCTCGCAGCCTGGTGCCACCCCTGGTGTTGCTCACCCCAGATCCTGGCTCCTTCAACCCCTGGTAGAAGCTGGAGAGCATTGGGCACCTCCATCAGATCTCAGCTCCTGGGCATCCTTGGCAGAGCTGGCTCGTGGTGGGGACGTGGTGACACTTTCGGTGGTCACTTTTTGCCTCGAGGGATGGAGACGTGTCCCTCGTGGTCACCGTTTGGACACAGCAGGCTGTGGGCCTCAGCGGTTGCACTCCAACCAGCTGGGTTTTGCTCCTCACATATCCTATGAGCTTCTCCTCGGAGCTCGCCCACGATGGGGGAAGATGGATTTCGTTTTCCTGGCCCTTTGTTGCTTGAGCAGACCTCGCAAAGAGGCGAAGGCGCGCGCAAAGTCTCTCCGGTTCCCGTAGCGATCGTGATACCAGCATTAAAAAGCGGCCTTCCAGGTGATCCCCATCGCTTCCTCCAGCTATCAGAGAGGGAAGGAGGCAGCAAGAGAGCCGGGAGGCTCAGCCCTATGCAAAAAATCCCTCTGTTACGGCTCAGGCTCCCCACCGGGCGGGCTGGGAGCGAGCGGCCCCGGCGCTTTCTCAGGGCGCGTTCCAAGCCAAGCGCCCGCAGCGGTGGCACATCTGCCTCCACGGTGCAGCCGGGGCCCGAAATCACTCGGGGGGTGCGATTTAGATTGCAAATCACCTCCGAGTTGTAAATCCACACCGTCCCGCCTCGTGTTGTCAGCTGCCAAATTCCCTTGGGACGACTTTTGGGTTTTCCGTGCGAGCGCCGGAGCTGTCGTCAGGCTCCGAGCGGCAACAAGAGTGGCTGGGGAAGGGGCTTGAGGTGCCTTTGAGCACCCCCATGCAGCAGGAAAAGGACCCTGAGTGCTCTTAGAATCATAGAACAAGCGATTTAGGATGGAAAAACCTTCAAGATCATCATCATCAAGTCCAGCCATCAGCCTGAACCCCCCGAGTCCCACCACTAAACCCCGTCTCCTCTGGCACGTGGTACAACAGGCCGGTGTTGAAGAGGAGAAGTTCTGCTTGTTTGAAGGTTTTAAATGGGATTATGTTGAACTGAAAATATTTTTTTCCCAGGCTGACTTGCTTGGGGGGCATCTCATGGAGCCACGAGGAGCTTGGAGGGGTTGGCATGGGAAGGAGCATTACCCACGGTGTCCCACAGCTTGAGGAACGCCTCGATCCCCTCTTCTTTGGGCAAATCGCCCCCAAAAATCTGTAGGCGGAGGGGATGGAGAGCACTTGGGCTTGCTGTGCCATGACAAATTTTGAGAGTGCAAATTCATGCAAAGTGTTCAATATGGATCTTTTTTTTTGTGGCGCTGAGGGACATGGTTTGGAGATGGGACACAGGGAGGTTGTTGGTTGCTTTTGGGGATCTTCACAGAAGAGTGGCTGAGGTTGGAGGCACCCCCATGTCCACTCTGTCCCCCCCTGCCCCATCAGAGCCCCCGAGCTGGTGCCCAGCCCCACATCCAGGTGGTTTTGGGGATCCCAGCACCTCCCCGGCACCTCTTGAAGCCCCCTGGGAAGCTGAAGGCTGGGTGGGCGTTGGGGATGCGTCATGGCGAGGCTCGGCGCTCCATGCTCTGAGCCCTGGCTCCCTCCCAGCAGCAAGCAGCAACTGGGGACATTTCAGTCCGGGTGCCCACGAGATGCAAGGTGACAGCAGGAAGGGCACGATGCCCCGAGGAGCCTGCAGCTCCCGGAGAACGCGGTGCCAAAATGCCCTGCAAGCCCCAGGGCATGCCCGCGCGCACGGCAGAGCTCGTGTCTGCCTCTAAACCCGTCCTGGTTTCTAATCTAATAAACGTAACGTGGCCAAGGCGAGCCTTGAGTGGAACAGGCTCTGACACCCGCACGAGAGGCGTGCTCCGTGTTTTCCCCTGGAGCTCTCCATCTGGTCAGGACGGATTTGGTAAGCGGCAGGGAGCGGAGAAACCAAACTCCACGAGCGTCTGCAGCTCTTATTCCTCTGGGTCCTGCTCGCAGTGGTCTGCCAGGAGGGTGGGAGAGACGCCGGAGACAGATTGGTGATAGCATGACCACGTTTGGCCACGATTACCAACGGTGCAGGTACTTGGCGATTGCATCTGCTCCACTTTAGGGGTCCCTGAGCATCCCCAAGCATCCCCATCCTCGTGGTGGCCTCCAAAATTCAACAGCAGCCCGAAGGAGCTCTACATCCATCACATCCTTGCCACCCATCTTGGTTCTTCTCTGCTTCTCCCGGTTTCTTAAATTAGCTTGAAATTCACAGAACCTCGCCTTTCATGGTTTTCTTCCACGGTTCCTTTCCATCCTAGATATTGGGGTAGATCACGAATGGCTCTTTGTGTAAAAAAAAATGTGTTTTGAGTCACGAGATGCTGTGAGCACTTGGGGCTGCATGCAAAAAGCTTGAAGTGTCTTTGGTTTATGGATTATGGCCAGAGGACTGATCTGGAAAACTCACCTTGTTTTTTGGGGGATCCATCCCCAAAGTGCCCAAGCTGGGGGTTTCCTAGAGTTTCTGCATAACTGATTTATGGTTATAAGGATATATGGTTATATGGGAGCCCATCTGCTCATCTCCCGTGGTTGTTTTTTGGGGTTTTTTATCAGTCTGTAACCATTTGGGATCGCTCCACCCTCGGCACTCGCTGCACAGTGCCGTGTAATCAGCAGGATGCAGGGGCACTGGGATCGAGGTTTCCTGGCGTTTTGGGGCTGCTGCCCCCAAAGTTTGGTAACCCCGTCCCGCTCGAAGCATTTTTGCTCTAGCAAGATGCGCTGCATGGCCAACCCTGATTTTTTCCAGCTCCCTCTTTCAGTCTGTTTAGGAAGGAAGTCTTGCACCTTTCAGGTTAATGACGTCTTTTCGTAAAAAATATTAATTGGCACTGAAACCACCGGTGCGGGAACAAGCCCTCGCTCCAAGCACTTTGATACTCTGCTAACTGCTGACGCTCAGCAGTTCTCCGTGCGCTCAGCAGCCAGGGCTTTCGAAGGTTTGGCACCGAGGAACTGTCCCTGGTGGCTGAAACAATTTTTTAAGTAAAACAAATTTTAAGTGAAGCGCGTTTTAAGTAAAACGAGTTTTAAGAAAAACAAATTTTAAGTAAAGCAATTTTTAAGTAAAACAATTTTTAAGTAAAACACGTTTTAAGTGAAACAAATCCGGAGCAGAACATTCCTGCAGGGTGCCACGTGCGTAACGAACCAAGTTGTGCTGCTCGGAGGCAGAGAATCAAAGCAACTTGGGCACTTCGGGGTGTAATTGGGTGTTTCTGGGTGTAGTTGGCTACTTCTCGGTGTAGTTGGGTGCTTCATGTTGTAGTTGGGCACTTTGGGTTGTAGTTGGCTGTTTCTGGGTGTAGTTGGGCACTTTGGGGTGTAGTTGGTTGCTTCTGAGTGTAGTTGGGTGCTTCTGGGTGTAGTTGGGTGCTTCTGAGTGTAGTTGGCTACTTCTGGGTGTAGTTGGGTGCTTCAGGTTGTAGTTGGGTGCTTTGGGTTGTAGTTGGGCACTTCTGGGTGTAGTTGGTTGCTTCTGAGTGTAGTTGGGTGCTTCTGGGTGTAGTTGGGTGCTTCTGAGTGTAGTTGGCTACTTCTGGGTGTAGTTGGGTGCTTCAGGTTGTAGTTGGGTGCTTTGGGTTGTAGTTGGGCACTTCTGGGTGTAGTTGGTTGCTTCTGAGTGTAGTTGGTTGCTTTGGGGTGTAGTTGGGTGCTTCTGGGTGTTTTGGGGCTCTTCAGGTTATGGTTGGGTGCTTCTGGGTGTAGTTGGGTGCTTCTGGGTGTAGTTGGGCACTTTGGGTTGTAGATGGGTGCTTTGGGTTGTAATTGGGCACTTCAGATTGTAGTTGGCTGCTTCTGGATGTCGTTGGGCACTTCAGGTTGTGGTTGGGTGCTTTGGGGTGTAGTTGGTTGCTTCTGGGTGTATTGGAGTGCTTTGGGTTGTAGTTGGGCACTTCTGGGTGTAATTGGGTGTTTCTGGGTGTAGTTGGCTACTTCTGGGTGTAGCTGGGTGCTTCAGGTTGTAGTTGGGTGCTTCACGTTGTAATTGGGTGCTTTGGGTTGTAGTTGGGCACTTCTGGGTGTATTTGGGTACTTCGGATTGTAGTTGGGCAGTTTGGGTTGTACTTGAGTGCTCCTGGGTGTAGTTTGGGAACTTCAGGATGTAGTTGGGTGGTTTGGGGTGTAGTTGGTTGCTTCTGGGTGTATTTGGGTGCTTCGGGGTGTAGTTGGATGCTTCGGGGTGTAGTTGGGTGCTTTGGGGTGTAGTTGGGCACTTCTGGGTGTAGTTGGGTGCTTCTGGGTGTAGTTTGCTCCTTCTCAGGGTCTGTTAATGGGTGGCGAGCCGCCTGCTGCACGGCAGGCGAGCATCCCCGCCACCAAGCAATCACCCGAGGGCTGCCAGAAAAACGTCACTTTTGAGTGGAATCTGCTCAGAAAAGGACTGATTTAAGAGGAACGGCCCCCCCGGCTCCTTCCCCCTCTTGCCATGGGTCGCCTCCTTCCCCATGAGGCGCACGCACGGCATCGACCCGCTCTCCTGACCCCGTTGTGCTCTGCTACAGAAAGATGCTGGCTCGGCTGTTTTTTCCCCTCGTAACTGCGGTTATCAATAAACCCCACGTCATTTTAAGTGCGAAATAGGTTGGAATTGAGGCTGCTCGTAATTGGGTGGTGTCACGAGCTTTCCGGGCACGTGGCGCGGCATCGCCCCGTCCCTAGGGAAGCACAGGGTGAGCAGCCTGGCCTGAAATGGGAAGAGGAGGCTGCTGTGGCTCAAAGATTTGTGGTTTTTTTGTTTTGTTTTGTTTTTTTGGTTTTTTTTTTTTTTTTGTTTGTTTTTTTTTTTTGTGGCCTTCTGAAAAATGTTACCGAGCTGAAATGAGCCCAGGGTTCCCCTCATCTGTCTGTGTGCTCTCAGAAATCGAACCTGCGCATCAGCGGGGCTCCTTCTCGGGGCAGCGCAGGGAGTTGGGGTTTTGGGGTGAGTCCCTGGGCTTTTGGGAGCCTTTCCAGTGGGTCCCTGAGCCCCTTTCCCTGCAATTCACCACTTATAAACTCCTCTGAGGTCTGCGCTCCCGTGGGCTGTACCCGATGCTCCTGCACGTGGCTGAGGCACGGTGGCTCCGAGCCCCTTTGGCTACGGGAGATTGCAGCCGACTTCTCTGCTCCATTTTGGGTGGATTTGGGAAATAAAGGTGGTGATTCCGGGCTGAGCCCGCTCCTGGCACCCAGAGGAGTTGTGCTGCACCCGTGACCCCATCACCGTGTCGGGGTGCACGCACGGGTTGTCCCGTGCTGATGTCGATCCGGGGCCAAAATCCCAAAAATGAGAAGGGCTGCGCCACGCCAGGCCCCAAATTAAAGCCTTCAGCGGGGACCTGGAGAAAATGTTGGGACTCCACAGAGCTGGAAGTGGCCTCCAGCTTTATTCTCACAACCTGCTCCGTAGCAGCTCTCAGACTGGGGAGCGTAGACGGGCACAAATCCCACGTAAGGACTTTTCATTCATAAGAACATCCCCTTTATCTTTTTACTTAAGCCCACACACAAAAAAAAAAAAATAAAAAAATGAAGAGTTTGAATAAAACCTGGCTGGCTGTAAGCCTCAGCATCCTCTGGATTAGCGAAAGGTGACGCCTGGGGTGCTCGGGGTAATCTGAAAAGTTGGTTGATTCCCGTTGTCGGCGCGAGGACGAGTTAATTAAACCTGCTTTCACGTTCCAAGCCCTGTTTTGCTGTTTAAACCCCCCTCCTCTCTCTGCTTGCTCCCCCGCAGGCTGGAATGGGTGGAAATCATCGAGCCTCGGACGCGGGAGCGCATGTACGCCAACCTCATCACGGGGGAGTGCGTCTGGGACCCGCCGGCCGGCGTGCGCATCAAGCGCACGAATGAGAACCAGTGGTGGGAGCTCTTCGACCCCAACACCTCCCGCTTCTACTACTACAATGCCACCACGCAGCGGACGGTGTGGCACCGGCCGCAGAACTGCGACATCATCCCCCTGGCCAAGCTGCAGACCCTGAAGCAGAACACGGAGTCGCCGCGAGCCTCGACGGAGAACAGCCCCGGGAGGAGCAGCAATGTCAGCAGGGAGGGCAGCACCAGCTCCTCGCTGGAGCAGGAGCTGGAGGGCGGCGAGAAGGTGCCCGAGCAGACGAGGTCGGGCCGCCAGTCCACCCAGTACGCCGTGGTGAAGGAGGAAACGGAGAGGTGAGGGCGGCCGGCGATGGGGCGCCGCGGTGCCACGGGGTCGGGAGCCGGTGCCCGGCTCCGTGGAGGGGCAGAGAGCGAGGTCCTGATCATGCAGCATGGAGATATTCATCAGGCAGCTCCCCTAACGAGGTCTGGCGTCTCTTAAGGTTTATGGTTTGCTCATCTGTTGAGTAGTCACTGGAGGAAGAGGTGCAGGCACCCGTGGGAGCTGCTCCTCCTCGTTAGCGCTCGCTGAGGTGTTCTTTCCAAAATAACTCCCTGGCCTCCAAAGCGTGGTGCTGCAGGTTTAAAAGCTTTTTCCCCGTGGGTGCTTCCTCCCCCTGTCTCCCCAGCACGGTCCCTGCTGCTCCCCTGCACCTTTTGGGGGGTTCCTGGTGCGAAGGGGGAGCTCCCAGAATGATTTAGGTAGGGAGCCTAAATCATTCCATTATTCCTTGATTTTCTCTCTTTTTTTTTTTAAGCTGCCCATTGCTAAGACCTCTGCAGGCCTCGTGGCTGCTCCAGAAGCATCCTGAGGTCCTCGGTGCGTGGTCACCCCCCATGAAGGGTTATAAGCAATGAGCCATTTTGGGGTGTTTTTTCATCTTCCTGCAGACCACGCACACCATCGGGGGCTTCCAGGGGATGAAGGAAACCCCTCCAGGGCAGGAGCCGCCTCCTGCCTGGGGGGAGATAAAAATAAATCAAAAAAAAATTGGGTGCCACTCAAGGGAGCAAATATTGCTGTGCCGTGGGAGATTTCTAGCTGGGGGTGACGTGTTGGTCCCCTTGGGGGTTCAATCCGTGCCCCATCTGGCTCGGGGAAGGGGCAACACCGTGGGCTGAGCCCGCTGGGTGCATTTCCAGCAGGGCACGGGGAAAACTGGTTAAAAACACATGGATTTGGGTACTTCTGCAGCCGTCAGAGCAGCCCAGGATGCTGGGTGGGGGGTTTGCTCCACGGACAGGGGCTTTCTGCATCAGGAGCTGAGATTCTGAGGAGGGAAGGGGGGATTTTGGCTGCCGACCTGCAGGAAATCCCCAGGGACACTGAGATTCTGTCTCCAGAAGTGGCCAGGGGTGGATAAAGCCAAACACGAGCTGTGCAAATTAAAAATGGATTTTGGATCGTGGTGATGGCATCGCCAGCTCGAGCGTTTGTGCCTCGAGCTTCTCCGTGCCCGGAGCTCCTCCGCGTTCTGTTGTTGTTCCACGAGCCGGAAAAATGTGAATTTCTGTGTGTTATGTGCTCATTTTGTGCCCGTGTGAGCCCTAAAACGTAGGAGAGCTGCATCAGGCACGGTGTTTATTATTTTTTTTTTGCCTTGTTGGTGCTTTTTTCTTCTCAATGTGTAGCCGCCTCCTTCGCTTTGGGCACCAAGGTGCCTCCCACCACGTCCGTGCTGCTGGCTGGTGTTTGAGCGGTGTCTCCAGTTTTCTGGGGGAATTTGGGTGGTGAATGGGACAAGGGTGAGGGTGGAGGTGGTCCCAAGACCCTTTTTTGGGAAGGAAAGGGGAACGAGCTGCGGTGCATCGCTCAGTGTGCCGGAGAGGACAACTGGGGATGCTTTATTTGCAAAGGGAAGAAAGAAGGGGGATGGTTTGTGGGACTGGGGAGGGGTGAAAGCAGGATTTTGTGGGTGAGTTGAGTTCATATCCTTAGTCAGAGACAGGTCTGAAGTCTCCTACCAGGAGAATTAACGCAGGATGCTTCTCCAGTACATGGCTTTGCCTCTCACAGGAGAGCCAAGGTTGGAAGGGGGCTCTGGAGGTCACCTGCCTGAATCCCCTGCTCGAATTTTCACAGCTTTGAGCCTTAAACTCCTTTCAGCAAGGTTTCAGTCCCAAATTTTCTCTGGTCTTACCGCGAGGTCAACGGCTGACCTCAAGGAGCCATCAAGGCCCTTGGGACCACTAGGCCCAACTTCCAACCCCATCTGTTGGGTCCCAGCCCTACACCACGTCCCTCAGCGCCCATCCCATCACACCTCGTGCTCAGAGGTGCCCCACGGGTGGGGGATTTGGGAACAGGATGGGGGATTTGGGAACAGGAGCCTCTGGTTTGGCTGGAGGCCATGGTGGCCACCAGCTCCTTGGTGCGGCCAACGCGGTTTTTGGGATCTCGACGCCAGGTTTGCCTGGGTGGCCAGCAGAGGTGGAGGATTCCAACAGAAATCCTGGCTTGCCCGAGATGTTGCATTTTCTTCCTTAAAATGGGAATTTTATCTACAAAGCAGGACGTGGCCGCTCTGAAATCTCACACTGGCGTTGTGTCGGGTCACTGGGTTTGGGCACGCTGCGCCTCGGTCCGTGCAGGGCCCGAGGGGAGACCGACGAGCAGGGGCACCAGGGGAGCTTTCTATGGACCTCTGTGCCACAGAAAATTGTTTTCTTTTTGTTTTTTTTGGGTGTCTTCACCCAAATCCCACCTGCTCCGAAATGGTGACCACGTTATTTCCCAAGACTTGCCCTTTTCTCGCAGGTTTTCCCACCCCCAGTTCTGAAGGTCAGTAAGATAAAGATAAAGTAAGATAAAATGCAACCCTAAAGATAAAGTAAGATAAAATGCAACCCTTAAATCTCCCTGGATTAAGTGGAGCTGAGCCGAAATAGCCAGGGGAGGGGCTCCCTTAGAGACCCCTTCCCAAAACGGGACCTTGCTGGCTGCAGGACCCAGGAGGGGAGCCCCAAAAAAAGGGGAGCCCCCTTTTTGCTCCCAAAATCTGGAACACCGCAGGCAGCCGAGGTGGGATCCCACCCCAAAACGTGAACTCCTCCAGGACCTCATTCCCCCAGCAGGACCCCGGGTGCTGGGACGGGGACGCTGCCAGCCCGGGGAGGGGAACGCTGCAGGAAATTGCAGGTTTTTCAGCAAAAGGGGATAAAACAGAGATTTTCTCTTTTTGTTTTCTCTCCTCTTGCTTTTTGCTCTCTGGCACCCGACGAACGCCGCGAGCTCCACGGGGAGACGTTTGCGGGGTGAAGGCTGGGGTTTAACCCCTTTCCTCGTGCTGTTTTCAAATATTTGGGGGAAAAACATTCCCATCTGGCATTTCCTTGGGGCAAAGCGCTTTGGGGCAAATTGGGGCAAAGCTCCCTGTCCACGTCCTGCTGATTTTTTGTGTTCTGCCTGCACAACAGGCTCGGGGTAGCTGGGTGTCCATCCAACGCGTGCGCAGGGCGTCCGGCCCGACATGCAGTTTACATAACAGCAAAGAAAAACATCTCTTTCCCCTTTTTTTTTCTTTTTTTCTTTTTTTTTTTGTTCTTTTTTAGACGCAGCGGCTGTAATTAAGCGTATGAAGCCTTGCGGTCCAGCGATTAACACAGGGGATTAGGCGCTGGGATTTCATTTCTATTCCTGGCTTTGCCACCGCGCTGTGCTATTTTCGGGCACGTCACTTTCCCTTCTTTTAAAAATAAAAGCAGCGCTCGGAGCCGCTGGGAAGCGGTGCCACCTCCTCTTCCAGGGGGGAAAAAGGAAAAAAAAAAATAATAACATGATTAGACATTTTTTTTTAGCTCTGCTGGAGGTGCAGTCCCCTTTTCTTGATGCTTTGGGTGCTTCACGATTCATCAAACGGGGCTTGGGCAGGAGCTGGGGTGGGGGGCGCAGAGGGACAGGAGCCGGAGGGGGAGCTCCTCTGGAGCCATTTGAAGTTAATTTTTCCCCTAATTAGCAGCTTTATTCCCTTGGTAGGGCTCAGGAGGAGCTGTTGGGCTGCGGGCACCCTCCAGCTCCTTGGGTCCGTGGCGGGGATGCGGCGGCACCGTGTGCCGGCCACGGGTCGCAGGGCTCTGGGTGGACCTAAAGATGTTGCCACACGTCGTGCTGAGGAGGAGGAGGCTGTTCCCTGTGCTTGGGGGATCCCAAATCCCCAAAAAATCACCACCAGAGCTTTTGGCCTCATCAGTGCGAGCTCAGATGCAACCATGGTTGTTGGAGTTAGCCTGCTGAGACGACAGACGTCACCCTGCGTGGGCTGCTAAAATCAGAGTGTTCTGCACCTCCCCAGCCCCTTGGAGCCCTGCATGGGCACTGCCAGCGTTTGGGCAGGATGAGAAGGAGGAAAACGCCCCGAATTTGCCATTTCTTTCATGGTAAGGAGGTGCTGCTGTGCCCTGGGGGTTTGCGCAAGGAGTTTGTGCAATGACGGCTGCAGCGGTGGTTCCAGATGTATGAACTATTTAATAGGTACAGGGCACCCTCCAATTAACAAAGTACAATTAAAGGCCAGCTTCTCTGAGCCCCGTGGGTCCCGTCCAGGCTCAATTTGGGCTGCTGGAGTCAGGGGGCATCATCCGTAGCGAGTGGGTGCGATGGCTCCAGTGGGATTCGGTCCTGCAGCATCAGCAGGGCTGAGCGGGTCCCCAGCACCCCAAAAGTCCCCTCAAGCACCAAGGACACCAAAACCTCCCAGCAGCATTGTGAGGACCCTGATCTAGAGAAAAGGCACTTTTTAAAGTGCCTTCCACCTCTGGAAGGTGGGAATTGTCCTGGATCTTGCTCTGCCCCGTTTGCAGTGGATATGTCGCCGACCCTGCCAAACCTCGCTCAGCACCCGCACGGGGATGGCACAGCTGGGGACAACGTGGTCCCCTCTCCACCACCCTGCGCTCTGGGGTCACCTAGGTTGGAAAAGACCTTCAAGATCCCCAAAAAACAACCGTTGGCTTGACCTAGGGCGTCCCATGGCTAAACCACCTCCTCACCTTGAGTCCGTCCGGAGCCGCAGGACGATGGAGACGGCAGGACGGGGACAGAAGGACACGGACAGCAGGATGAGGACAGCAGGACGGGGACAGCAGGATGAGGACAGCAGGACGGGGACAGCAGGATGAGGACAGCAGGACGGGGACAGCAGGATGAGGACAGCAGGATGGAGACAGCAGGATGCCCTCCCTTTTGGGCATGCCTTCTCTGAGAGGACCCAAATGGTGCAGGGAGGGCGTTAAGAGCGGAGCCACTCGCTCTGATTTCGGCACGCACGAACGAGAGCTGCTGGAAGGAGCTGGCTGGAGGGCCCCGGGCAGGCTTGCCAGGCTGTTAATATTTAAGCAGCAGCATTGTTCAGCCCCCGCTGGCCTGGCTTCCGTGGGCAGCAGTGCGTGGAGCACTTGTCCCCTTACGAAGCGCTCTCCGAGGTTTTTAGGAGCGGTGCCGAGCACGGGTCGGACCGACACGGGGCATGGAGCTTTCGGCAATTTCAACCTCTGCCCGGTGACTCAGAGCTCGCTTCTGGCCTCACGCAGCGTCCCCACTGCTGTGTGAGTGAAAAATAGAAAGAAAATATAGAATAGAAAAAGAAGGGTTTTGCTGGTGGGGTTTTGCAGACCGGCACCAGCCTGACCTGGGCTTGGGCGCAGCGAGGCGCACGCGGGCGTTGGTTTTGGTAACTTCATGGGGGCGATCAAAGACCCCTGGTTACTCCAGAAGATCAAACGGCCTCTGTTTGTCCAGAGAAACCTTGGGGTCTCCTCCTTGGAGAGCTTCAGCCTGGAACTCGTGGCACTGTGGATGGATTCGATACCTGCCTTCAGTCCCCTTGGCAGCTTCATCAGCAAGAGCTGATCGCCACGATAACGAACTCAAACTCATCAGCAACACCACAACGACTGCGCTTTGGGGTTGCTCTGCCAAAGATCCAGGAGATCTCCAGGAGATCTCCATCTCAGCACCTTGCTGGGCAGTTCTGGACCACGAGCTTACTTTTAATCCATTTATTGCCTCCGAAACCATTCCTTAAAGATTGCGAGGTGTTAGGGGTGCCGAGTCAGCATCTCTCCAGCCCCATGGGCTGTCCTGGCTCCTGGGCACCTCGTGGGGCTCCATTTGAGGTGCCAAAGCTCTGGAATGCTCTGATATTGTAGTTATGTGGAACAATCTCCATCACCTACGAGCTCACACACCCTTGCACCTCCAGCAGGCACCACCAGAAGCACGACAGCCTCCGTGGTGTTGGCAGGACCTTTGCACCAAGTGATTGGAAACCATCTAGAATTTGTGCGTGGCCCCTCGGACCTCCTGGTGGGTGGGCACGAGCAGGGATGGAGGCTTGGGGAGCCCGGGTCCCATCCTCACCTTGCTCCCAGAGTCCCAGCCAGCACAGTTTTGCCCTGAGATTGAAGGATACACACTCGGTGCCCTTTATTTGCAAGAGCCTTGAAAAATATAAGGTTGTACGGGACTGCTGATGATCGGGTGATTTTTTTGTGTATTTTTTTGGGAAGGGAGGGGACGAAGTGAGGTACACAGCATGTAGCCAGTGTCTGGAGCGTGTTGCTGTGGGAGGTGGATATTGCAGCAGGTTCAGGAAGGGATTAAACAAATCCAAAGCAACCAACCCATAGAAGTTGGTTCCTTGGAGGACACCTCCCTGCTGATGACCCTAACGCAGGGACCGGGTGCTGGGGGGCACCTTGAGTTGGACTTTCCATGCTTTTCAGGATTTGGACCCAATGATGCTTGTGAGTCCCTTGGCACATTCTGTGATTCAAAGAACTTGCCTGAAGGTCTTCTTGACCTTGAGTTTCCTTGAGGTCTTCTGGACCTTGAGCTTCCTTGAGGTCTTCTGGACCTTGAGCTTCCTTGAGGTTTTCTGGACCTTGAACTTCCTTGAGGTCTTCTTGACCTTGAGTTTTCTTGAGGTCTTCTGGACCTTGAGTTTCCTTGAGGTCTTCTTGACCTTGAAATACCTTGAGGTCTTCTGAACCTTGAGCTTCCTTGAGGTCTTCTCCCAACAACCACTGCCATAAACCTCAAGTATTTTTTTCCACAGCTTCTTTAGGAAGCTTTGTGAGCATCGGTCCCCTTCCACCAAACCTACCAAGGCTTGCCCGCCGTGGAGGGGACGCTGCAGTCGTGGCTCTGGGTACAGCACGATAAGAGAGAGCTGACGCCTTTCCCTTGAGAAGAGGCTGAGTGTCACGAAAGAGGAGGCACGTGCCTTCACGTGCATTGGAGAGGGAAAAGGGATTAAGCAATTCAACGCAGTCATAATTTCAGGGCTCAGAAGCCTCATTAAAATTAGCTTTGACAGAAGCTTAATTTTATTGCCACTTGCTTGAATAAATTCTTTGAGGTCTATCCTATTAGGAAGATTTGTTTTCTTCTCCCGAAACCAACATCTGATCTGAATTTTATTAACGCAAGCGCCTTAATGTGTACGTAGGGCTTGTTAATGCGGCAGCTTAGAGAACTGCTCAGGAGGAAGTTATTTCTCCAGATGTTTGCCGTTACGTTCTGCTGCGGATCAAATGTCTAATAATTCGCGCGGCGCCGCCTGTTTTGCAAACGAGCCTGACGATTTGCACGGCCCTCAGCGGAGATAAAGGCAAAAAAAGACCTTTCCTGTGCTCCCCGAGCAAATACCAGCCGTAAGTAGGAGCAGTATCAGACCGCGTTGCCCTTCGGCAGAGATTAATAACGTGGCTAACGAGTGCGGGAGGGGCACGGCGTGCTCATGGTACAACCAACTGCGATGTGGTAAATGAGGATGTGCCCCAAAAAAGGCTTTTTTTGGCACTCGCCCCTTCCACCTGTGTTGGCTTTGGCCAACGGAGCGGCAGGGCTATTAGCGGGAGGAGTGGGAGCGATGTTGGTGAATATCCATAACCCCTGCTCTCTGCGTGGGGCTGTTGTTATAAATCCCATCCCATCCCATCCCAACCCATCCCATCCCATCCCCATCCCATCCCCATCCCCATCCCATCCCAACCCATCCCCATCCCATCCCATCCCATCCCCATCCCCATTCTACTCTACTCTACTCTACTCTACTCTACTCTACTCTACTCTACTCTACTCTACTCTACTCTACTCTACTCCACTCTACTCCACTCTACTCCACTCTACTCCACTCTACTCCACTCTACTCCACTCCACTCCACTCCACTCTACTCTACTCTACTCTACTCTACTCTACTCTACTCTACTCTACTCTACTTTATTCTCTTCCATCATCTGTTAAACACCCAATTAATGACTCAAAACTTGATGTCAGGAGATAGGCACAAAGCCCAGCCTGACGGGGTGCCCATCTCTGTGGATGGGCTTCATGGATCCTAAATCTTCGTTGATCCTAAAGGCGATGGGACGTTAATAAGGGCACGTGCGCGTCGGCAGTCGCTGTTGTAACCCCTTGTTCACCATTACTGTATTGCAGTTCGCCGCCCTCCGGAGTGTTTGAGAAAGAATATGACATTTATCGGGATTACAATGCGGAAGGTCAACTCCTCCACTACAGGTAGCCGAAATTTCCCTCCTGTACCGGGGTTCGGGTCCGAAACGTGGCCTCCGCAGCGCGGCATGGGGCATGGGCAGCCTGTGGGGAAGAGGCTGCAAATATCTTCTGGTTGTCCTCCCCGTCTCCTTCCCTCCACCTGCTGTGGTTTTTGCTTTATGACCGCCCTTAATAAGGGATTCATTTTGGATTTATTTTGGTGGTTTTTTTGGAGCAGGGGCGCCGCGTGCCCTTTCTGCAGCTCGGTGCCGTCTGCGCTGCTCTCTGAGCACTGGACCACGGCCTGGCTGCTTCAAAATTTCATAAAACGGCGTTTTAATAATTTATTTTCATTCTCGTGGACGAGGAAGGCATTTCAGGCAGGCACAAGAGAAGTCGTGGGGTCTGATATGGGGTTGGGGGTGCAGGCGGGACCCTCCTGGTCCATCCCAGCGCATCCCAGCGCAGCAGGCGATGTCTCGGATGCCTCTCGGCACTGCAACCACATTTAGGCTCCTTTCTGGGATTTCTACATGGCTGTGGGCACACATTTCACCTATTTCTTGCTTGTCAGATGGGCATCAGCATTCTGCTCGGATCGGGATTTCAGGTGATCGCCGGGCTGAGGAAACTGCCCCAGGGCTTCCCTGGATTTAGGCTGGTGGGGGGGACACGGAGTGCTCGTGGGGACGTGGAGAGGTGGCAGGGACATGGAATGGTGATGGGAACGTGGAGCAATAGTGTGGTGACGGGGACACGGAGCAATGATGGGGACATGGAGAGGTGATGGGGACACGGAGAGGTGATCGGGACACGGAGCAGGATGGGGCTGTGGTGCTGGATCGATGCCACAGCCAGGGACAGGACCCGATGCCTTTTCCTGGGGACAGCACCCCCACTGCGAGTGCCACCCCCTCTCCTGCTGCCCCCGCCCTCTCCCCATCGATTAAAAAAAGAAATTTCACCCCAATCAGTGCGCGCGGCCCTGTTTGTACCCGCGCCCGCCTCGCTGCAGGGGACGCCTCCATCTCCCCGACCTCAGCCTGGAAAAATCCCACAGACAGCCCTCGCCACCCCCCCCAGCTGCAGCCAGGAAGCTAATTAGCAGCTTTGGTTAATTAGCTGAGAGTGGGCTTCCTTCTGGAGGAGCCGGTCTCAAGTGCCCCCTGCCTGCGGACTGCGGGGAGGTGGGAGCGGGGCTGGCGCAGCCTTGGGGAGGGGGGCTCCTGGCCCGAGCCCCTCCTGCGGGCTCCAAAATCGGCGTCGGGGCTCAGCACCCTGGGGTGCGCGGATCCGCTCGGGTGGGAGCAGGAGCTGAAATCCCCGGCTGGCTGCGGGAACGCGTTGCCAGCTCACCGGGACCCCGAGCACGGCTCCCCGCGGCGCTGCGCCTCTAGGAAATGTCACCGCCACTCCCTGCCTTCTGCTGCCAGCTCCTCTTCATCACGACGAAGGCTCCTCCACCTCCCCTCTCACGGAAGAGCCAGGAGCAGCCACACGAGCCCGTTTCAGCGTTTCCTTCAAAACCCAGAGCCCACAAAAATCCTTTTTCCCCCGGATTTCTGGTCCCCGGTGCAGGTGAGGGGTGGAAGGGCTGCGGACCCGTCCACCTGTCCAGTGAGCTGCTGCTCGTTCTCCAGAAATTGGGGGATTTTTGGAGGGGTTCCTGCGAGGGAAAACTCCGTGGTGTTGAAGGGGGGTGAGGGACGGAGGGCTCGTTATCTCCTCCTCCTGGCTTGGCTCCCGCTGCCGCTAATTGGAGCGGACGCCACGGGAGACGGGAAGCGGCGGGCGGGGGAAATGTTGCACGGAGAAATTCGGGTTCTGCAGCCCCGAAGGCAAAAGCGCCGTCCAAAAACGCACCAAAAAAGTGCCCCGAATGTCGCAGCCTGCTCCTTTCATTCAGGGGAAGGCTTGGCAGGGCGGCGCGTTCACCCCAAGGCAAAAATCTCCCTTCTTTTCATTTAACTCCGGCGGTTCTTCGGAGTTTTGTGGTTTTTTTTTTTTGGCAGGGAGCTTCGTGCTTGCTTTGCTCGCAGGCCTCGAAGCTGCAGCAGTATTTTAGGCAGGGAACGAAGCCCCGGGAGACCTCGGGCACCCTTGGAGCGAGCCCTGCAGTCGGCAGATGGGCTGGAGGCTGGGCCAAACCCGAGCGCGGGCAGCGAGATGAGCCCCGTCCCCGCCTGTCCCCGGCCCCCGACCGCTGCTGACACCCCTCCGGCGCCGTTCCTGCTGCTTCTTCCCCGTCGCAGGGATGCACCACGCCGTGCCAGGCAAAGCTGAGCGCCGAGGCGAGAGCGAAAGCCATGTGCACAGCAGGGGAGGCGAGGAGGAGGAGGAGGAGGAGGACGCGGAGAGGCCGGGGGGCTCGGAAACGCACGGCAGAGGAGGCGAAACTCCGTTTGCGCTCCCCCGAGGTTTGCAGAGGAGCCCGGTGCTCTCGCATTTTGGGGCAAAATGCACTGATGCAGCCCCTCGCCGGACGGTGGGTGCTGGCCTCACCGGGTCTGAAGCACCCTGGGATGGCAGCCCTGCCGAAATGCCCGCGCCCGGTGCAGGGAGCCGAGTCGCCGCCCTTCCAAACGCCGTCGGCAGCGAGCGGGGATGTGAGATCTCCATCAGGATCTGAGCTCCGGGGTATTTGTAAGTGTAGCTCTTGTGTCTGCACGTCCTTGGGCACGGCAGATAAGGAGCAACGAAGTCTTGGGGGGTCGCATTGGAAAGATCTCCAAAGGGAACGACCCCGTGCGGGGACGGCGAGGACGGTTCTGCCTGGGTTCACCCTCCTCTGGGTGTGAGCACCGCCGCGCACGAACCACGTGGGAAGCTGATTTATGTGAATTAGTGCAACTTAAGGGCTTTTTTTTCCCTCCGAGAGGTGAAAAGGCATTTAATTCTAGAGCGAAATTACTGGCACAGGCTGAGTAACACCAGCACGAGCAGAGGCAGCGTGAAGAGATGCGCGTGTCGGGGTCGGTCTTGCTTTTGGGTGTTGCAGGACAGAAATGGCAGCAGTTTTGGTGCAACGCCCGGTGCTGCTGGCAGCATTTGGGGCAACGCCACCGGTGCCAGTGGCTGCAGGGGAGGATAGGGAAGATGGGGAAGGTCGGTGGTGCTGCTACAGCAGCCCCGCTGCGGTCCGTGCTGGTGTTCCCTGGCGCGGCGCTGATTTTAACGTCGCTGCCCACTGATTTCACATAAATTGGTTTTTCTGGTAGAATTTAGAGGATTTGGGGGGGCATTTCGCAATGGGGTTGCGCACGGGGTTGTAAGCGCAGCCGTGCTGGTGCCATAATTCCAGGGGAGAGGAGCGAAGGGGAACCAGGACGAGCAGAAACACTCGCGGAGCCGACGGGTGGCCCCGGCTGCGGGCATCGGTTTGGGCACGATTCATGGAGCCGAGCCATGCCTGCGAGCACCAAAAAAAGGCACTTTTTCTAGCAAAACCCTGCGAGGAGCCGGGCTTGGCCCCATGCTGGCCTCTCCTCGCCATCAGGATCATTTCCACTTATCGCCGTCACCGAGCCGCTCGTGGGCACGGCGGCTGCAGCGATTTAGCCGCAAAAAAAAAAAAAAAAAAAAGCAAAAAGCCCTTTTCCGAGCATTCCTTTTACAGGCAGAAAATTAAATTTAGCCCGTGGTGATGCTTTCTAGTGCTCAGCAATAACCCCGGATGGCACGGTGGAGCTCTGGGGTTGTTGCTTGCTGTTCCTGCTCTGATTTACAGCTCTGCCTCGGCTGGGGGACGTGAGGCGCCGCGCCGCGGTCTGCTCGGTGGGGTTTTTATTCCTACCCGCTGCTGCTGAAATAGGGGTGAAATAGGGGTGGGGGCTGCAAATGTGGGAAATGGGAGAGGCTTTTCACTTTCTGGTTGCGGTGCCTGTGGGATGGAGGCGGGTTGGATGTATGGGGGCAGTTTTGGAGGCTCCCCTCTGCACAGAGCACCCCGGGGGACCTGTCCCTGTCCGGGGATGGTCCCTGCACCTTGGTGGCACCTCTGGTGCTGCTGGGGATGGCTCAGATCTGACCAAAAAAAGACGTCAGGTCTGCCCCAAAAGCAGGTTTCTCCATCGTGAGCTTCCTTTTTAGCAGAGCTTTCAACCCCGAAGGCACCAGGACGCACGGTGGTGATGCTGGGGGTGAGGAACCAAGTAGGGTTCCGTCCCGTTCCCAACTTGATGTGGTGTAACGGGGGGGCTCCCGAAAGCCCCGGCTGGCACCAGGCTCTCCGAGACCCTCAACCGGGCCCCCATCTGCGCTGGCTGCAATCCAGCTTGAAGGCTGCAGCTGAAAAGCTGCAGAAACGCCGTGCAGATGAAAGCAGTCAAGAAGTTTTCAGCACGAGCATCGCGTGCAGGGTGCTGGTCTTGCTCTAGGAGCCCAGCGGGGCACGGCACCCATCTATAAACGCCCCAAAATTGCCCCAGCTGCTCTGGTGCTGCCAGGAGGTGCCCCCCGTGGTTTCAGAGCATGGGGACGCCGGTGGCACGCGCAGGGGTTCATTCACGCACTCGGTGCTCCCCGTTATAAAAACCCTGAGTTTGGGTGTCGTGGTCCTTCCCGGAGCTTCTTCGTGCTGTGCCCTATGTCATTTTTTTTCAGAGTTTCAGTGGAAAACTTCAGGAGGGGGGCGAGGCTGGGGTTTTTGTTGGCGGGGAGGGCGCACGGAAGGGAACGGGGCCGGGTGGGGACAGAGGGGACAATGCCCAAGCAGGGGGCTGGAGGAGAAGGAGGGGGACACCAGGAAACCAAGGAGGGGGCCGGGTGGAGGAGGTGGGATGGGGATGCGAGGAGGGGACGTCCAACCGTGGTGTGCACGGCTCTGGGACGTGGAGCTGCGCGCCATGCCCTGGGCTGTCCAAGATGTTTGGGCTGCCCCCCACCACCACAGGCACCCTCCTCGCCCCCTGACCGCTGTGTTTGCCCCCCGCAGGACGTCCTCCCTGCGATGGAACGCCGGCACCAAGGAGCGGATGCTGATCAAGGTGACCGACCGCGAGCCCAGCTTCCTCATGCACCAGGGCAACGGCTACGCGCCCGACGGCCAGCCGGGCACCCGCTCGCGCCGCCCCTCGGGGGGCCAGCAGTCCCCCAACCTGCAGACCTTCACCCCCGAGGCCGACAACTCCGTCTTCTTCCCGGAGAGGAAGCCCTCGCCCTTCTTGAAGAGGGCTGAGCACGTGGGCAGCTGCTCGCCGCTGCTGGGCCGGGGCGACTCCTTCTGCTCCCCGCTGCAGACGCAGCACCGCAAGCACTCGAGCGAGTCGCAGCCCTCCTCGCCCCGCTACGCCTACGAGCCGCCGCTCTACGAGGAGCCCCCCATGGAGTACCAGGCGCCCATCTACGACGAGCCCCCCGTGGACATGCAGTACGAAGCCAGCGGCAGCTACAAGGCCGGCTCGCCCCAGAAGTCGCCCATCCGCAAGCCTCACCCCTTCCTCCAGTCGCCCAAGCAGGGCTCCAACTCGCCCTACCAGCAGCTGGTGCTCACCAAGCAGAAGTGTCCCGACAGGTTCATGAGCCTGGAGTACAGCCCCGCGGGCAAGGAGTACGTCCGGCAGCTGGTCTACGTCGAGCAGTCGGGCTCCAGCCCCAAAATGAAGACGGGGCTGCGCCACAAGTACTCGCCCAACCCCATCGGCGGCTCCTACTCGCTGCAGCACAGCCCCTGCCTGCTCCGCGACCAGCGCCTGGACGTCAAATCGGGCGACTACAGCAGCATGGAAGGACCCGATTTCTGCCCCGGGCAGCCGGCGGGCCAGGCGGCCCCGGGCGAGGACTCTATGTCGTGGTCCAGCCAGCAGGACACCATGTCCTCCACCGGCTACTCGCCCTCCACCAGGAAAAGGAAGAGCCGCAAGCCCTCGCTGCCCCACGAGCCCAACGCCTCCTCCACGGACGGCTCGGGGGACCGGGAGGCCCTCGGCGAGCAGCCGGCGGCGGGCGAGGATCGTGCCGTGCCGGCGCGCTCGCAGATGAACCGGACGGAGAGCAAGGCGGCGGAGGCGGAGGCGGCGCGGGGCTTCCCCGAGCCCTTCCTGGCGCAGGCACGCCTGGCGTGGGAGGCTCAGCAGGCTCACTACCACATGAAGCAGAGGAGCAGCTGGGATTCCCAAAAGGACGGCTCGGGCTACGAGAGCGACGGCGCGTTGCCCTTGCCCATGCCGGGCCCGGTGGTGCGAGCCTTCAGCGAGGACGAGGCGCTGGCCCAGCAGGACAACAAGCACTGGAAGAGGAACACCTTCGAGAAGCTGGGCTTCCCCCAGATCCTGCTGGAGAAGAGCGTCTCCGTGCAGACCAACCTGGCATCCCCCGAGCCCTACCTGCACCCATCTCAGGTAACGACCCAGGGGTGTCCCTGGTGGTTTTGGGGGCGTCCCTGGTGTTTTGGGGGCATCCCCGGTGGTTTGGGGGTTTCCCCACACGTCCCACGGACCCTCCGTCCTTTGGGTGCTGCTGCAGCCTTGGCAGGCCAACCATGCCTGGCATCCCCACCACGCTGACGGTTAAATAAAGCTCATTTTCGTTGTAAAGCAGGTTTAAACCCCATATTCCACCTCAGATCCAGCAGGACATGCCCGCAGGTGACACCACAGCCCCGGTAGCTCGAGCTCTGCGCCGTGCTGTGGCTTCAGGAGCTGCTTCTCCTCCAACAGCTCCCGTGCCAGAAACCAGGGTTTGGCCGGCGATTTCTTCGGGGCCGTAGCAGCTGAGATGAGGCAGAACCCAGGGTAGTTTAAGTAAAAAAAAAAAATAAGTAAGTAAATTGCCCTTCTTAATTAGAACATTAGAACAGGAGGACCCGTAGCAGGACCTGCCAGGGGGTCACGGCCAACTGCTGTTGGTGCTCAGCCCCTCAGGCTCTGGCTTTCCCCCCAGCTGTGCTAATTAAGGCCGGGGCTAATTGGATTCAATTGTATATAGGGAAGAAATTGTTCACACTGAGGGCGGTGAGATGCTGGGGCAGGTTGCTGGTGCCCTAAATCCTGGGTCAGCACTGGTACCAGTAGCAGGAGGACCCAAACCAGCACCAGGTCCTCACCAGGTGGGTGCTGTGCGAGGCTAAATCCCAGGCACCCACGTCCTTCTGCACGTGGGATCCAAGGGAAGAAAACCCTTTTTGCCGATGCCTTTTAGGGTCCCACTTGCTCCTGGTGTCCACGAGGACGTGTCTGGCTCCCAAAGTCACTTGTCCCCAGCCTGCTGCTGGTGTCCACCAGCCTCCTCCCGGGCTTGGGGACACCAGAAAACCGTGTGTGAAGGTGGCTCTGTGGATATGGGGCTGGCCACCATCGTCTGCCGTCCACGGTGGGTCGGGGCGCACCGCTAATAACCCTGTCCGGCCGTTCTCTCCCAGTCAGAAGACCTCGGCGCCTGCGCCCAGTTCGAGAGCAGCAGGCAGACCAGGAACATGATGCCCAGCGCCAGCTGCGTCTTCCCCACCTTCAACCTGCGGAAGCCCTCCTCGGAGACGGACATTGAGAACTGGGCCTCCAAGCACTTCAACAAGCACACGCAGGGGCTCTTCCGCAGGAAGGTGTCCATCGCCAACATGCTGGCCTGGAGCAGCGAGTCCATCAAGAAGCCCATGATCATGACCAACGACCGCAACGTCAAGAAGGAGGCGTGCGAGATATTTAAACTGATTCAGATGTACATGGGGGACCGGCGGGCCAAGACGGACCAACTCAACGTGGCCTTGGAGATCGCCACCAAGGGCTGGAGCATGCAGGGCCTGCGAGACGAGCTCTACATCCAGCTGTGCCGGCAGACCACCGAGAACTTCCGATACGAGAGCCTGGCCCGGGGCTGGGAGCTCATGGCCATTTGTTTGGCCTTCTTCCCCCCCACCCCCAAATTCCATTCCTATCTAGAAGGATATATTTACAGGCACATGGATCCGGTGAACGACACCAAAGGTAAGAGGCAAACCGGTGCCGTTGGCCGATGGCGCACCCCATTCCTTGGGTCTGTTTTTTTTTTTCCTCTCCCCGTCGCATTCACGCACGTCGTGTCCTTGATGAAACGTGGGTGAGAAACTCGGCGATAGCACGCCAGGAGGTGCAGTGGTTGCGGGGCTGGCTTTAGCACCAACCCTCTCCTCTGGGCGCACAGCAACCCAGCACGAGGCCCGGCACGAAGCGAGCTTGGACACCTCCGCTCACGGCGCGGGCTCGGCCGCCCCCGAGGTGCTGGGTGGGGATGAGCCAGGGGGGGTCCCGTCAATTTGTGTGGCCCCCATGCTCTGGTTTCACGTTCCCTCTCCGTGATTCAGAGCTCCATGGGTTCTGGGATGGACGCATCCTGAAGATGCAGCAAGTCCATCTCCTTGTAAGCAGGGACATGGGGGAGCTCCCCCGGAGCCTCCTCCTCTCCAGGCCGAGCAGCCCCAGCTCTCGGGGTCTCTCCTCGTGGAAGTGGGGCTCCAGGCCCTGCCACCCCTCATGGGCCCCGCGCTGGGCTCTCCCCAGTGTGCCCAGTGCTCTCCAATATATACCCAGGGCTTGATTCTACTGGGGCTCAGCACTCACCCCATTTTCGATCCACCTCACTGCCTGGTCATCGAACCCATACTTAACACCCTCTCTATAAAAACCTGAACTGAAAAAAAGGCAGACAGATGACATCCACCACATCCATCTCCACGACGAGCCCCTTGGGGCTCTACATGGGGACAAAATCCCCCGTTGGGGCACGGCGAGGGGCCCGCGGCCACCACCAGCACCCGCAGCAGAGGCACCAAGCTCACTTCGCCCCGCGCCATGCGCTGGCTTTGCTGTGCCACCCAGCGGAGACGCTGCCCGTGCCCGCACCACGCGTCGGCCTCACGCCGCCCCGCTCAGCCACGGCACTACCGAACGCGCCCTCGGCCCACCGGGGCGCTCACCGGAGCCCGTGGGAGTGGGCAGGTTTGAAAGGCCCCTGCCCGTCCAGCCATTTTGTTGTTTTGTTCCATTTTTATTCACTTTGTGTTATTTCATTGTTATTTTGTTTCCTTTTTTGTTTTTTTTTTTTTAGGTTTTATTTCATATTTTTTTAATTTTCAATTTTCCTCCACGTTTTGTATTTATGTTTTTATATTTATTTTTATATTTATTTTTATATTTATTTTTATATTTATTTTTATATTTATTTTTATATTTATTTTTATATTTATTTTTATATTTATTTTTATATTTATTTTTATATTATATTTTTATATTTTTATTTCATTTCATTTTGTTTGATTTTTATTTATTCTTGTTTGGTTTTAATCATTTTTCATATTATTTTGTTTTTACATTCGATATTTTATATTTTTTATTTTGACTTATTGCATTTATTTTTATTTGCTTTTTTCTATTTTTTTAATTTTACTTTTTTATATTTCATTCCGTTTTATTTTTCATTCCATTTTATATTTCATTCCGTTTTATATTTCATTTCGTTTTATTTTCTTTTGTTCCATTCTGTTGTCTTCATCGCTTTGTTTGTTTCCCAGTGACACAGCACATTAAAGAGGTCCTGGAAAGGAACAGTAAGAAGAAATCCAAATTGAGAAAGAAACCCAAGCCCTATATCGAAGAGCATGATGGTAGGGGTCGTGTCACCGCTCGCTTGGGGCCCCCCTCTCTCGGCCCTCGTAGCAAAGCTGCTGCTTTTCGGCTTTCACCCCCCCACTCCCCAGCTCCCCCTGGGCTCTGCTCGCTGCGTAGGTGCTTGGAGGGGCTGCGCTGCACGGGGAGCGGGGAGGAAGGGGCTCGGGGACCCCCCCGAGTGGCCGGGAGTCCCGAGTCTGCTCTTTGATGGTTGGACTTGATGGTCAACTGATGATCTGCGTTGACGGTTGGACTTGATCATCAACTGATGATCTTCATTGGTGGTTGGACTTCATGACCGATTGATGATCTTCATTGACAGTTGGACTTGATCAATTGGTTATCTTCATTGACAGTTGGACATGATGATCAATTGGTGATCTTCACTGATGGTTGGACTTGATGATCAATTGATGATCTCAGTTGATGGGTGGACTTGAAGATCGATTTGTGATCTTCATTGATGGTAGGATTTGATGATCAGTTGGTGATCTTCACCGATGTTTGGACTTGATGACCAATTGATGATCTCAGTTGATGTTTGGACTTGAAGATCGATTTGTGATCTTCATTGACAATTGGACTTGATCAGTTGGTGATCTTCATTGACAGTTGGACTTGGTCAATTGGTTATCTTCGTTGACGGTAGGACTTGATGATCAGCTGATGATCTTCACTGATGGTTGGTCTTGATAACCAATTGATGATCTCAGTTGATGGTTGGACTTGATGATCAATTGGTGATCTTCATTGATGGTTGGACTTGATGACCTTGGTCATCAAGTCCCCAGTGGGCATAGGTGTCACCATGCGATGGCTTGTGCCGGCATCACCACATCTCAGTGCCATCATAGCTGGTGTCAGGACAGGGGGACCCCCTGGTCCCCACACTTGGGGGGCTCAAGAAAACCCCAGAGAAACCCATGGCTGCCTTTGGCAGTGGCATCAGGGATGGAGGCAAACGGTGACCTCAGGTTGGGTTTAATCACGACATTTTTGGGGGTGTCAGGATGGTGGAGGGGTAGCAATGCCAACGAGGAGCTGACCACAGGATCTTCTGAAGGATGACTTTGTTCTCTGCTTTGCACAAATATAAAAATAAAAAATAGATAAAGTAACAAATATATAAAATAAGAATAAAAAAAATAAATTCAAAATATTTTTTAAAAAGGGATTTTGCCCAGAGGAGGAAGCAGAAGGAGGCAGCACATTGCTTCCCCCGTCCTCATCCATGTGGATACCCAATTAAATCCCCAGGGGTTGGTTTAGAAGGATCCAGTTTGTTTTGCTCTTGGATCAGGGAAAAGTTTGGGGCCACGCGTGCATCCCCGCGTGCATCTGGACCCGAAGCCATGCTCAAGCAGGGTCAGTGGTGGTGGTGGGGGCTGGTCAGATCCTGCTCTTCGGGGCCACGACGAAACCAAAGCTTCTGTCCTGGACACGGAGCTGCCAGGATGTCCCCAGAGCGGGGCCGTCCCCTCCCACTGCTCCGTGTCCACCTTGAAAGGACCCTCCCCAGGTGATGGGGACAGAGATGGAGCCACCACCCCCGGTGATGCCACAGCGGTGGCCCCCGGTGGCTCCCCGACGTCCTCGTGACGGCGCTCTGCTCTCTCTTGCAGGGGTGGCCATCAGCACCTATGCCAAGTACTGCTACAACAAGCTGCAGAAGGCAGCCCTGACCGGAGCCAAGAAGGTACCTCCAGGCCCCGCGGACGTGTTCCTGCCCGCGGTGGGGACAGGGGCAAGCGGCACCAGAGACAGGGCAGGACGGTGCCACGGGTCCCCAAAAATCCATGGGGGGAAGGTGTGGGATGGGCACGTCACCGTGAAGTGAGCACGGCCACGATCCAGGGCTCAGAGCAGAGTGGTTTCAGGAGCAAAGTGGCTCCTTCGGTCCTCGGCACTGCCTAGAGGGGAGGCACGGGGCCAGATCCAGCTTTTGGGGGGTCCCCGCGCTGGGAGGGCTGGAGGAGGTGGTGTTCCTGCTCTTCTGCATCCCACCGTGCACACATCCTCGCTGCATCGTGTCATGCGGTTATCTGCTGCGTCCATCCCTTCAGCATCCCACCACGCTCAGGGTTCAAGGTCTGCAGGTTCCTCCCAAATCAGACTCAAAGGTCCACGCGGTGGGACTGGCACAGCGCAGGACCCCCTGTTCCCATCTCGCGTCCCCCGGCCAAGCCCCACGTGCGGGGACAACGACCACAGGGCGGCTGCTCTGTCTCCCGCAGGGCCTGAAGAAGCCGAACATCGAGGAGATCCGCCACGCCAAGAACGCCGTCTTCAACCCCTCCATGTTCGGGAGCTCCCTGCAGGACATCATCGCCATGCAGAAGGAGCGCTACCCCGACCGGCAGCTGCCCTGGGTGCAAACGCGCCTCTCCGAGGAGGTGCTGACGCTCAACGGGGACCAGACCGAGGGCATCTTCAGGTACGGCCCCGTGTCGCGCGCGGTGGGGGTCGTCACCACCCCATGGGTGCCCTTCTCCTCCCTCGGGGGTGAGGAGCAGCCCCCAAGCTTCTCCTTGCTCCAACCCACACAGGGTCCCCGGGGACATCGATGAGGTCAACGCGCTCAAGCTGCAGGTGGACCAGTGGAAGATCCCCACGGGCTTGGAGGACCCCCACGTTCCCGGTAGGGGCCGGGTGGGCGCGTGGGGGGACGTGGGGTGGGGGCAGAGCTGCAGCCCCGTGTCTCACGGCTGCCCTCGTCCCGCAGCGTCCCTGCTGAAGCTGTGGTACCGGGAGCTGGAGGAGCCGCTGATCCCCCACGAGTTCTACGAGCAGTGCATCACCCACTACGAGAACCCCGAGGCAGCCATCGCTGTCGTCCACTCTCTGCCCAGGATCAACAAAATGGTGCTGTGCTACCTCATCCGCTTCCTACAGGTAAGAAGGACGGGGTCCCACCACTCCCACGGGCCCCGCTGATGGTTTTGGGGTGCTGGCATGTGGTTTTGGGCTCCCCCCTTGGTTCTTCACTCCCATCTCATCCAAGGAGCTCACCCCCGTGCTCCTCTTCCCCAGGTGTTCGTGCAGCCGGCCAACGTGGCCGTCACCAAGATGGACGTCAATAACCTGGCCATGGTGATGGCCCCCAACTGCCTGCGCTGCCAGTCGGACGACCCGCGGATCATCTTCGAGAACACCCGCAAGGAGATGTCCTTCATCCGGGTGCTCATCCAGCACCTCGACACCAGCTTCATGGAGGGCGTCCTATAGCAGCACGCGGGGCGAAGCCACCACCCGATCCCACCGCCACCCCGTCCACCCCGACGCGACGTGGCCGAGGAGCACGAGCCGGGTCCCCTGCTCGCTCCCGATGCTCCGGCCACCTCACTCACTGCCCACCTCCCCGCTGGACAATTTGGGGGGTCCTGGACTCGCAGCGCCCACCCAGGAGCGCCCCAGGGTGGCGTGGCTGTCGCGGGTGGTGTGGGTGGCCGTGGGCGTGGGTGCAGGTGGCAGTGGGGACCGGGGGACGGCGTTGGGGACGAGCGGGTCCTGGTTCAGCAATAACCTGTGTCCGTGGGGTCTGGCACGGCCACCGCTGTGGACCAGGTGACAGCAGAGTGGGGCGGGAGACACGACGCAGATATCTAGGTGGCACTTTGGGGACAGGAGGAACAAACGTCCCATGGACACGTGCCACGTCCCTGCGGGTGCTGGGGGCCCCCGGGTGGCTCAGCCCCCTGCCGTTGCCCACCCGGGGGTGCTGGGGGAGCTGGGCAGGCTGGTCTTGTCCCGTCCTGGTGCCCGTCCCTCGGAGCAGCGCTGGGGAGCACAACCCATCAGCACCACCAGGTCCTGAGGGACCCATCTCCGTACCACCAGGTCCTGAAGGACCGATCTCACCACTACCAGGCTCTGAAGGACCCATCTCATCACTACCAGGCTCTGAAGGACCCATCTCACCATAAATGAGTGCCACCAGGTCTTGAAGGACCCATCTCACCGTACATCACCACCACTAGGTCCTGAGGGACCCATCTCATCACCACCAGGCTCTGAAGGACCCATCTCACCACCACCGGGTCCCAAGGGACCCATCTCATCATCACCAAGTCCTGAGGGACCCATCTCACCATACATCAGTGCCACCAGGTCTTGAAGGAACCATCTCACCACCACCAGGCCCTGAAGGACCCATCTCACCACCCATCACCACCACTAGGTCCTGTGGGACCCATCTTACCACCACCAGGCTCTGAAGGACTCATCTCATCACAACCAGGCTCTGAAGGACCCATCTCACCATACGTTAGTGCCACCAGGTCTTGAAGGATCCATCTCACCATCACCGGGCTTTGAAGGACCCATCTCATCACCACCAGGTCCCGAGGGACCCATCTCACCACTACCAGCTCCCAAGGGACCCATCTCATCATCACCAGGTCTTGAAGGACCCATGTCACCACCACGAGGCTCTGAAGGACCCATCTCACCATACATCACCACCACTAGGTCCTGAGGGACCCATCTTACCACCACCAGGCTCTGAAGGACCCATCTCACTACCACCAGGTCCTAAGGGACCCATCTCACCACTACCAGGTCCCAAGGGATCCATCTCACCACCACCCAGCCCTGAAGACCCCATCTCACCACCCTTCAGCACCGCCTGGTCCCAAAGGACCCTTCTCAGCACCCAACCACGTCCCCTTGGCCCTGCTGGATCCATCCCTGTACCCATCACCTACACTCGGCCCCAGAGGACCCATCTTGGCCCCAGACATCTTTTTGGCCCTGCCTGACCCATCATCTCCTCCTGGTCCCAAGGGGAAGAGGTGTGAGGAACCATGAGGTCCCTTGGTTTGTTGAACCCAGAGCAGGCTGAGGGGAGGCCTCATGGCGGCCTGCAGCTCCCTCACGAGAGGCTCTGCTCTCTGGGGACAGCGACAGGACCCGAAGGGACAGCATGGAGCTGGGACAGGGGAGGGTCAGGCTGGGGGTTAGGGACAGGTTCTGCACCCAGAGGTGATGGGGCACTGGGACAGGTGCCCCGGGGACGTGGTCATGGCACCAAGCCTGAAGGAGGTCAAGGAGCGTTTGGCCATGGTCTGGTTTTTGGGTGCTTCTGCGTGGAGCCAGGAGTTGGACTCGATGTGGGGATCTCCTCCTGGTCCTTCTGGAACCATCTTGGCACCCACAACCTCCTCCTGGTCCTTCCAGGCCCATCTCAGCACCCATCAGCTCCCCCTGGTCCTTCTGGAACCTTCTGGAAGCATCTTGGCACCCATGATCTCCTCCTGGTCCTTCTGGAACCATCTTGGCACCCACAACCTCCTCCTGGTCCTTCTGGAACCTTCTGGAACCATCTTGGCACCCACAACCTCCTTCTGGAACCTTCTGGAACCATCTTGGCACCCATCAACTCCTCCTGGTCCTTACGGACCCATCTTGGACCCCCCCCACCTCCTGGTCCTTCTGGACCCATCTCAACACCCATCAGCTCCTCCTGGTCCCACCAAACCCCCCCCCCAGTGCCCACCACCTCCTCCCAGTTCCCCCCCCTCAAGGCCACCACCGCCTGTCCCCAAGGACCCCCCAACGCGTGTCCCCCCCCCCCAGGGCCACAACGGCGTCGCCAGCGAGCAAGTGCCTTCTGCTCCATCCGGCGACCACCTTTTTTTTTTGGGGGGGGGGGACACAACACATATTTCGGGGGGGCCCCCAGGCCAGTCAGAGTGTATAGAGCTATAAAGAGAGATATTACATAGAAACGTTTGCTAACGAGATAGTTTTAATTGCAGATGCTATTTTATCGCCGCCGCCCGCCCTCCCCCTCCTCCTCCTCCTCGCCCCGGGGGCCACCGCGTTGTCCCCAACTGGGGGGACACAGCGGGGGGGGGGGGGGGTCGGTGGCGGGGACCCCCCCTCCCTCCCCGGCTCGGACAGAAGTTGTACAGAGATTTTTTGTAAGCGGCCGCGGTCCCCCGGGTTCGGGCACCCGGATTTCGGTCTCGTTGTTGTAAACTCTTTAATTTTATTTTATTTCCGTTTATTTTATTTTACTTATTTTATTTTATTTTATTTTACTTATTTTATTTTATTTTATTTTACTTATTTTATTTGTTGAGTTTTTTCCCCCCTGGATTTTATATCTTGATTTTCTCTTTCTTTTTTTTTTCCCCTTTTTTCCCCCCTTTTTTCCCCTTTTTTTCCCCTTTTTTCCCTTTTTTCCCCCTTTTTTCCCTTTTTTTCCCATTTTTTTCCTTTTTTTTCATTTTTTCCTTTTTTCTCCTTTTTTTCCTTTTTTCTCCTTTTTTTCCTTTTTTTTTTCCTTTTTTCCCCCCTTTTTTTTCCCTTTTTTTTCCCCCTTTTTATTTTTTTCTTTTCAGCGCTGCGTTTTTAATTTATTACGGTGAAAACACTTAAAAAAATAAACAAAAAACAAAAAAAGAAAGAAAAAAGCGGAAAAAAAAAAAAAAAACGAGAGGAACAAAACCCAAACCACTCCCAGCCCCGAGAGGGGGGGGGCTGCGGGCGCGGAGGGGAGTGGTGGGGGATGAGCGGGGGGCCCCCCCCCAGCAGATTTGGGGTGTCCCCCCCCCCCCCCGCGCCGCTCGTTACCTGAGGAACTCTGTAATTACGCCGCATGGACATGTAGAGGCGACTCCATGTTGTGTGAATAAAGCTACGTATGGACACGGCCTCTCCTCTGCCCCGTTCACTCTGGAGCGGATCGACGGCCCCACATGGGAACGGGGCGCCCCAGAGCTGATATGGGGCCTCCTGGTGACCCTATAGGGCTGCCGTATAGGGCTGGGTGCCCTCGGGGGTGTGTAGGGCCGCGTACAGCCCTATAGAGGGGGGTGGAAGATGGGCCCGGGCCATATGGTCCCTATAGGGTGTGTACAGGTGTATGCGGTGTCATCCCCTCCGACCCCACGGGATGTATGGGGTGCGTATAGGAGTGTCGGGGGGGGACGGAGAGGGTGTGGGTGTATATAGGGGCGCGGGGGGGGGTATGTGAGGGATTTGGGGGGCTCAGGGTGTGTGCGTGGGTGTCTATAGGAGTCACCGGGGGGGTGTGGGTGAATATAAGGGTCATTTTGGGGGTGGGGGGGGGAGTATGGGTGCCTATAGGGCACATGGGGCTGTGTCAGTGTATATAGGGAGCATAGGGGTGTGTATAGTGTCTATAGGGGTCATGGGGCGTGTGTTTGGGTGGCCGTAGGGGACATAGCGGGGATGTGCACGTACCTATAGTGCCCAGGGGTTGTATGGGCATCTATAGGGGCACATAGAGGAGGTACATGCATATATAGGGCTGCCAATGGGTGTATTGGTGTCTATAGGGGGCATGTAGGGGGTGTGTCTGTGTCTATAGGGGGTCTACGGCTGCCTATAGGGGCATGTAGGGGGTGTGTGGGTACTCATAGGGGTGCCCAGGGACTTCCCAGCTGACTATGGGGCTCCTGGACCCCGCGCTGTCCCTATAGGGTCCATATAGGGTCCCTATGGGGTCCCTTTGGGTCCCTACAGGGTCCCTATAGGATCCCTTTGGGTCCCTTTGGCTCCCTATAGTGTCCCTATAGGATCCCTTTGGGTCCCTATAGTGTCCCTATAGGATCCCTTTGGGTCCCTATAGGGTCCTTATGGGGTCCCTATAGGGTCCCTATAGGATTCCTTTGGGTCCCTATGGGCTCCCTATGGGGTCCCTATAGGGTCCTTATGGGGTCCCTATAGGGTCTCTATAGGATCCCTTTGGGATTCCTATAGGGTCTCTATAGGGTCCCTTTGGGTCCCTATAGGATCCCTTTGGGTCCCTTCGGATCCCTATAGGATCCCTTTGGGTCCCTTCGGGTCCCTATGGGGTCCCTTTGGGTCCCTTGGGGTCCCTTTGGGGTCCCTATAGGGTCCCTTTGGGTCCTTTTGGGTCCCTATAGGGTCCTATAGGATCCCTTGGGGTCCCTATAGGATCCCTTTGGTTCCCTACAGGGTCCCTATATGGTCCCTTTGGGTCCCTTTGGCTCCCTATAGGATCCATTTGGGTCCCTATAGGGTCCCTATAGGGTCCTTTTGGCTCCCTATAGGATCTCTATTGGGTCCCTTTGGGTCCCTTTGAGTCCCTTTGGGTCCCTATGGGGTCCTTATGGGATCCCTACAGGGTCCCTATAGGATCCCTTTAGGTCCCTTTGTGTCCCTTCAGGTCCCCATAGGGTCCCTTTGAGTCCCTTTGGGTCCCTATAGGATCCCTTTGGCTCCCTATAGGGTCCCTTCGGGTCCCTATAGGGTCCTATAGGATCCCTTTGGGTCCCTTTGGGTCCCTTTGGATCCCTTTGGATCCCTTCGGGTCCCTTTGGCTCCCTATAGGGTCCCTATAGGGTCCTTATGGGGTCCCTATAGGGTCCCTATAGGATCCCTTTGGCTCCCTATTGGGTCCCTTTGGCTCCCTATAGGCTCCTTATGGGCTCCTTATGGGCTCCCTATGGGCTCCCTACACCCCCCATTCCCCGGCCCCCAACTCCCCGGCCCACAGTTTCCCCCCGGAGCCCCATTTCCGGTGCGCCACCCGGAAGCTGGCAGAGGAAAGGAGCCGGAAGGTCAGTAGAGGGAAGGGGAGGAGCGCACTTCCGCTTCCGGTTGTCCGCCGCCATAACGGGTCCGGGCGGCGCCATGAGGCCGGGGCTGCTGCGGGCCGCGGCCTGCGGGTACCGCCAGGGGCAGAGCCCCGCGCCCGGCACCAGGGAGTATTTCTACTACATCGACCACCGCGGGCAGGTTTGGGGCAAAACCGGGCGATTTTGGGGAGTTTGGGGGGTGGGGGGGCTAGGGGGAGTTGGGGGGGAACGGGGGCAATAGGGGGAGTGGGGTGGGGGGGGGACCAGGGAGTATTTCTACTCCATCGACCACCGGGGGCAGGTTTGGGGCAAAACTGGGCGATTTGGGGAGTTTTGGGGTTGTGGGGGGGTGGGAGGGAAAAGGGGGGGGTGGGGGGAAAATGGGGGGAGTTGGGGGGGGTGAGGGGAGTTGGGGGGGGGGGCACCAGGGAGTATTTCTACTCCATCGACCACCAAGGGCAGGTTTGGGGCAAAACGGGGCGATTTTGGGAGTTTTGGGGGGTGGGGGGGGTTGGGGGGGAAAAGGGGGGAATAGGGGGAGTTGGGGGAAAAGGGGGGAAATGGGGGCGTTGGGGGGAGTGAGGGAAATGGGGGGGGTGGGGAAAATGGGGGGGCTAAGAGGAAATTGGGGAGAAATGGGGGGAAATGGGGGAATTGGGGGGGGGCAGGGGGAATTGAAGGGAAAGGGGGGGGCGTTGGGGGAACTGGGGGGAACTGGGACAAACTGGGGAGAGTTTGGGGGAACTGGGGGTAGCGGGGGGGGGGACCCGACGGCCCCTGGGGGGGGCTGAGCGGGTCCCGGGCACCCATGGGTGCCGTGGCGGTGCCGCAGCTCTTCCTGGACGACGCCAAGGTGAAAAACTTCATCACCTGCTTCAAAGGTGGGCGCGGGGGGCGGGGCTAACGGCTAATTAACGAGCCCTGACGCTAACGGGGTCGGTTGGCTGCTGATTAACAAGCCCTGACACTACTGGCGGTAGTTAATCGCTAATTAACGCACCCTGATGCGAACGCCATTGGTTAATTGCTAATTAATGCACCCCTAATGCTGATACCATTGGTTAATCACTAATTAACTTACCTGGACGCTAACACCATTAGTTAATCGCTAATTAATGCACCCCTGACACTAAAGCCATTGGTTAATCACTAATTAATGCACCCCTAATGCTGATACCATTGGTTAATCACTAATTAATGCACCCCTGACGCTAACACCATTGGTTAATCACTAATTAATGCACCCTTACACTAACGCCATTGGTTAATCGCTAATTAATGCACCCTGATACTAACACCATTGGTTAACTGCTAATTAACGCACCCCTGATGCTAACACCGTTGGTTAATCACTAATTAATGCACCCTTACACTAACGCCATTGGTTAATCACTAATTAATGCACCCCTAATGCTGATACCATTGGTTAATCGCTAATTAATGCACCCCTGACACTAAAGCCATTGGTTAATCACTAATTAACGCACCCCTGATGCTAACACCATTGGTTAATCACTAATTAATGCACCCCTAATGCTGAAACCTTTGGTCAATCGCTAATTAATGCACCCTGATACTAACACCATTGGTTAATCACTAATTAACACACCCCTGATGCTAACACCATTGGTTAATCACTAATTAATGCACCCCTAATGCTGATACCATTGGTTAATCGCTAATTAACGCACCCCTGATGCTAACACCATTGGTTAACCGCTAATTAACGCGCCCCGACGCCAACACCGCGGGTTACATCCCTACTAAACACCCCCCCCGACCCTCACCCCGTCGCTTGATTAGCTAATTAACCGCCTCTACCGCTAACGACTGCCCGCAGACGAGCGCTTCCTCACCTTCTTCTTCGAGCGCCTGCGCCCCAACCGCAGCGGGCGCTACGAGGCCGCCTTCCCCTACCTCTCGCCCTGCGGCCGCGAGCGCAACTACGTCCGCTGCGAGGACCGGCCCGTGGTCTTCACCCGCCTGCTGCCCCCCGGCACCACCGGTAGCACCAGTATCACCAGTATCACCAGTAGCGCCACCGGTAGCACCGCCGCGCCCCAAATGCTCTCCTACTGCGGCGGCGGCGAGCGGTTGGCCGTGCCCTTCGAGCCGCCGCGCTTGGCCCTGCGGCCCGAAAACGGGCGGCTCTACCACCCGGCGCCCGCCCGCGCCGGCGGCGTGGGGTTGGTGAGCTCGGCGCTGGCCGACGAGTGGAGCCAGGCCTTCGAGTACGGGGCGGGGGCCGGGCGGCCCCCCACCCATTTCACCTGGCGGGGGGCGCGCTACGAGCTCAGCCACGAGCTGCTGGCGCTGCTGCGGGGCGATACGGGGCCAGCGGGGCGCGGGGACGCCGATGGGGTTGGGGGGGTGGGGAGGGGGTGATGGGGGTGCCCCCCGTGTCCCCCGTGTCCCCCCCAAAACCCCCGGTGTGTGAATAAAGAGTTGAAGCAGCGTGAGGGCTCGGTGTGGTTGTGGCCGCGGCGTCGCCTCCCGTGGGGTCCCCGTGTCCCCATGGTGGCAAGGAGGGGACCGAGGAGGGGGGAGGGGGGGGAAATGAGGACGTGGGGGGGTTAGGGGAAGGTTTGGGGTGTCCCCCCCCCGGTAGGTTTTGGGGTATGGGCTGCAGGTTTGCGGTTCCCTAAAAAAATTTGGGGTGTTCTCTCACTGGTTTGGGGTGTTTTCCCTACATTTTGGGGTGTCCAGACCAAATTTGGGGTGTCCCATCACCGGTTTGGGATGATTTCCTTACGTTTGGGGTGTCCCGACCAAATTTGGGGTGTCCCCTCACTGGTTTGGGGTGTCCCAAACAAATTTGGGGTGTTCCCTCACTGGTTTGGGGTGTTTTCCTTACATTTGGGGTGTCCCGACCAAATTTGGGGTGTCCCTTCACTGGTTTGGGGTGTTTTCCCTACATTTGGGGTGTCCCAACCAAACTTGGGGTGTTCCCTTGCGGGTTTGGGGTGTTTTCCTTACGTTTGGGGTGTCCCAAACAAATTTGGGGTGTCCCCTCACCTGTTTGGGGTGTTTTCCTTACGTTTGGGGTGTCCCAAACAAATTTGGGGTGTCCCCTCACCGTTTTGGGGTGTTTTCCTTACGTTTGGGGTGTCCCGACCAAATTTGGGGTGCCCCCCCCTCCAGGTTTGGGGTGTCTGTAGCAGGTTTGGGGTGTCAGCCCCCAAATTTGGGTTGTCCTCCCCCAAAATTGGGGTGTCCATGGCAGGATTGGGGTGTCCCCCCCCCCAAAATTTGGGGTGCCCCCCCCCCAGGTTTTGGGTGTCCCATTTAGGTTTGGGGTGTCCCCCCCAAAAAATTTGGGGTGTCCCCCCCATATTTGGGGTTCCCCCCACATTTGGGATTCCCCCACCAGATTTGGGGTGTCCCCCCCCAAATTCAGGCCCCCCCCTCCCCCTTTTCCTGGGGTTCCCCCCCCCAATTCCTCCAGCCCCCGCCCACCACCAGGGGGCGCTCGCTTCGCCCCCTCCCCCCCCAGCCCCAACTCGTCGCTCTCCCACCTGTGACGTCAATGGTGACGTCACGGGGCGGTGCCGGAAGTGGCGGCGAGGAGGGTGAAAGCCGGTACCGAATGGGGGGGGGGCGGGGGGGGTGAACCGGGAGGGGGGGGAGGGGGAGCCCATTTTGGGGGGGCGGGGAGCCCATTTTGGGGAAGGGGAACCCAATTTTGGGGGTTGGGGGGCGGGGGGGGGTCCCCATGGTTGGGGAGGGTCTCAGGGGGTGGGGGGGGAGGGGTCAGGACCCCCCTGATGGCGCTGCCCCCCCCCAGAGGCCGCCATGGCCCGAAGGAGGAAACGGCGGCGGCGAGAGAGCGGGGACGGAGCCGGGGACGGCGGTGACAGAGGTGGCAGCAGTGACAGCAGTGACAGAGGTAACAGAGGTGGCAGCAGTGACAGAAGCGACACCAGTGACAGAAGGGACACCAGTGACAGAGGTGGCAGCAGTCACTCCAGTGACAGAGGTGACACCAGTGACAGAAGTGGCACCAGTGACAGCAGTAATAGAGGTGGCACTGGTCACAGAAGCGACACCAGTGACAGCAGTAATAGAGGTGGCACCAGTGATAGAAGCGACACCAGTGATAGAAGTGACGCCAGTGACAGAGGTAATAGAGATGGCACCAGTGACAGAGGTGGCACTGGTAACAGAAGTGACACCAGTGATAGAAGTGACACCAGTGACAGAAGGGACACCAGTGACGGAGGTAGTAGAGGTAGCACCAGTGACAGAGGTGACAGCAGTGACAGAAGCAACACCAGTGACAGAAGCAACACCAGTGACCGGGGCCACACCAGCGACAGCGGTAGCATCACCAGCAGCGATCCCAGCACCGACAGAGGTGCCAGCAGTGCCAGCAGTGCCAGCAGCGCCAGCAGTGCCAGCAGTGCCAGCAGTGCCCTCAGCGCCTTCCCCTTCAGCCGCCTGCCGCCCGACTGCCAGCTCCACGTCTTCTCCTTCCTCTCCCCGCAGGAGAAGTGCGGGGCCGCGCTGGTGTGCGGCGCCTGGAGCCGCCTCATGCGCTCGCCTCGCCTCTGGCGCGTGGCCGACTTCACCGGCGCCCCGGCCGAGCACCAGGAGGACGCCGACGACGCCGACGACGCCGGCGCCGCCTTCGCGCGCTGGCAGGGCTGGGTGCGCCGCTACGCCTTCCACCTCGCCGCCCGCCGCGCCGCCCCTCGCCTGCTCCGCGCCAGCTTCGACCTGGGCGACCGCCGAGCCGGCTGGGCCGAGTTCCTGCAGGGTTTTTTGGAGAGCGTGCGCTGCGGCGAGCTGCGGGAGCTGGAGCTCGACTGGACCCTCAGCCCCCTTCAACCCCCCGGCCCGCGCCCGCCCGCCGGTGCCAAACTGGAGCAGCTGAGCCGTTTCCAAGCGCTGCTGGAGCTGCTGAGCCTCAAGGCGCCGGGGCTGGCCCGCGCCAAGCTGCCCTTCGACTGGTCGCGGCGCTCGGTGGCCGCCCTCGGCCGCTTCCAGCACCTGCAGACGTTGGAGCTGCGTTACTTCTGGGGCTTCCGCGGCGTGCGCCCCGAGGCGCTGCGCGAGCTGGCGGCCGCCCTACCCCGCCTCAAGACGCTGGTGCTGCACCTCCTGGTGCCGGTGCAGGATTTGGGCACCTCGTACGCCTTGGAGTCGCGCTCCTTGGAGGTGCTGGACGTCTGGCGTTGCCGGGGCTTGGTTTTCGGCCGCCTGGAGCTGCCGGCGCTGCGGGCGCTGCGGGTGAGGAAGAGGACGAGGGGCTTGATCCTGCAGCGGCGCGCCCGGTTGGCGCTGCAGAGCCGCTGGCGCTGCCTCTACGCCCTCCTGCGCGCCGGCGCGCCCGGCCTGCGGCTGCTCAACAACCGCGCGCTGCTGCCGCACTGGCGCGAGCGGCCCTACGACGAGCTGGAGGCCATGCTGCGGCGCGCCTGCTACTGCCCCCGCCACGCCGATACCTGGCTGCTCTAGCGCCGGGTCTTCGTGGCCGGCGTCGCTCCGCGGTGGCCACCGGCAGTTCGAGGTGGCCATCGGCACCCCACGGTGGCCGTCAGCACCCACTGGTGACCACCATGCTCTGACAGTGGGTGCCACACACGTGAGTGTGCCCATGTTGGTGTGACCAAGCCATGGTGGCCGCCACCGTCACACAAAGGTGACTAGGACTACCTAGTGGCCACCATCACTTTGTGGTGGTGGCCATCCCCATGCCATCGTGGCCATCACCCTCCAGTGGTGGCCATCACCCCCCAGTGGTGGCCACCATCCGCCCTTGGAGGTGGCCATCACCATGCCGTCATGGCCATCAGCCCCCAGTGGTGGCCATCACCTTCCAGTGGTGGCCATCACCTTCCAGTGGTGGCCACCATCCGCCCTTGGAGGTGGCCATCCCCATGCCATCGTGGCCATCACGCCCCAGTGGTGGCCATCACCCTCCAGTGGTGGCCATCACCTTCCAGTGGTGGCCACCACCTTCCAGTGGTGGCCACCATCCGCCCTTGGAGGTAGCCATCACCATGCCATCATGGCCATCACCTTCCAGTGGTGGCCACCATCACCCCTTGGAGGTGGCCACCCCCATGCCATCATGGCCATCACCTCCCAGTGGTGGCCATCGTTACTCCATCGTGGCCATCACCCCCCTCCCATGCTGATTGTCACCACCCATGGTGGCCACCACCCCCTGGTGTCCCCATGGTGGCCCTGTGCTGCCACCCACCATCCCCAGGGGCATCGCAGTGTTTCGGGGCACCACAGAGCAGCAGGCACTCCCCCCGGCCACGGGTGCAAGCTTGGAGGCAGTAGAAGCGCCGTGACGGCCCACGGGGACACAACCCAAGACCGGTGACACGGTGACAGCGTGGGGACAGCACGGCTGGGGACGGGGAGGCTGCACGAACCCGTCCTCCCCCACCAGACAGACGCCAGCCATTAAACACACCGATTTATACCGCGCCCCCATGCCTCTGCTGCCCGTGCTACAGCGCGAAGTAGTCGAGGGCGCGGTGGCGGCTCAGGCTTGTGGTCCACACGGCCTCGTCCCGCCCGGCGCCGCGCAGCACCCGCTGCAGCTCCTCCTGCAGCGCCTCCGAGCGCTCCTCGTCCTCCGGGAGGTCCTCGTCGCCGCAGAAATCCACGGGCCGCGGGTAGATGACGAGGCGGAGGGCGGCGAGCGGCGCCGTGCCCACCGCCAGCGCCTTCACCCCCCGTGAGGTCAAGGGGTTGCCAAAAAACCCCAGGTAGCCCAGGCGGGCGCAGCGGCGGAGCGCCGGCAGCAGGGCGTCGAGGTGGGCGTCCGCCAGGCGGCACTCCATGGCGTCCAGGTGGTGCAGGGCGCCCGAGGCCGTCTCCAGGAGCTGGAGGAAGGGCTGCAGGAGGTCCTCGGAGAGGTTGTTGCCGCTCACGTCGAGTTTCTTCAGCGCGGGCGCGTGGGGGCTCCGGATGAGGTAGGCTAGGTCCCCCGGGAGGAGGTGGCAGAAGGGCAGCTCCAGGCTCTCCAGCGGGAGCTGTAGGGCGCTGGGGGAGGAAGAAGGGAGGCCGTGAGGGCTCCGGGGGCAGCGAGCGGACTACAGGCTTTTTGGGGTAGACGTGGCCTACAGACGTTTTTGGGGTAGACATGGCCTACAGGCTTTTCGGGGTAGACCCGGCCTACATGCTTTTTGGGGTAGACCTGGCCTTTTGGGTAAACCTGGCCTACAGTTTTTGGGGTCAACCTGGCCTACAGACCTTTTTGGGGTAGACGTGTCCTTTTGGGTAGACTTGTCCTACAGGCTTTTTTGGGGTAGACGCGGCCTACAGGCTTTTTGGGGTTGACCCGGCCTACAGACCTTTTTGGGTAGACCTGGCCTACAGACATTTTTGGGGTAGACCTGACCTACAGACATTTTTGGGGTAGACGTGGCCTACAGGCTTTCTTGGGTAGACCTGGCCTTTTGAGTAGACCTGGCCTACAGACTTTTTAGGGTAAACCTGGCCTACAGGCTTTTTGGGGTTAGACCTGGCCTAGACTTTTTGGTAAACCTGGCCTACAGGCTTTTTGGGGTTAGACATGGCCTAAAAACGTTTTTGGGCAGACCTGGCCTACAGACGTTTTGGGGTAGACCTGACCTGCAACTTTTTGGGTAGGCCTGGCCTACAGACATTTTTTGGGTAGACGTGGCCTACAGGCTTCTTGGGGTAGACCTGGCCTACAGGCTTTTTGGGTAGACCTGGCCTTTTCGGTAGACGTGGCCTACAAACATTTTTTGGGTAGACCCGGCCTACAGACGTTTTTGGGGTAGACGTGGCCTACAGGCTTTTTGGGGTAGACCTGGCCTTTTGGGTAAACCTGGCCTACAGGCTTCTTGGGCTAGACCTGGCCTACAGGCTTTTTGGGTAGACCTGGCCTACAGACGTTTTTGGGGTAGACGTGGCCTTTTGGGTAGACCTGGCCTACAGCGGTTTTTGGGGTAGACCTGGCCTACAGGCTTCTTGGGCTAGACCTGGCCTACAGGCTTTTCTGGGGTAGACGCAGCCTACAGACGTTTTGGGGTAGACACGCCCTACAGGCTTTTTGTGGTTGACCCGGCCTACAGGTGTTTTTGGGGTAGACCTGGCCTACAGGCTTTTTTGGGTAGACGTGGCCTACAGACTTTTTGGGGTAGACGTGGCCTATAGGCTTTTTTGGGGTAGACCTGGCCTTTTGAGTAGACCTGGCCTACAGACTTTTTGGGGTAGACCTGGCCTTTTGGGTAAACCTGGCCTACGGGTTTTTTTGGGGTCGACCTGGCCTACAGACCTTTTTGGGGTAGACGTGGCCTTTTGGGTAGACCTGGCCTACACACGTTTTTAGGGTAGACCTGGCCTACAGGCTTTTTGGGGTAGACCTGGCCTACAACTTTTTGGGGTAGACCTGGCCTGTAGACTTTTTTGGGTAGACTTGGCCTAAAAACGTTTTTGGGTAGATGTGGCCTGCAGACTTTTTTGGGTAGACTTGGCTTAACGTTTTTGGGTAGACGTGGCCTACAAAGTTTTTGGGTAAACCTGTGCACCTTCTAAAATTTTGGGTAGACCCGCGCGGTGCCAGGAGTTGGACTCGACGATCCTCACGGATCCCTTCCACCTCGGGGCTATTCTACCACTCCGCTCACCCCGCGGGGCGCGCACTCACCCCAGGAGCTGCCGCAGCCGCCCCGAGAGGCGGCAGGAGCCCAGGTTCAGCTCCCGCAGCCGCTGCAGGCGGCCGAGCCCCTCGGCCAAGCGCCGCAGCCCGTCCTCCGCCCCCGGCCGCCGCGCGTCCACGTTGCTGTAGGGCAACCTCAAACTCTCCAACGCGGGGAAGCGCTCGAGGCGCGGCAAAACCTCGACCAAACCCGGCAAGCCCAGGTTGTTGAAGCGCAGGTCGACGCGGCGCAAGCCGGCCGGCTCCAACGCCTCCAGCAAGGCCAACGTGGCGCCCAGGGACAACTCCTCGGCGTGGAAGTCGCGGCAGCGTAGGCGCAGCGCCCCGCCGGCGCGTAGGGCGGCGCGCAGGATGGGGCCCGAGGTGCTGTTGACGAAGAGGTCGACGCGCACCTCCACCGAGGGCGGCGGGGAGCCCCGGTGTCCCCCGGTGTCCTCGCGGCGCTGCGATGACTCCAGGCAGGCCTTGGCCAACAGCACGGTCCCCGACCAGAGGCTGAGGCTGTCGGGGCCCTGCTCAGCACCGTCCTGCAGGGCCGTCACGTCCAGCACCCGGAGGCACGGCCTGGGGCTGTTGGGATGGGGTATGGGGAAGGGTTTGGGGCGGGATCGAGCTGCTCTAGCCCCAAAAAGAGGGAGTCCCAAAGGGGTATCACCTGAAAAAGGGGAATCTCCCAAAAAAAGGGGCAAACCCAAAAAAGGGGGAATCCCCCAAAAAAAGAGGCATCTCCCCCCAAAAAGGGGCAATCCCAAAAAAAGGGGAATCCCCCCAAAAAAAGGGGAAACCCCCCAAAAAAGGGGCATCCCCCAAAAAGGGGGACAACCCCAAAAAAGGGGCATCTCCCAAAAAATGGGGCAGCCCCCCAAAAAAAGGGGGAAGCCCCCAAAAAAGGGACATCTCCCCAAAACAAGGGGAAGCCACAAAAAAAAGGGGCATCCCCCAAAAAAGGGGGGAATCCCCCCCAAAAAAGGGGAATCCCCCAAAAAAAGGGGAATCCCTCAACAAAGGGGCATCCCCCCCAAAAAAAGGGGCAGCCCCCCAAAAAAGGGACAACCCAAAAAAAGGGGCATCTCCCCAAAAAAGGGGCAACCCCCAGAAAAAGGGGCATCCCCCCAAAAAAAGGGGCAACCCGGACAGCCTCCAAAAAAAAGGGGCATCCCCAAAAAACAGGGGAATCCCCCCAAAAAAGGGGCATCTCCCCAAAAAAAGGGGCAACCCCAAAAAAAGGGACAACCCAAAAAAAAGGGGCAGCCTCCAAAAAAAAGGGGCATCCCCCAAAAAAAGGGGAACCCCCCCAAAAAAGGGGAATCCCCAAAAAAAGGGGCAACCCCCCAAAAAAGGGGAATCCCCCCAAAAAAGGGGCAACCCCCCAAAAAAGGGGAATCCCCCAAAAAAAGGGGCAGCCCCAAAAAAAGGGGCAACCCCCCAAAAAAGGGGCAACCCCCAACCCCAGAACCCAACAATTGGCCCCAAAACAAGACCCCCAAGCCCCCACTCCGCCCCCCACAAAAAAAGACCCCCCAAAAGGGGCACCCCCAAGTCCAGGCACCCCATAACGAAACCCCAGGGACCAAAAATCCCGGTGGTGCCACCGGCCCCCACCAAACACTGGCGGGGGGGCTACCACGTGCATGAACCAATCCCAATCCCAAACCCAATCCCAATCCCGATCCTGACCCCAACCCTGATCACTTCCCATCCCAACTCCACCCCCAGCCCTGATCCTGACCCCAATCCCAATCCCAACCCCAATCCCATCCCCTCCCAACCCCAATCCCAACCCTGATCCTGACCCCAATCCCGAGACCAATCCCAACTCTGATTCCGACCCCAATCCCAACCCCAATTACAAACCCCAAACCCAACCCCAATCCTGATCCTGAACCCAATCCCAACCCCAATCCTGATCCTGACCCCAATCCCAATCCCATCCTCTCCCAACCCCAATTCCAAACCCAATCCCAACCCCAATCCTGACCCCAACCCCAATCCCATCCTCTCCCAATCCCAACCCCAATCCCATCCTCTCCCAACCCCAACCCCAATTACAAACCCTAATCCCAACCCCAATCCCAACCCCAACCCTGATCCTGACCCCAATCCCATCCTCTCCCAACCCCAATCCCAACCCCAATTCCAACCCGTTCCAGACCCTGATCCTAATCCTGATCCTGACCCCAACCCCAATCCTGAGCCCAGTCCTGACCCCAATCCCAATCCCGACCCCAACCCCAATCCCAACCCCAATTACAAACCCCAATCCCAACCCCAATCCTGATCCTGACCCCAATCCCAACCCCAATCCCATTCTTTCCCAACCCCAATCCCAATTACAAACCCCAACCCCAACCCTGACCCCAACCCTGATCTCTTCCAATCCCAACTCCGCCCCCAACCCTGATCCTGACCCCAATCCCAACCCCAATCCAGACCCCGATCCCAACCCCAATCCCATCCTCTCCCAACCCCAACCCCAATCCCAACTCCAATCTTGATCCTGATCCCAATCTCAATCCCAACCCCAATCCCATCCCCTCCCAACCCCAATCCCAACCCTGATCCTGACCCCAATCCCAAGACCAATCCCAACTCTGATTCCGACCCCAATCCCAACCCCAATTACAAACCCAATCCCAACCCCAATCCTGACCCCAACCCCAATCCCATCCTCTCCCAACCCCAACCCCAACCCCAATTACAAACCCTAATCCCAACCCCAATCCCAACCCCAACCCTGATCCTGACCCCAATCCCATCCTCTCCCAACCCCAATCCCAACCCCAATTCCAACCCGTTCCAGACCCTGATCCTAATCCTGATCCTGACCCCAACCCCAATCCTGAGCCCAGTCCTGACCCCAATCCCAATCCCGACCCCAACCCCAATCCCAACCCCAATTACAAACCCCAAACCCAACCCCAATCCCAACCCCAATTACAAACCCCAATCCCAACCCCAATCCTGATCCTGACCCCAATCCCAACCCCAATCCCATTCTTTCCCAACCCCAATCCCAATTACAAACCCCAACCCCAACCCTGACCCCAACCCTGATCTCTTCCAATCCCAACTCCGCCCCCAACCCTGATCCTGACCCCAATCCCAACCCCAATCCAGACCCCGATCCCAACCCCAATCCCATCCTCTCCCAACCTCAACCCCAATCCCAACCCCAATCCTGATCCTGACCCCAATCCCAACCCCAACCCCATCCTCTCCCAACCCCAACCCCAATCCCAACCCCAATCTTGATCCTGATCCCAATCTCACCCCCAATCTCAACCCCAATCCCAACCCCAATCCCAAACCCAATCCCAAACCCAATCCCAACCCCAATCCCAACCCCAATCCCGATCCTGACCCTGATCCCTTCCCATCCCAACCCTGATCCCAACCCCGATCTCAATCCCAATCCTGATCCTGACCCCAACCACGATCCAGACCCCGATCCCAACCCCAACCCCAATCCCACCCCACACCCTCACCTCTCATCCCTCCTCATCCCGGCGGCGACGGCGAGCAGCAGCGCCTGCAGGCACCCCTTCCCCGGCGTCCTTCGGGCCCGGCGCGGGCGGCGCGGGAGGCGCAGGACCGGGTAGGGCCAGGAACGCACCAAATCCCGCAGCAGCGGCACCCGCGGCTCCGCCAGCGCCGCCTCCAGCAGCGCCGGGTACAGCTCGGCCGGCAGCCGCGGTAACGCGCCGTGGGCACCGGCGAGGCGGCGGGCGCAGAGGTGGACGAGGGAGCACACGGGCGGCATGGTGGTTGTAGGGTCGGGGGTGGGTGGGGGTCCTAAATGGGGTTTGGGAAGTGGAGGGGGTGGGGGGAGGTAGTGTGAGGGGTGTGGGGTGGGATGCTGGTCTTGATCCCAATTCTCATCCTGATCCTGATCCCAATTCTGATCCTGATCCCGATCCCGATTCGGAGCCCGATCCCGATCCCAACCCCAATTCCAACCCCTATCCCAATCCTGACCCCAATCCTGATCCCAATCCCAATCTCAATTCCAACCCCGATCCCAATCCTGCCCCAATCCCGATTCCAACCCCAATTCCGACTCCAACCCCGATCCCCAATCCTGACCCTGATCCCTGATCCCCATCCCGACCCCGATCCCAATTCCTACCCAATCCCAATTCCTACTCTGATGCTGACCCCAATCCTGATCCCAATCCCAACCCCAATTCCAACCCCAATCCCAATTCTGACCCCAATCCCGATCCCAATCCCAACCCCAATCCCAACCCCAATCCCAATTCCAACCCTGATCCCAATCCCGACCCCGACCCCAATCTCGACCCCGACCCAAACCCCAATCCCAATCCCGACCCCAATCCCAATTCCAACCCCGATCCTGATCCCAATCCCAATTCCGATCCCAACACCCTATCCCAATCCCATTTGTGATCCTAATCCCAATTCCAACCCCAATCCCAGACCCAACCCCAATTCTGACCCCGATCCCAATCCTGACCCCGATCCCAATCCGCCGGCGAGGCGGCGGGTGCAGAGGTGGACGAGGGAGCACACGGGCGGCATGGTGGTTGTAGGGTCGGGGGTGGGTGGGGGTCCTAAATGGGGTTTTGGGAAGTGAGGGGGGTGGGGGGAGGTAGTGTGAGGGGTGTGGGGTGGGATGCTGGTCTTGATCCCAATTCTGATCCTGATCCTGATCCCGATTCTGATCCTAATCCTGATCCCAATTCCAACCCCAATCCCGATCCCAATCCCAACCCCAATCCCAACCCTGATCCCAATCCTGACCCCGATCCCAATCCCAATCCCAATCTCAATTCCAACCCCGATCCCAATCCTGCCCCAATCCCGATTCCAACCCCAATTCCGACTCCAACCCCGATCCCCAATCCTGACCCTGATCCCTGATCCCCATCCCGACCCCGATCCCAATTCCTACCCAATCCCAATTCCTACTCTGATGCTGACCCCAATCCTGATCCCAATCCCAACCCCAATTCCAACCCCAATCCCAATTCTGACCCCAATCCCAACCCCAATCCCAACCCCAATCCCAATTCCAACCCTGATCCCAATCCCAACCCCGACCCCAATCTCGACCCCAACCCAAACCCCAATCCCAATCCCGACCCCAATCCCAATTCCAACCCCGATCCTGATCCCAATCCCAATTCCGATCCCAACACCCTATCCCAATCCCATTTGTGCTCCTAATCCCAATTCCAACCCCAATCCCAGACCCAACCCCAATTCTGACCCCGATCCCAATCCTGACCCCGATCTCTGATCCGCCGGCGAGGCGGCGGGTGCAGAGGTGGACGAGGGAGGAGACGGGCGGCATGGTGGTTGTAGGGTCGGGGGTCGGTGGGGGTCCTAAATGGGGTTTGGGAAGTGGGTTGGGTTGGGGGGAGGTAGTGTGAGGGGTGTGGGGTGGGATGCTGGTCCTGATCCCAATTCTGATCCTGATCCCGATCCCGATTCTGAGCCTGATCCCGATCCCAACCCCAATTCCAACCCCTATCCCAATCCTGACCCCAATCCTGATCCCAATCCCAATCTCAATTCCAACCCCGATCCCAATCCTGCCCCAATCCCGATTCCAACCCCAATTCCGACTCCAACCCCGATCCCCAATCCTGACCCTGATCCCTGATCCCCATCCCGACCCCGATCCCAATTCCTACCCAATCCCTACTCTGATGCTGACCCCAATCCCGATCCCAATCCCAACCCCAATCCCAACCCTGATCCCAATCCTGACCCCAATCCCAATTCCAACCCCGATCCTGATCCCAATTCCAATCCCGACCCCAATCCCAATCCCAATTCCGATCCCAACACCCTATCTCAATCCCATTTGTGATCCTAATCCCAATTCCAACCCCAATCCCAGACCCAACCCCAATTCTGACCCCGATCCCAATCCTGACCCCGATCCCAATCTGCCGGCGAGGCGGCGGGTGCAGAGGTGGACGAGGGAGGAGACGGGCGGCATGGTGGTTGTAGGGTCGGGGGTCGGTGGGGGTCCTAAATGGGGTTTGGGAAGTGGGGGGGGTTGGGGGGAGGTAGTGTGAGGGGTGTGGGGTGGGATGCTGGTCCTGATCCCAATTCTGATCCTGATCCCAATCCCGATTCTGATCCTGATCCCGATCCCAACCCCAATTCCAACCCCAATCCCAATCCCAATCCTGACCCCGATCCCAATCCCAATCTCAATTCCAACCCCGATCCCAATCCTGCCCCAATACCAATTCCAACCCCAATTCCGACTCCAATCCCAATCCCCAATCCTGACCCCAATCCTTGATCCCAATCCCGACCCCAATCCCAATTCCTACCCAATCCCAATTCCCGCTCTGATGCTGACCCCAATCCCGATCCCAATCCCAACCCCAATCCCGACCCCAATCACCTCAACCCCTATCCCAATTCCAACCTCAATCCCAACCCCAATCCCGATCCCAATTCCAACCTCAATCCCAATCCTGACCCCAATTCCAACCCCAATCCCAACTTCAATCCCAATTCCGACCTTGATCCCAATCCCAACCCCAATCCCAATCCTGACCCCGATCCCCAATCCCAATCACGACCCCAATCCCGACTCTGATCCCGACCCCAATCTCAATCCCAATCCCTGCCCCACGGTGGGACCCCCAAAATGGGCACCCGGAGGTGGGACCCCAAATCTGCCCCCCCCCACCCCAAAGGCAGCCCCCCTCACACAGACCCCATAACAAAGTGACCCCCCAGTGGGACCCCCAACCTCTGGCACCCTGAACCCCCCCAAAAGTCACCCCATGGCCCCCCCAACCCAGGAAACCCCCCAAAAAATCCCCCCCAAAACCCAGACCCCAAAAACGGCCCCATAACGAGCCCCCACCCCAAAAAAGACCCCCTAAAACGGGCACCCCCGAACCCGGGCACCCCATAACGAAACCCCAGCCCCCAACCCCCCCCCCCCAAAAAAAAGAGGCGCCCCCAAACCCTAAAACCCCCCCAAAATCCTAAAATCCCCCCCCCAAAATCCTAAGACCCCCCCCCAGCGCCCCCCTCCCCCCGCGCCCTCCTCACCCGCCTCTGCCCCGGCCCCCGCCGCGCTTCCGCGTGTGCGCGCTGCGGCCCCGCCCCTCCCCTCCGAGAACCAATCAGCAACAAGTGAAGTGACAGGATCACGCCCCATTGCTCCGAGAGACAAAGTCTATTGGCTAAGCAGTCTGTCAATCATCTTCCCAACGTTGCTATTGGCTGAGAGCAGCGGAGGAGCGTCAGGCGGCCCCGACAGGGAGGCGGGGCCGCGCCTCGTTGCTAGGAGAAACCGCGGCGGCGCCGCCTCCTATTGGCTGGCGCCGCTGCCCGTCACCCTTTCCGGCGCTGCTATTGGACGGGAGCGGCGGGAGCGGGAAGCTCGAGCTGGGCGGGAAGCGCTGAGGGGACGGGGCCGGTCCTGAGGGCCCGGGACCCCCAAAAAGGGCTCGGGACGCCCCAAAAAGGAACCAAAACCCCCTAAAAGGACCCAAAACCCCCCAAAAAGGGGCTCGGGACCCCCCCGACCCCCTCATGGAGAGGCTGCAGGCGGTGAAGGCGCTGCTGAAGCGCTGGGAGGCGGCGTTCGCGCAGCAGCAGGGCCGCAAGCCCGGCACGGTGCGGCCTAAAGGGGGGGGGAGGCCTCGTTAAGGGGGTCCCCAGCCCCCAAATTGCTGGGTTTTAGCCCCAAAAATTGACGTTTCGCCCGTAGGGAGACGTGGAGGGGGCGCCGGAGGACGTGAGGCGTGAGTTGGGGGGGTGGGGGGGGTTAATTAGGGGGTGTTAATTGGGGGGGGGGGGGGGGGTGAGGGGGTTTGGGGGGATTTGGGGGGGTTGGGGGGGGACTGAGGGGAATTGGGGGGGGGGTTGGGGGGAAATTGGGTGGGATTTGGGGGAATTGGGGGGTCTGGGGGGGTATTGGGGGTTGGGGACAGGGTTTGGAGGGGAATTGGGGGGATTTCAGGGGGAATTGGGGGAACTGGGGGGGGTCTGGGGGTGAAATGGGGGGCGTTTGGGAGGGGTTGGGGGAAAATTGGGGGGTCTGGGGGGGGATTGGGGGAAATTGGGGGAGAATTGGGGGGTTTGGGGGGTGTTTTGGGGGGAAATTGGGAATTTGAGAGGGGTTTGGGGGGGAATTGGGGGGTTTTGGGGGTAATTGGGGGGACTTCAGAGGGAACTGGGGGGGGTCTGGGGGTGAAATGGGGGGCATTTGGGGGAAATTGGGGAGTCTGGGGGAAATTGGGGAGGTCTGGGGGGGATTTGGGGAAATTCGGGGGGGATTGGGGGGCGTTTGGGGGGAAACTGGGAATTCAAGGGGGTTTGAGGGGGAATTGGGGGGTTTGGGGGGGAAATTGGGGGGATTTCAGAAGGAACTTGGGGAATTGGGGGGGTCTGGGGGTGAAAATGGGGGGGGTTGGGGGCGTTTTGGGGGGAAATTGGGAATTTGAGGGGGTTTGGGGGGAAATTTGGGAGGGTTGGGAGGAACTGGGGGCGTTTGGGGGGGAATTGGGGTGGATTTGGGGGGAAATCAGGGGGAATTGGGGAGGTTGGGGGGAAACTGGGAATTCGAGAGGGGTTTGGGGGGGAAATTTGGGGCTTTGGAGGGGGAATTGGGGGGTTTAGGGGGAAAATTGGGGGGGGCTGGGAGGAATTGGGGGGCGTTGGGGTGAGTTGGGTGGGTTTTGAGGGGAATTGGGGGGAATTTTGAGGGAAACCGGGGGGATTTGGTGGGAATTGGAGGGATTTTGGAGGGAAAACGGGGGAAATCAGGGGGATTTGGGGGGAAATCAGGGGGATTTGGGGGGAATTGGGGGGGTTTAGGGCCTGCGGGGTGCCTCACGTCCCCTTTTTAGGGCTGTACCGGGAGTACCGGGCGCTGAAGCACCGCGGGGAGCGATCGGAGCTGCCTGAGGGCAGCCCGGCCACGGAGCAGGTTCGGGGCCGGGTTTTATCCCCCCGGGGGGTCCCAAAACCATCCATTATTAGGGTCTGAGCCCCCCTACCCCAACCACCCCCTTCCCGCGACCCCAAACGCCGCCCCCAACCCCTCCTCCCACCCCCTTCCCGGGACAGTGACGCCGCCAACGCCTTTTTTTCTGCCAAAAACCCACTTTTGGGTTTTTTTTTCTCCTTCTGCAGGACTCGGGCTCTTGGGGCGCGCACCTCAACCGCCGGCCCACGGCCCCAAAACCGGGCGCCCCCCCCCAACCCCCGCCAACATCTTCGGCGCAGCATTTTGGGAACAAGCTCAAAGCCAACCTGGGCGCCGCCATCGAGGTCAGGAGGGGTTTAAAACCCCTCGAATGGGGTTTTTAAACCCTTTAAATAGGGTTTTTAAGCCCTAAAATGCCCCCGAGCCCTAAAAATGACCCCAAATCCTTCGGGGTTTCCCCCCAGGAGAGGCCGCCGGTGCCCAGGAGGACGCTGACCCCACAGCCCACCCCCGTCCCACATCGGGATCCTCGTCCCACGACCCCACGGGGTGACGAGGACGGCGGCGACCCCCCCGAGCTCTTCCTCCCCCCCTCCCTGACCCCACTCATCCTCGCCGGGGGGCCGAAACCTGACCCCAAAGGGGAAAAATCCCGGCGGCTGCGGCAAACGGTGGCCAGGAGGCTGAGCAGCCTCGACGCCGCCTGGCTGCAGCGCTGCCAGGGCGAGCCCGACCCCAAAAAACCCCCCCGGGGGGGTGGCGAGCTTGGGGGCGTTGGGTTTAATGGGGTGGGGGGGGAAAACGTCGCCCCTATAAGGCTCTGCGCCCCGCAGCGGGGGGCTGAGGGGTCTGAAGGAGCTCGGGGCGAGACCGAGGGGGGTGAAAAAGGGGTTGGGGGCAACGGTGACCCCGCAGAGGGGGTCTGGGGGGGCGAAGGTGGCCCCAAAAAGCTCCCCGGGGGCGCAAATAGGGTCGGAAGGAAAAGGGGCCGCGGGGACAGCGGGGTGGGAGGCGGCGAGGAGCCGGCGAGGAAAAAAAAAGCCGAAAATCTCCTGGGAGAGGTGGAGGAAGAGGAGGAGGAGAAGAAGCCGAGGCCCCCCCGCAGAGCTGCTGCCGCCAGGTAGGGTCCCTCGGGGTTTTTTTTGGGTTTTTTTTGGGGGGTTTTTGGTTTTTTCTTGTTTTTTGGGTTTTTTTTTGTTTGTTTTTTGGGGTGATTCGCCCCGATTTGGCGTGCCCGGAACCCAGACAGCGTCACCTCGCGCCCGAGCACGCGGGGAGAAGGAGTCGAGAGATTTTCCTGCCCTTTTTTAGGTCGTTTTTTAAGTTTTCTTACAGAAAATTCGCTTTTTCTGCATTTTTTTCCTCATTTATGGGGCGAGGGGCTTATGGGGTCGCCCCCCCGCGCCCCTTAAAACCCACGGGGGCTTGTGGGGTCGCCCCATAAAACCCCCAGCGCGGCCCCGGGGGCAGCCCGCAAGAGGAGGACCCTTTTTATACGGCACCAAAATCCTTTTAACCCTTTTTCCCCGAATTCTACCCCATTTTTGGGGGGCCGTATTCACGGGGTCGTGCTTATAGGGCCGCGTTTTTCTCCCCCCCACCACAGACCCCCCCCGGGGAACTTCGTGCGCCTCAACCTCCGCACCCGCTCCCACGTGCGGGGCTGGGCTCTGCGGGGGAGACACCTCCGCCGCCAGGTAAAAAAAAAAAGACACAAAAACGGGTCAAAAAACCGCAAAATCGGCGCCCGAAAACGCAAAAACGGGTCAAAAACCCGCAGGATCGGTGCCCGAAACCCCTTTTTCCTTATTATTTTTTACTTTGTAGGCGTGGAAGGAGAAATGGCAGAAGAAGGCGGCGCGGTTCGGTGGCGGCGGGGCCGCCTCGCCCCCCCTGTCGCCAAAAACCACCGAAATGCCCCAAAAAGAGGATGAGGAGGGGGATGAAGATCCCTTACCCACCCTGGCCGAGGTCGCCCTCAGGACCAACAGCGTCTGCCCGGAGCTGTGGGGTGAGGCCTCGTGGGGGGGGCTCCGCGTGCCCTAAATACCATTTTTGGGGTTCATTGACCCTTTTTGATTAATTCCCAGCAGAATTTGGTCACCCGGGGGGGGTCCCGGCCCCCCCGGAGGCGCCCCCCGAGCCCCCCGCCCCCGTGGAGCCCCTCTACACCCTAGGGCCGGGCGGGAAGCTGCGAGGTGAGCCCGTTCCCCGACCCCATTACTCACTTAAACCCCTTTACCTTCCCGGGGGGGGGGCGCAAACCCCTTTTTAGGCTTTTTTCACCCAAATTTCCCCCCCCCAGAGACCCCCCCGGAGGTGCTGGAGGCTCTCCAGGAGCTGGGCTTCGCCTCCTTCCGCCCCGGCCAGGAGCGAGCCGTCATGAGGATCCTCTCCGGTACCCCTCCCTCTCCCCCTAAAAACACCCCCAAACCCCTTTTTTTTTAAATTTTTTAATTTTTTAATTCTTTTTTATTACTTTTATGGTTTTTTTTTATTTTTTGGGGCCCCCCCCGAGGTCTTTCCACCCTGCTGGTGCTCCCCACGGGGCTGGGCAAGTCGCTGTGCTACCAGCTCCCCGCCTACCTCTACCGCCGCCGCCGCTCGCCCTGCGTCACCCTGGTGGTCTCGCCCCTCGTCGCCTTGATGGACGACCAGGTAACAGCCCCCCGAGGGTGACAACAGCCCCCCGAGGGTGACAACAGCCCCCCGAGGGTGACAACGACCCCCTGAGGGTGACAACGACCCCGTGAGGGTGATAACGACCCCCCGTGAGGGTGACAACGACCCCGTGAGGGTGACAACGACCCCCTGAAGGGTGACAACGACCCCCCGTGAGGGTGACAACGACCCCCCGAAGGGTGACAACGACCCCCTGAAGGGTGACAACAACCCCGTGAGGGTGACAACAACCCCCCGTGAGGGTGACAACGACCCCGTGAGGGTGACAACAACCCCCTGAGGGTGACAACGACCCCCTGAGGGTGACAACAGCCCCCTGAGGGTGACAACAGCCCCCTGAGGGTGACAACGACCCCGTGAGGGTGACAACAACCCCCTGAAGGGTGACAACGACCCTGTGAGGGTGACAACGACCCCGTGAGGGTGACAACAACCCCCTGAAGGGTGACAACGACCCCGTGAGGGTGACAACAACCCCCCCCGAGGGTGACAACGACCCCGTGAGGGTGACAACGACCCCGTGAGGGTGACAACAACCCCCCGTGAGGGTGACAACGACCCCGTGAGGGTGACAACGACCCCCTGAAGGGTGACAACGACCCCCGTGAGGGTGACAACAGCCCCGTGAGGGTGACAACAGCCCCGTGAGGGTGACAACGACCCCCTGAAGGGTGACAACGACCCCCGTGAGGGTGACAACAGCCCCGTGAGGGTGACAACAGCCCCGTGAGGGTGACAACGACCCCCTGAAGGGTGACAACGACCCCCTGAGGGTGACAACAACGACCCCATAGGTCTCGGGGTTGCCCCGGGGGCTGCGGGCGGCCCGCGTCCACTCCAACATGAGCAGGGCGCAGCGGGAGGCGGCGATGGAGCAGGTAGGGGACGTTTTTGGGGACCCGGGGGGGCCACAAACTTTAGGATCAAGCCCCCCCACGCCCCCTTGTCCCCCCCCAGGTGAAGCGGGGCGAGGTGCACGTGCTGCTGCTGTCCCCCGAAGCCCTGGTGGGGGGCTGGGGGGGCTCCCGGGCGGGGTCCTGCTGCCTGCCCCCCGCCGCCCAGCTGCCCCCCGTGGCCTTCGCCTGCATCGACGAGGCGCACTGCGTGTCCCAGTGGGCGCACAACTTCCGGCCCAGCTACCTGCGGCTCTGCAAGGTGTGTGGAGGGGGGGGGGGGCCTCTTCTTCCTCGCCTCCTCATCCTCCTCCTCTTCCTCTCCTCCTCTTCCTCCCCTCCTCGCGTCCTCCTCTTTCCCTCTTCCTCCTCGCCTCCTCCTCGCCTCCTCTTCTTCCTCCTCGCCCCCTCCTCTTCCTCCCCTCCTCACGTCCTCCTCACATCGCCCTCCTCTTCCTCTCCTCCTCACCTCCTCCTCTTCCTCTGTTCCTCTTCACATCCTCCTCTTCCTCGTCTTCCTCTTCCCCCTCACGTCCTCATCTTCCTCTCTTCCTCCTCACCCCCTCCTCTTCCTCTCCTCTTCCTCTCCCCCTCATGCCCTCCTCTTCCTCCTCACATCTTCCTCACATCCTCTTCTTCCTCACGTCTTCCTCACGCCCTCCTCTTCCTCCTCTCCCTCTCCTCTTCCTTTCTTCCTCTCCTCCTCTTCCTCCTCACGTCCTCCTCTTCCTCATGTCTTCCTCATGTCCTCCTCTTCCTCCTCGTCTTCCTGCTCTTCCTCACATCCTCCTCTTCCTCTCCGCCTCACGTCCTCCTCACCCCCTCGTCTTCCTCTCCTCCTCTTCCTCTCTTCCTCACCTCCTCCTCTTCCTTTCTTCCTCTCCTCCTGTTCCTCTTCCTCCTCACGCCCTCCTCTTCCTCTCTTCCTCTCCCCCTCATGTCCTCTTCTTCCTCCTGTCTTCCTCTCTTCCTCTCCTCTTCCTCACGTCCTCCTCTTCCTCTCCGCCTCATGTCCTCCTCACCCCCTCATCTTCCTCTCCTTCTCTCCTTCTCTTCCTCCTCTCCCTCTCCTCTTCCTTTCTTCCTCTCCTCCTCTTCCTCCTCACGCCTTCCTCTTCCTCCTCACATCTTCCTCACGTCCTCTTCTTCCTCCCCTCCTCTTCCTCTCCGCCTCACATCCTCCTCACTCCCTCGTCTTCCTCTCCTCCTCTCCCTCTCCTCTTCCTTTCTTCCTCTCCTCCTCTTCCTCCTCACATCTTCCTCACGCCCTCCTCTTCCTCTCCTCTTCCTCACATCCTCCTCACATCCTCCTCTTCCTCTCCTCCTCATGTCCTTGTCTTCCTGCTCTTCCTCACATCCTCCTCTTCCTCCTCACATCTTCCTCACGTCCTTCTCTTCCTGTCTTCCTCCTCATGTCCTCCTCTTCCTCCCCTCCTCTTCCTCTCTTCCTCCTCACGTCTTCCTCCTCACCTCTTCCTCTCTTCCTCACATCTTCCTCGTGCCCTCCTCTTCCTCTCCCTCTCCTCCTCACCTCCTCTTCCTCTCTTCCTCACCTCTTCCTCACCTCTTCCTCTGCTCCTCACCCCCTCCTCTTCCTCTCTTCCTCTCCTCCTCTTCCTCCCCTCCTCTTCCTCCCCCCCCAGGTGCTCCGCGACCGCCTGGGCGTGCGCTGCTTCCTGGGGCTGACCGCCACCGCCACCCCCGCCACGGCCCGCGACGTGGCCGCGCACCTCGGCGTCCCCCAGGCCGAGGAAGAGGAGGGCGAGGAGGAAGAAGAGGAGGAAGAGGAGAAGGAGGAGGAAGGCCCCACGGGGCGCTGCTCCGCCCTACCCCCAAACCTCCACCTCTCCGTCTCCATGGACCGCGACCGCGACCGGGTAGGGGCGAGAACGAGGCGGGCGACCCCCGACGGGAGGGCACAGAAGCCCCCTCCTCACCCTGGGGACCCCCTCCTCACCCTGGGGACCCCCTCCTCACCCTGGGGACCCCCTCCTCACCCTCGGGACCCCCCGTTCTTGCCCTCAGGCCCTCGTCTCCCTGCTGCGGGGGGAGCGTTTCGGCCGCCTCGCCTCCGTCATCGTCTACTGCACGCGGCGCGAGGAGACGGCGCGCCTGGCCGCGCTCCTCCGCACCTCCCTGCGAGGCACCGAGCCCCCCGAGCCCCCCAGCGACACGGGGACGAACCAAAAACGAGGTAGGGAAGCAAACCCAACCCCCCCCGAGCCCCCCGAGACCCCCAACGACACGGGGAGGAAGAAAAAACGAGGTTGGGAAGCAAACGCGACCCCCTCGAGGTCCTTTGAACGCCTCGACGCCCCCAAATCCTTCCGGATTTTTATCGTCTACCCCTTAAACTCTTAATTATGAAGTAGAAAAGTGAGAATTGAAGCTGATTAGGGTGCGAAATTGATAAATTAATTGTTTTTTTTGGTAGGGAAGGGCACGCCGACGTGGGTGGCGGACGCTTACCACGCGGGGCTGAGCGCCGCCGAGCGCCGGCGGGTGCAGCGGGGTTTTATGGCCGGCCGGCTGCGGGTGGTGGTGGCCACGGTGGCTTTCGGCATGGGGCTGGACAAGGCGGACGTGCGGGGCGTGGTGCACTACAACATGCCCCAAAACTTCGAGAGTTACGTGCAGGAGGTGGGGAGAGCCGGGCGGGACAGGAAACCGGCTCACTGCCACCTCTTCCTGCACCCCGAGGTGAGATCCTAAAACAAAAAAAAAAAAAAACACAAAAAACAACGAAAAAAAAAGCTCGAGGTCTCGCCCCAAAAGTTTAGGGGCGTTTCGAAGAGCCTCGAGGATTTTTGGGGGGGTCCTCACTCAGCCCTAAACCACCCGGGGAGCCCTAAAAGGAGAGAAAGGGACCCAGGAGGGGGGCAGCCAAGCCCTGGTGTCCCCCGCGGGTGCTTCCTATGGGGTCACGGCGCCGTCCCCTTTCCCCCTATTATTTTTTTTTATAGGGTGAGGACCTCCACGAGCTTCGGCGGCACATCTACGGGGCCACAGTCGATTTCCTCGCCATCAAGAAGCTGCTGCTGAAGGTTTTCTCCCCCTGCAAGTGCCGGGAGCTCCACCAAAAACACCGGGAGCTCAGCGGGGTGAGGAAAAAGGGGTCAAAAGCGGGGGCTCCCCGCTGCGCTTTTTTGGGGTCCCCGCCACCCAAAATATTCCCCTCGGGGCGGGGAGCGGCCGGGATTTGAGCCCCAAACGCCGGGGTTTGAGCCCGAACGCCTCGAAGGAGCTGGGAGGGGACCGGGCAGGGCTGTGGGGGCGCCCCAAAAGGGGGTGGGGGCGGGATGGGACCGGTCCCCGCGCCCACCCCACAGGACGCCGAGGTCGAGGACGCCGCCGCGGCGCGGCCCCAACGCGTGTGCCACATGCACGAGCGCGCCCTGCCCGTCCGGCCGACGGTGGAGGAGCTGGATCTGCGCGAGGAAGGTGAGCGGGGCCGCGCCCGGTGCCACGGTGACCCCAAAAAAAACCCAAAAAACCCCACACAAGTGTCCCCCCTCCGCCCCACACAGGCATCGAGACGCTGCTGTGCTACCTGGAGCTGCACCCGGGGCGCTGGCTGGAGCTCCTGCCCCCCACCTACTCCTCCTGCCGCCTGCGGTGCTACGGCGGGCCCCGGCAGCTCCGGGCGGTGGCGCGGAGGTCAGAGCGGGCCGGGAGGGGGGCAAAACATCCCCTTTTAGTCCCGTTTTTTAACTTTTTTTGCCTCTTTTTTGCCCCTCAGCTGCCCGCCCGTCGCCGTCTTCCTGGCCCGCGAGCGCCTGGCGGGGCGGCCGCACGCCGGCGCCGCTTCCCTGGAGCTGGACGTGGTGGAGCTGAGCGACTCCATGGGTTGGGAGGTGCCCCTGGTGAAACGAGCCCTCCGCCGGCTCCAGTGGGACCCCCTCCTGCGCCCGGGGGGCGCGGGGAACCCGAGGGGGGCGCCCCAAAACCCGCCCTCGGCCGCGGGGAGCGGCGTGGTGGTGGAATTCGCCGAGCTCGCCTTCCACCTCCGCGCCTACGGCGACCTCTCGGAGGAGGAGCTGGATTCCCTCTGCGAGTTCCTGCACCGGAGGGTGGTGGCACGGGAAAAAGCGGCGCTGGGCCAGCTGCGCGCCTGCTTCAGGGCCTTCAAGAGGTGGGGAGAGGGGGTGGAGCCCCCCAAAACGCCCCCAAAACGCCCCCAAATTCGTGGTTTGGGTCCGTTCTGGTGCCGCAGTGGGGGCTGATGGGGTTTTTGGGGTCGTAGCGTGGCCTTCCCGAGCTGCGAGCCGCACCCCGAGCGCCTGGAGGAGGAGAGGAGCTCGCGCCTCAGGGCTCTGCTCCAGGACTACTTCCAGAAGGATCCGCCGGCCCCACAGGACTGCGAGGATGAGGAGGATGAGGAGGAGGAGGAAGATGAGGAAGATGAGGCCCAGGTGCGCGCCGACGTCCGCCGCTTCCTCGCCATCCGCCAGGACGAGAAGTTCTCGGGCAGAGCCGTCGCCAGAATCTTCCACGGCATCGGTGAGCGGCCGCGGGGCCTCGCGCCCACCTCCGGGGTTCCCCGTTTGGTTTTTTTTTTGGGCTGAAACGGGCTGATTTTGGGGGTTCCGCCCCGCAGACAGCCCCTGCTACCTGGCCCAGGTCTACGGGCGCGACCGCCGCTTCTGGAGGAGGCACCTGCGCTTCGACTTCTACCGCCTCGTGCGCCTGGCCACCCAGGAGATCCTGGCGCTGCGCTGAGACCCCAAAAACGACCCCAAGGAACCTTTGGGACACGGGGGAGGCGCTGGGAAGCCCCCCAGGGGGGCGTGGGACCCTCGTTTGGCCCCGTTCCCCCGCGTTTAAGCGGTTCCAACCTCCCCTGGGGGCGTGGAGCGGGCCCGCTGCCAGATTTTCTCTTGGAATTAATAAATCGAGAAATTTTTAAAAATAAATCGAGAAGTTTTTTAAAAATAAATCGAGAAATTTTTTTAAAAATAAATCGAGGAGTTTTTTAAAAATAAATCGAAGTTTTTAAAAATAAATCGAGAAATTTTTAAAAATAAATCGAGAAGCTTTTAAAAATAAATCGAGAAGCTTTTAAAAATAAATCGAGAAATTTTTTAAAAATAAATCGAGAAATTTTTTAAAAATAAATCGAGGAGTTTTTAAAAATAAATCGAGGAGTTTTTAAAAATAAATCGAGATATTTTTAAAAACGAATCCTCTCCCGTGGCTCCCGGTGTTCCTCCCCGTCCCGCCGCGCGCACCGCAATTACCGCGCCCGCCTCTGATCGCGCGCCGTGCAGCCGCCGCGGGGCCGCGCCGCCCCAGCGGCCGCGGGGCGCCCTGCCCCTGTTCCCGTTCCTCTCCTCCCTGCCAGCAAAAACCCTCTTAATTTTTTTGGCAAAAACCCTTTTAAAAGGAGATTAGTGCCCCGGGCGCGACGCGGCAGCGTGCGCAGTCCTCCTGGGACTATAGGCACTGCTCCCCGTCGGCGCTCCGGACTATAAGCACTGCTCTCGCTCTCCCTCCTGCACCTCTCGAGGTAAGCCAAGCGCCCGCGGCACAAACTCGAGGCCACGCGGACCCCAAATGGGGTCACCGGGGCCTGATGGCACCCCCTCCCCGACCCCAAACCCGTTCCTATCCCCTAACCCCAGCGCCCCCACACCATGGCCCTACCCCGTGCCCTGCTCCTGCCGCTGCTCCTCGGCGAGGTCCTGGCGCAGGACGCGGCCCCGCAGAGCTGCCACCCGCTGCCGGACGGTGAGCACCGCCCCATGGGGACCCCAAAATGATGAATCCCTTTTTAGGGTGACGGCCGAGACCCCGTTTTTTTCCCCCCTCCCGCAGCCCCCAACGCGGCGCTGGGCCGCCCGGCCTCCCAGTCCTCCCTCTACCCCAACCGCAGCATCGCCGCCAACGCGGTGGACGGCAACCGGGACGGCGACTGGCGCCACGGCTCCTGCGCCCGCACCCTGCTTGAACCCGAGCCCTGGTGGGCCGTGGATTTGGGGGGGCGGCGCGCGGTGGCGGCGGTGCTGGTGCAGAACCGCCACGACTGCTGCTGGCAGCGCCTGCGGGGCGCCCAGGTCCACGTGGGCGACGCGCCGGCCGAGCGCGGCCGCGACAACCCCATGTGAGTTGGGTTGGGTGACGCCACGCGGGGTCACTCAGCCCCCCCACGACCCCGCTAATCGCCCCCTCTCGATTTTTTGGGGTTTTTTGGCACAGCTGCGGGGTCATCGCCGACGCCGGGCCTGGCTCGCTCAGCACCGTGTGCTGCCGGGGGCTGCGGGGCCGCTACGTCTCCGTCCTCATCCCCGGGCGCGAGGACGCGCTGGTGCTGTGCGAGGTGGAGGTGCTGCTGCAGGGCTGCGCCCCGCTGCCCGGAGGTGAGGAAACCACCCCAAAAATACCCCGTAGAGCCCCCCGCACCCACGCCCAACCTCGTGCCCACCCTCCCCGCGGCGTTGCAGCCCCCAACGTGGCGCGGGGCCGCGCGGCGGCGCAGTCGTCCACGCTCAACGCCCTCAGCCTGGCCGCCAACGCCGTGGACGGGAGCCGGGACGGGGAGTGGGAGCGCGGCTCCTGCGCCCACACCGAGAAGGAGCTGGAGCCCTGGTGGAGCGTGGATTTGGGCCGGCGCCGCGCCGTCCTCGCCGTCACCCTCACCAACCGGCGCGACTGCTGCTGGGACAGCCTGGTGGGCGCCCAGGTCCACGTCGGCGACTCGCCGGCTGACCACGGCAGGAACAACCCCATGTGAGTGGGGTCTCCACCGGGGTGGGATCTCCACCGGGGTGTCCCCCCCTAACCCCGCGGCCCCTCGGTAACCTCCCGCTCCTCTCCGGCAGCTGCGGGGCCGTCCTGGACACCGGGCCCGGCACCGCCAGCACCATCTGCTGCAACGGGCTGCCGGGCCGCTACGTCTCCGTCGTCATCCCCGGCCGCGTCGACTTCCTCGTGCTCTGCAAGGTGGAGGTGACGGCGCAGAGCTGCCACCCCCCACCCGGTGGTAAGAGAAGGCGGGGTCACCCCAAAGTGCCACCGCGGCGCCACCGCGGCGCCACAACCGCGTTTCGGTGCTGCCAAACACGGGCGAGGAAGGTGGGGACAGCAGGGTGGGGGACGGGGACGTTTACACGCAGGGTGAGGGCACGGCGTGGGCGCAGTGAGCCCGGAGCTGGCGTCACCACCCGCCCCGTGGCGTCCCCCAGCCCAAAATTTGGCGCTGTGGCGCCCGGCGACGCAGTCCTCCACGGCCAGGCCGGCCGGCAGCGCCATCAACGCCGTGGACGGGAACCGGGCCGGCCGCTGGCGCCACGGCTCCTGCACCCAAACCAAGAGGGAGCGGGAGCCGTGGTGGACGGTGGACCTGGGCCAGAGCCGCGCCGTGGCGGCCGTGGTGGTGAGGAACCGCCTGGACTGCTGCTGGCACCGCCTCAAGGGCGCCCGCGTCCACGTCGGCGACTCCCTCGCCGGCCACGGCACCAACAACCCGGTGTGAGTGCCGCCGCGCCCGCGCCGCCGCCACCGCGCCCTCGACACCCTCACCGCCCTCACCGCCTCTTCCCCCGTCTCGTCCCGCAGCTGCGGCGCCATCACCGACACCGGCCCCGGCTCCACCAGCACCGTGTGCTGCCGCGGGCTGCCGGGCCGCTACGTCACCATCGCCGTGCCCCGGCGCCACGAGCAGCTGAGCCTGTGCGAGGTGGAGGTGGTGGAGCAGGGCTGCACCGTGACGCCCGGCGGTGAGTCACCCGACCCCGGTGGGGTCCCCAAAACCTTCCTCCGTCCCCCCCCCCGTGGCGTGGTGACGGGGGTGTCACCGCCTCGTCTTGCACCCGCAGCCCCCAACGCGGCGCTGGGCCGCCCGGCCGCCCAGTCCTCGGTGCTGGACGCCGCCAGCGGCGCCGCCAAGGCGGTGGACGGCAACCGGGACGCCGACTGGGAGCGCGGCTCCTGCGCCCACACCCAGGAGGAGCCCGAGCCCTGGTGGCGGCTGGATTTGGGCGAGCGCCGCGCCGTCGAGGCCGTGCTGGTGCAGAACCGGCGCGACTGCTGCTGGCAGCACCTCAAGGGCGCCCAGGTCCACGTGGGCGACTCGCCGCTGGACGGCGGCCGGCGCAACGCGGTGTGAGCGCCCCCGTACCCTTCCCCAAACCCCCCCTCATCCATTGTAGGCACCGCGGCTCACCCTATTGTCCCCCAACCGTGGCACAGCTGCGGGGTCATCACCGACGCCGGGCCCGGCTCGCTCAGCACCGTGTGCTGCCGGGGGCTGCGGGGCCGCTACGTCTCCGTCCTCATCCCCGGGCGCGAGGACGCGCTGGTGCTGTGCGAGGTCGAGGTCTACGGCACCTTCCTGGAGCCCTGAGCGGCACCCCGGGGTGGGGATGAGGTGACAAGGTGCTGCCCACCCCTCCCCCGGCCACCCTCGGGGGTCCCCGCGCTGTCCCCGACCCTTCCGTGGGCACCCAAGGGTCCTCGTCCTGCAGCGGGGTGGCCGGGCCCTATAGCGTGTCCCATAGGCACCCTATGGGGTCTCGGCTGCTCTCGGGGTGGGGGGGGGGAGCGGCGGGTGGCACCCATGGGTGTCCTCGCCCAGCGGGGTGCTGGGAAGAGCAATAAAGGGCTGAGAGTGAGTGCGGAACCCTAAAGTGCATTGGGGTGGGGTGGGGGTGGGATTGGGGTGGGAATGGGGATGGGATGGGATTAGGGATATGGGATGGGATTAGGGATGGTGATGGGATTAGGGATATGGGGTGGGGATGGAATGGGATGGGATTAGGGGGATGGCATTGGGGATGGGATTAGGGATATAGGATGAGGATTGGGGATGGGGATTAGAGATATGGGATGGGGATGGGATGGGATTAGGGATATGGGATGGAATGGGATTAGGGATATGGGATGGGGATTGGGATGGGAATGGGATTGGGGATAGGATGGGATGGGGATGGGATTAGGGATATGGGATGGAATGGGATTAGGGATATGGAGTGGGGTGGGGTGGGGATGGGATTAGGGATATGGGATGGGGATGGGATTGGGGATAGGATGGGATGGGGATGGGATTAGGGATGGGGATATGGGATGGGATTAGGGATGCGATTAGGGATATGGGATGGGATGGGATTAGGGATATGGGATGGGATGGGATTAGGGATATGGGATGGGGATGGAATGGGATTAGGGATATGGGATTAGGGATATGGGATGGGATTAGGGATGGGATGGGGATCACAGAAGGGCTCGCCCTGGAAGGGCCCTTTTAGGATCGCCTAACCCCACCCCCCACCATAGGCAGGGTTCCCACCCCCCAGTTTGGGTTGGCCTGGAGACGGGGCGGGTAATGGGGTGGGTAATGGGGCGGGTAAGAGGGAGGTAATGGGGCAAGTAATAGGGTAACTAATGGGGCGGGTGATGAATAACAGAGCGAGCAATAGGGTGGGGAACGGGGCAGGTAATGGGGCAGGTAAGAGGAGTATTAACGGGATGGGTAATTTGGGTGTTAATAGGGCAGGTAATGGGGCAGTTAATAGGGACGTCAGTGGGGCAGGTAATGGTGCCAATGAGGTGCCACCCATGTCACCCCGGGGTGCTCGGGGACCTGCCCTATAAATGCCATCCTCCTGCTGTGGGGTGGGGATGTGGGGTGGCCCTGGCCACCGTGGGGACACCACGAGGACGTGGGATGCCACGGGGACACGGAGAGCCATGGGGACGTGGGACATAATGGGGTGGGGGACGTAACGGGGATATGGGATGCGATGGGACTTGGGGCACCGTATGGATATGGGGCGCCCCATAGACAAGGGACACAATGGGGACAATGGGACACCACAAGGATATGGGGCACCCCATGGGGATGTGGACACCATGGGGACATGGGGCACCGTATGGGGACATGGGACATCATGGGGACATGGGGCACCATATGGATATGGGGTGCCCCATAGAAAAGGGACACCATGGGGACAATGGGACACCATGGGGACATGGGGCACCCCATGGATGAGGACACTATGGGGATGTGGACACCATAGGGACATGGGGCACCCCATGGGGACGTGGACACCATGGGGACAATGGGACCCCATGGGGACATGGGGCACCCCATGGGGCACCCCATAGACGTGGACCCCATGGGGACATGGGGCACCATATGGATATGGGGCGCCCCATAGCCAAGGAACACAACGGGAACGGTGGAACACCACGGGGACACGGGGCACCCCATGGACACGGGACCCCATAGACACCCCATGGGCACCCCATGGGCACCCCATGGACATGGGGCCACCCATGGGTGCCCCCCACGCCCGCGGACGCGCCGGCTGCCGCTGATGCTTTATTAGGGGATATCCAACATCCGCCCCCCGACCCCCCTAAACCGAGCCCGGGAGCGCCCGCGCAGGGCCCCGCAGGGGGTTGGACGGGATTATTTTTTTTGGGATTAGGGGGGATTTGGGGGGGGCTCGTTAGGAGAATTCCTTAACGAACTTGGTGTAGAAGGCGCTGAGCTTCTGCAGCAGGACCTGCAGCTTGTCGGCGGGGGGCAGGATGGTCATCCTGGGGGGGGGGGACACAATGGGATTAGGGACCCCCACGGTGTGCCCCCCGCCCTATTAGGAGGATTCCCGTAGTCCCCAGGTGGTTTGGGGGATTTTTTTTTAACGGGGGGGCTCCGGAAACGTTGTGGGATCATAGGGGGGTGGGGGTGGGGTCCTGGGGAGGGTGGGGGGTCCTGGAGGGGGGGGATGGACCTAATTCCATCCCTAATCCCATCCCAATCCCATCCCCATCCCAATCCCATCCTATTCCATCCCCACTTCCCATCCCCAATCCCATCCCCATCCCAATCCCACCCCTAATCCCATCCCCATCCCATTCCCAATCCCATCCCCATCCCACCCCATCCCCGCCCCCATTCATGTCCCTAACCCCATCCCCACCCCTGACCCCATTCCAAACCACCCCAATCCCCATCCCAATCCTATCCCATCCCTAATCCCATCCCATCTCCACCCCTAATCCCATCCCAATCCCTATCCCCACCCCTAACCCCACCCCATCCCATTGTACCCACCCCTAATCCCACCCCTAATCCCATCCCAATCCCCATCCCCACCCCTAATCCCACCCCATCCCAATGTGGCCATCCTCATTCCATCCCCATCCCCACCCCTAACCCCACCCCATCCCATTGTACCCACCCCCAACCCCACCCCCAACCCCACCCCTAATCCCACCCCTAATCCCAATCCCATCCCCAGCCCCATTCATGTCCCTAACTCCATCCCCACCCCTGACCCCATTCCAAACCACCCCAATCCCCATCCCAATCCTATCCCATCCCTAATCCCATCCCATCTCCATCCCTTATCCCATCCCAATCCCCATCCCCACCCCTAATCCCACCCCTAATCCCAATCCCACCCCCTTACCTGAAGTGGAAGGTGCCCTCCTTCTGCCCGAACCCGGAGCCGGGCACCACGCAGATCCCGGTCTCCTCCAGCAGCCTCATGCAGAAGAACATATCGGGGGCCTGACCCTGCGCCTAGGGGGGGGAACGACCCCGACCCCTTGGGTCACCCCGACCTTTGGGTGACCCCATACATCTTAGGGTGACCCCTAGGCCCCAAGGGGGGGTTACCTGGGCCGCTTGTAGGGCGCGGGGCGGCAGCTCGATGCGGGGGAAGGCGTACATGGCGCCCTGCACCGGGTTGCAGCGGATGCCGGGCGTGCGGTTGAAAATCTCCTGGGTCAGCTTCGCCTTCTGGGCCAGCGCGCTCAGCACGGCCCGCTTCTCCTGGGGGGGGGAATATGGGGAAGAATGGGGGAAATAATGGGGGAAATGGGGGAAATGGGGGCGTGGCGGGGTTGAGCTCGCACTATGTGTCCCTATATCTCACCCTATGTAATCCATCTCCGCCCCGTGTGCTCCGTTCCCATCGCGTGTGCTCCGTTCCCATCCCATATCTCCATCCCATCCCCATCCCATTCCCCATCCCATCCTATCCCAATCCCAATCCCCATCCCATCCCAATCCCATTCCCAATCCAGATCCCAATTCCAATCCCATCCCATATCCCCATTCCCAATCCCAATCCACATCCCGTCCCTATCCCATCCCCATCGCAATCCCACCCCCATCCCATATCCCCATCCCCAGTCCCCATCCCATCCCCAATCCCGTCCCAATCCAATCCCAATCCCATCCCTTCCCAATCCCAATCCCATCCCCATCCTGTCCCATTCCCATTCCCATCCTATCCCATCCCAATCCCATCCTCATCCCAATTCCATCCCATCCCTATTCCAACCCATCCCCATCCCATTCCATCCCAATCCAAATCCCATCCCATCCCAATCCCAATCAAAATCCAAATCCCATCCCCATCCCAATCTCAATCCCAATCCCATTCCCAATCCTATCCTATCCCCATCCCATCCTAATCCCAATCCAAATCAAAATCCCATCCCCATCCTAATCCCATCCCATCCCCAATCCCAATCCCCATCCCATCCGATCCCATCCCACCCCAATCCCATCCCCATCCCAATCCCATCCCTTCCCCATCCCATCCCCATCCCCATCCCAGCCCCATCCTCATCCCAATCCCATCCCAATCCCAATCCAAATCAAAATCCCATCCCCATCCCATCCCAATCCCATCCCCATCCCAATCCCATCCCAATCCCAATCAAAATCAAAATCCCATCCCCATCCCAATCTCAATCCCAATCCCATTCCCAATCCTATCCTATCCCCATCCCATCCCCATCCTAATCCCAATCCAAATCAAAATCCCATCCCATCCCCAATCCCATCCCCATCCCAATCCCAATCCCATCCCTTCCCCATCCCATTCCATTCCCAATCCCATCCCAGCCCCATCCTCATCCCAATCCCATCCCATCTCCATCCCAATCCAAATCAAAATCCCATCCCAATCCCAATCCCATCCCCATCCCATCCCCACCCAATCCCAATCCCAATCCCATCCCGCACCCACCGCCATGAATCCCTCGTAGGAGGGCTCCCCGGGCCGGGGGGGGTTGACGACGGCGTCCAGTATGATCTGCCCGGCCACGGGGGGGCAGAGCCGCACCGACACCAGTTTGGCCAGTTGCTGCTGCACCTCGGGGTCCATGTTCACCACCTCCACGTACCCGCCCCGGAACCCGCACCTGCACCGTAAGATCCGTAGGGCCGCCGTGACCCTATATCCCACCCCATGGACCACCGCATTCCCACCCCGCCCCATAGCACCCATAGGGCCACCACATCCCCATTCCCACCCCATAGCACCCATAGGGCCACCACATCCCCATTCCCACCCCATGGACCACCGCGTCCCCATCCCCACCCCATAGCACCCATAGGGCCACCACATCCCCATTCCCACCCCATAGCACCCATAGGGCCGCCCTGTCCCTATATCCCACCCCATGGACCACCGCATCCCCACCCCGCCCCATAGCACCCATAGGGCCACCACATCCCCATTCCCACCCCATAGCACCCATAGGGCCACCACATCCCCATTCCCACCCCATAGCACCCATAGGGCCGCCCTGTCCCTATATCCCACCCCATGGACCACCGCATCCCCACCCCATAGCACCCATAGGGCCACCACATCCCCATTCCCACCCCATAGCACCCATAGGGCCACAACATCCCCATTCCCACCCCATAGCACCCATAGGGCCACAACATCCCTATTCCCACCCCATGGACCACTGCGTCCCCATCCCCACCCCATAGAACCCATAGGGCCACAACATCCCCATTCCCACCCCATAGCACCCATAGGGCCGCCCTGTCCCTATATCCCACCCCATGGACCACCGCATCCCCACCCCAACCCTTAGGGACCACGGGGCCAGCACATTCCCATCGCCACCCCATAGGATCCATGGGGCCACGGTGTCCCTATTCCCACCCTGTGATCCAACACGTCCCAATCCCCACCCCATAGTCTCCATAGGGTCACAGTGTCCCTATTCCCACCCCATGATCCAGAACATCCCCACCCCACTCCATAGGGTCCATGGGGCCACCACATCTTCATCCCCACCCCATAGTCTCCATAGGGTCACAGTGTCCCTATTCCCACCCCATGGTCCTCCACATCCCCACCCAACCCCATAGCACCCATAGGGCCACCACATCCCCATCCCCACCCCACAGCACCCATAGGGCCGTGGTGTCCCTATTCCTACCCCATGACCCAGAACATCCCTACCCCACCCCATAGCACCCATGGGGCCACCACATCCCCACCCCACAGCACCCATAGGGCCACAACGTCCCTATTCCCACCCCATGCTCCACCACATCCCCACCCCACAGCACCCATGGGGCCGTGGTGTCCCTATTCCCACCCCATGGACCACCACATCCCCTCCCAACCCCATAGCACCCATGGGACCACCACATCCCCATCCCCTCCCCATAGTAGCCATATGGCCATGGTGTCCCTATTCCCACCCCATACTCCAACACATCCCCACCCCACCCCATAGCACCCATAGGGCCACCACATCCCCACCCCACCCCACAGCACCCATGGGGCCATGGTGTCCCTATTCCCACCCCATGCTCCACCCCCTCCCCACCCCACCCCACCCCACCCCACAACCCCCACAGAACCACAACATCCCCATCCCCACCCCATACTCCCCCACCTCACCCCCGTAGACTCCCCGGCGCCCCCTAAACCCCAGCACCCATGGGTGCCCCCCCACCCGGTCCCGGCGCCACGCACTCGCCGGCGAAGCCCTTGGAGATGGAGTGGAAGGAGGCGAGCTCCACGGTGTCGGCGTAGGGCGGCCCCAATTGGGCCAAAACCTTCTTGAAGGAGTGGAAGGCCGCGCCCTCGGCGTAGACGTTGTCTTGGTAGACCTGAGGTGCGAGCGGCGCGTCGACGCGGGTTTTGGGTTTTTTTGGGGTTTTTTGGGGTTTTTTGGGTTTTTTTGGTTTTTTTTTTTTTGTTTTTTTGGGGTTTTTTTTTGGGTTTTTTGGGGTTTTTTGGGGTTTTTCGGTTTTTTTTTGGTTTTTTGGGTTTTTTTTGGGGGTTTTGGGGTTTTGGGGTCGGGGGACACGCGGTTATAGGGTCGGGGTCGCCGTCACTCACCTCGTCGGCCAAAAGGAAGAGGCGCTCCTCGTAGGCGAATTTGATGACGGCCTCGATGTCCTCGCGGCTCTGCACCTGCCCTAAGGGGGGCGCGGGGTGGGGGGGGGGTGCCGGTGAGGTGGGGGGTACTGGGACCGGTAGGGTGCTGGGGGGACTGGTGCTATTATGGCACTGTGGTCCCAGTAAGGCATTTGGGTCTCAGGACCAGTAGGGCACTGGGGTGCCCGGTGCTGGTAGGGTGTTGGGAAGCCCAGTCCCAGTAGGGCACTGGGGCCCCAGTCCCAGTAGGGTGTTGGGGTCCCAGTAAGGCATTTGGGTCCCATTACCAGTAGGGCACTGGGGGCCCAGTCCCAGTAGGGTGTTGAGGAGCCCAGTCCCAGTAGGATATTGGAGTCCCAGGACCAGTAGGGCACTGGGGGCCGGGTGTTGGGGTCCCAGTAAGGCATTTGGGTCCCAGGACCAGTAGGGCACTGGGGGCCGGGTGTTGGGGTCCCAGTAAGGCATTTGGGTCTCAGGACCAGTAGGGCACTGGGGGCCCAGTCCCAGTAGGGTGTTGGGGAGCCCAGTACTGGTAGGGTGTTGGGGTCCCATTACCAGTAGGGTATTGGGGTCCCCATCCCAATAGAGTATTGGGGTCCCAGCCCTAGTACCGATAGGGCAGGGCAGTCCCAGCCCCAGTAGGGTATTGGGGGCCCAGCCCCAGTACCAGAAGGACACTGGGGCTCCCAGTTCAGCCCCAGGCTCCCAGTATGACCCCAGGTCTCCCAGTATGACCCCAGGACACCCAGTATGACCCTGGTACCCCCACCCCACACAGTGCCCACAGTGTCCATGGTGCCCATGGCGTCACCATACTGGTAGGGTTGCTCCCAGTCCAACCCCGGTACCCCCAGTATGACCCCAGTGCCCCCAGTATGACCCCAGCACTCCCAATCTGACCCCAGTGCCCCCAGTACAACCCCAGGACCCCCACTACCACCCCAGTAACCCCACCCCACGCAGTGCCCACAGTGCCCACGGTAGCGCCATACCAGTAGGGTTGCTCCCAGTATGACTCCAGTGCCCCCACTATGACCCCAGGTCTCCCAGTATGACACCAGGTCTCCCAGTATGACCCCAGGTCTCCCAATATGACCTCAGAGCCCCAAGTACGACCCCGGTACCCCCACCCCACGCAGTGCCCACGGTGCCCACGGTAGCGCCATACTGGTAGGGTTGCCCCCAGTCCAACCCCATTGTCCCCAGTCCAACCCTGTTGTCCCCAGTATGACCCCAGTGCCCCCAGTATGACCCCAGGTCTCCCACTATGACCCCAGGACCCCCAGTACAACCCCAGGACCCCCAATCTGACCCCAGAACCCCCACTACCACCCCCGTACCCCCACCCCACGCAGTACCCATGGCGGTGCCATACCGGTAGGGTTGCTCCCAGTCCAACCCCAGTGCCCCCAGTATGACCCCAGGCCTCCCAGTATGACCCAAAGTCTCCCAGTACAACCCCAGCTCTCCCAATATGACCTCAGGGCCCCCAGTACCAACCCAGTACCCCCACCCCATGCAGTACCCATGGCGGCGCCATACCGGTGGGGTTGCTCCCAGTCCAACCCCATTGTCCCCAGTCCAACCCTATTGTCCCCAGTATGACCCCAGCACTCCCAATCTGACCCCAGGTCTCCCAATATGACCTCAGGGCCCGCAGTACGACCCCAGTACCCCCACCCCACGCAGTACCCATGGCGGCACCGTACCGGTAGGGTTGCTCCCAGTCCAACCCCATTGTCCCTAGTCCAACCCTATTGTCCCCAGTATGACCCCAGTCCAATCTCAGCACTCCCAATCTGACCCCAGGTCTCCCAATCCAACCCCAGGACCCCCAATCTGACCCCAGGACCCCCAGTCCAACCCCAGAACCCCCAGTCCCACCCCGCCACCCCCACCCCACCCAGTACCCTTGGCGGTGGCAGTGGCACCGTACTGGTGGGGTTGCCCCCAGTCCAACCCCAATGCCCTCAGTATGACCCCAGTGTCCCCAGTATGACCCCAGCACTCCCAATCCAACCCCAGGTCTCCCAGTCTGACCCCAGGACCCCTACTATGACCCCACCACCCTCCACCCCACCCAGTACCCTTGGCGGCGGCGATGCTGCCGTACCAGTGGGGCTGTTCCCAGTCCAACCCAGTGCCCCCAGTATGACCCCAGTGCCCCTGGTATGACCCCAGCACTCCCAATCTGACCCCAGGTCTCCCAATATGACCTCAGGGCCCCAAGTACGACCCCAATACCCCCACCCCACACAGTGCCCGCAGTGCCGACGGTGGCGCCATACCGGTAGGGTTGCTCCCAGTCCAACCCCAGTGCCCCCAGTCCAACCCTATTGTCCCCAGTATGACCCCAGCACTTCCAATCTGACCCCAAGGCTCCCAGTATGACCTCAGGGCCCGCAGTACGACCCCAGTACCCCCACCCCACGCAGTGCCCACAGTACCCATGGCTGCGCCATACCGGTGGGGTTGCTCCCAGTCCAACCCCACTGTCCCCAATATGACCCCAGTGCCCCCAGTCCAATCCCAGTGCCCCCACTATGACCCCAGTGTCCCCAGTATGACCCCAGCACTCCGAATCCAACCCCAGGTCTCCCAATCTGACCCCAGGTCTCCCAATCTGACCCCAGGACCCCCAGTCCGAACCCAGAACCCCTAGTATTACCCCAGAACCCCCAGTATGACCCCACCCAGTCCCCTTAGCGGTGCCGCCGTACCGGTGGGGTTGCCGGGGTTGATGACGCAGAGGGCTCGGGGTTGGCAGCGCCGCCTCCCTTCTCCCAGCACCCGGCGCAGTTCGGCGACGTCCAGGGCCCAGGCGCGCTCCTCGGCCAGCAGGTAGCCCAGCTGCACCGCGCCCAGCTCCGCCAGCGCCGCCGAGTACAGCGGGTACTGCGGCACCGGCACCAGCACCCCGCAGCGCCCCGAGCCCTCGCCGCACACCAGGAGCTTCAGGATGCTCTGGGGGGGGGGTAAAGGGGTGTATGGGGTGTGTGGGGTGTGTGGGGTGGGGATATGGGGGTATGGGGGTATGGGGTTGGGGTATGGGGGTATGGGGTTGGGATATGGGGTTGGGATATGGGGATATGGGGATATGGGGTTGGGGATATGGGGTTGGGGTATGGGGATATGGGGGTATGGGGATATGGGGTTGGGATATGGGGATATGGGGGTATGGGGATATGGGGTTGGGGATATGGGGTTGGGATATGGGGTTGGGGATATGGGGTTGGGGTTGGGGTATGGGGTTATGGGGGTATGGGGTTGGGATATGGGGATATGGGGATATGGGGTTGGGGATATGGGGATATGGGGGTATGGGGGTATGGGGTTGGGATATGGGGATATGGGGGTATGGGGATATGGGGTTGGGATATGGGGTTATGGGGGTATGGGGTTGGGATATGGGGATATGGGGATATGGGGTTGGGATATGGGGTTATGGGGGTATGGGGTTGGGATATGGGGTTATGGGGGTATGGGGTTGGGATATGGGGATATGGGGATATGGGGTTGGGATATGGGGTTATGGGGGTATGGGGTTGGGATATGGGGATATGGGGATATGGGGTTGGGATATGGGGATATGGGGGTATGGGGATATGGGGTTGGGATATGGGGTTATGGGGGTATGGGGATATGGGGTTGGGATATGGGGTTATGGGGGTATGGGGTTGGGGATATGGGGTTGGGGTATGGGGATATGGGGGTATGGGGATATGGGGATATGGGGGTATGGGGTTGGGGATATGGGGTTGGGGTATGGGGATATGGGGGTATGGGGATATGGGGATATGGGGGTATGGGGATATGGGGTTGGGATATGGGGTTGGGATATGGGGATATGGGGATATGGGGATATGGGGGTATGGGGTTGGGATATGGGGTTATGGGGATATGGGGTTGGGGTATGGGGATATGGGGATATGGGGATATGGGGTTGGGATATGGGGATATGGGGATATGGGGATATGGGGTTGGGATATGGGGATATGGGGATATGGGGATATGGGGTTGGGATATGGGGTTATGGGGGTATGGGGTTGGGGATATGGGGTTGGGGTATGGGGATATGGGGGTATGGGGATATGGGGGTATGGGGTTGGGATATGGGGATATGGGGTTGGGGAGATGTGGGGTTGGGGTGACATGGGGACATAGTGATATGGGACAGAGTGATACGGGGATATGGGGACATGGGGACATGGGGACATGGGGACATGGGGATATGGGGAGAGGGTGGCATGGGGATATGGGGTTGGGGTGATATGGGGACATGGGGATATGGGGTTGGGGTGATGTAGGGTTGGGGTGGGATGGGGACATGGGGACATGGGGACATGGGGATATGGGGGTATGGGGATGGGGATATGGGGTTGGGATATGGGGATATGGGGGTATGGGGGTATGGGGAGAGGGTGGCATGGGGACGGGGTGACATGGGGTTGGGGAGACATGGGGTTGGGGTGATATGGGGACATGGGGATATGGGGTTGGGGTGACACAGGGACATGGGGACATGGGGAGGGGGTGACACGGGGAGGGGGACAGAAAGGGGACAGGGACAGTGAGGGGACAGCAAGGGGATGGGGACAGGAAGGGGATGGGGGTGACAAGGGGACGGGGACAGCGTGGGGACGGGGGCAGTGTTGGGGGGGACATTATGGGGCTGGGGACGTTGTGGGGACAAGGACATTGAGAGGACATTATGGGGACATTTTGGGGACTTTATGGGGTCATTTACGGGACTTTATGGGGACATTTAGGGGACATTATGGGGACATTTTGGGGACAATATGGGGACATTTAGGGGACTTTATGGGCTCATTTAGGGGACTTTATGGGGTCATTTAGGGGACTTTATGGGGACATTACGGTGACAGCGTGGGAACAAGGACATTTGTAGGGCCGGGACGCCGCGGGGACACCGTGTCCGTGCCAGCGGGCGCCATGGGGACACCGGAGCCAAGTGTGTGTCCCCCCCCCCCTCCCCCCTAAATGTCCCCTCCCCTATAGGGGACGGTGCCAGGGGTGGCACAAAGGGACCTTTGTGGCCGTGCCACCGCCGGGCGTGGGAACGGGGACGGGGACACGGGGATGGGACGGGGACACCAGGACTGGGATGGGGACACTGGGACTGGGCTGGGGACACCGGGACTGGGTTGGGGACACCGGGACTGGGTTGGGGACACTGGGGCTGGGATGGGGACACTGGGATGGGGACACCGGGATGGGGTTGGGGACACCGGGATGGGGACACTGGGACGGGGTTGGGGACACTGGGACTGGAATGGGGACACCGGGACTGCGTTGGGGACACCGGGACTGGGACACCGGGACTGGGTTGGGGACACTGGGATGGGGTTGGGGACACCGGGATGGAGACACTGGGATGGGGACACCAGGACTGGGTTGGGGACACTGGGACGGGGCTGGGGACACTGGGATGGGGCTGGGGACACTGGGATGGGGACACTGGGACGGGGTTGGGGACACTGGGACTGGGATGGGGACACTGGGACTGGGATGGGGATACAGGGATGGCGACACCAGGATGGGGTTGGGGACACCGGGATGGGGTTGGGGACACCAGGACTGGGACACCGGGACTGGGTTGGGGACACTGGGATGGGATGGGGACACTGGGATGGGGACACCGGGACTGGGTTGGGGACATCGGGATGGGGACACCGGGATGGGGTTGGAGACACCGGGACTGGGTTGGGGACACCGGGATGGGGACATGGGGACACGGGGACACGGGGTCGGGTCCCCACCACGATGGCGTCGCTGGCGCCGGTGGCCAGGAAGATGTTTTGGGGACAGGCGGGGACCCCGTCGCGGCGCTCCAGGAACTGCGCCACGTCCTGCCGGATGGCCTCGATGCCCGGGCTGGCGCTGTAGGCACCTGGGGGGGGACCCCAATGTCCCCAAATTGTCCCCAAATTGTCCCCAAATTGTCCCCAATGTCCCCAAGGTCACCAAATTGTCCCTGAGGTGTCCCCGAGGTCCCCAAGGTCCCCACTGTCCCCCTGTCCCCATGGTCCTTGTGGCTCCCCCAGCTCCCTGTCCCCATTGTCCCCCCGTCCCCATTGTCCCCACTGTCCCCACCATCCCCATTGTCCCCATTCCCCCATCATCCCCATGGTCCCCATTGTCCCCACTGTCCCCATGGTCCCCGCTGTCCCCATTGCCCCTGTCATCCCCATTGTCCCCCCTGTCCCCACAGTCCCCATCATCCCCATGGTCACCCCGTCCCCATTGACCCCACTGTCCCCACTGTCCCTGTCCCCCTGTCCCCATTGCTCCCACCACCCCCATTGTCCCCATTGTCCCCAAATCCCCCCATCCCCACTGTCCCCATTGTCCCCACTGTCCCCCCTCATCCTCATGGCCCCCATTGTCCCCATCATCCCCATTGACCCCATTGACCACACTGTCCCCATGGTCCCCATGGTCCCCATTGTCCCCATTGTCCCCATTGTCCCCGTTGTCCCTGTTGTCCCCATTGACCCCATTGCCCCCCCTGACCCCATTGACCCCATTGACCCCATTGTCCCCATTGTCCCCATTGCCCCCATTGTCCCTATTGACCCCACCACCCACATTGTCCCCATTGACCCCATTGCCCCCCGTCCCCACTGTCCCCATTGACCCCATCATCCCCATTGACCCCATTGACCCCGTTGTCCCCATTGCCCCCCGTCCCCATTGTCCCCATTGACCCCATTGTCCCCATCACCCCCCTGTCCCCATTGACCCCATTATCCCCATTGACCCCATTGCCCCCACTGTCCCCATTATCCCCATTGACCCCCCTGTCCCCATTGACCCCATTGTCCCCATTAACCCCTTTGACCCCCCTGTCCCCATTGACCTCACTGTCCCCACTGTCCCTATTATCCCCATTGTCCCCATTGCCCCCACCACCCCCATTGACCCCATTGTCCCCCCCGTTGACCCCATTGTCCCCATTGACCCCATCATCCCCATTGACCCCATTGTCCCCATTATCCCCATTATTCCCATTGACCCCATTGACCCCATTGACCCCATTGACCCCGTTGACCCCATTGTCCCCATTGTCCCCGTTGTCCCCATTGACCCCATCATCCCCATTGTCCCCATTGTCCCCATTGCCCCCACTGTCCCCATTATCCCCATTATCCCCATCATCCCCATTGACCCCATCATCCCCATTGACCCCATTGTCCCCATCACCCCACTGTCCCCATTGACCCCATTATCCCCATTGACCCCATTGCCCCCACCACCCCCATTGACCCCATTGAACCCATCATCCCCATCAGCCCCATTGACCCCATTGACCCCATTGACCCCATTATCCCCATTGACCCCATTATCCCCATTATTCCCATTGACCCCATTGTCCCCATCACCCCCCTGTCCCCATTGACCCCATTATCCCCATTGACCCCATTGCCCCCACCACCCCCATTGACCCCATTGAACCCATCATCCCCATCAGCCCCATTGACCCCATTGACCCCATTGACCCCATTATCCCCATTGACCCCATTATCCCCATTATTCCCATTGACCCCATTGCCCCCACCACCCCCATTGACCCCATTGACCCCATTGACCCCATCATCCCCATTGACCCCATTGACCCCATTATCCCCCCTGCCCCCATTGACCCCATTGACCCCATAGCCCCCCCTGTCCCCATTGTCCCCCTGTCCCCCACCGGCGCTGTGCCCGCCGCACGCGGCCAGCAGTCTCCGTGCCCTGGCCTTGGCGTCCTCGGGGAAGGCGGCCTCCTGCAGCAGCTCCGGGAACACGCACAGCGCCGCCACCTGGGGAACTGGGCGTACTGGGGGCACTGGGGGCACTGAGGGGACTGGGAGACACTGCTGGGGGCACTGGGAGACACTACTGGGGGCACTGGGGGCACTACTGGGGGGACTGGGGGCACTGGGGGGTACTGGGAGACACTACTGGGGGTACTGGGGGGCACTGGGGGTACTGGGGGGTACTGGGGGGCACTGGGAGACACTGGGAGACACTACTGGGGGATACTGGGGGCACTACTGGGGGCACTACTGGGGGCACTGGGAGACACTACTGGGAGACACTGGGAGACAGGGGATACTGGGGACACTGGGAGACACTACTGGGGACACTGGGGATACTGGGCATACTGGGGGAACTGGGGGGACTACTGGGGGGTACTGGGGGGACTGGGGGATGCTGGGAGACACTGCTGGGAGACGCTGGGGGTACTGGGGGCACTGGGGGACACTACTGGGAGACACTGGGCGTACTGGGGGATACTGGGGGGACTGGGGGGACTGGGGGCACTGGGGGACACTACTGGGAGACACTGGGGGACACTACTGGGGGTACTGGGGGGCACTACTGGGGGCACTGGGAGACACTGGGAGAAACTGCTGGGAGATACTGGGGTATGCTGGGGGATACCGGGCGATACTGGGAGACACTGGGGGAACTGGGGGATACTGGGGGTACTGGGGGATACTGGGGGGCACTACTGGGAGACACTGGGGGATGCTGGGAGATACTGGGAGACACCACTGGGAGACACCGGGGACACTGGGGGTACTGGGAGACACTACTGGGAGACACTGGGGGTACTGGGAGATACTGGGGGATACTGGGAGACACTACTGGGAGACACTGGGGGTACTGGGAGATACTGGGGGATACTGGGAGACACTACTGGGAGACACTGGGGGCACTGGGGATACTGGGAGACACTACTGGGAGACACTGGGGTCACTGGAGGGACTGGGGGAACTGGGGGCACTGGGGGAACTGGGAGACACTGGGAGACACTACTGGGAGACACTGGGGTACTGGGAGATACTGGGAGACACTGGGGGATGCTGGGAGATACTGGGGGATATTGGGGAGCACTACTGGGAGACACTGGGGGCACTGGGGGCACTGGGAGATACTGGGAGACGCTGGGGGATGCTGGGAGACACTGGGAATACTGGGGATGCTGGGAGATGCTGGGGGACACTGGGGGATGCTGGGGATACTGGGAGACACTGGGAGAGGCTGGGAGACACTACTGGGAGACACTGGGGGCACTGGGGGATACTGGGGGATACTAGGGACACTGGGGCATGCTAGGGGATACTGGGGATACTGGGGGATATGGGGGATACTGGGAGACACTGGGGGATACTGGGGGATACTGGGGGATGCTAGGGGATGCTGGGAATACTGGGGATACTGGAGGATACTGGAGGATACTGGGGGACACTGGGGGTACTGGAGGATACTGGGGGATACTGGGGGACACTGGGGATGCTGGGGGATACTGGAGGATGCTGGGGGATACTGGGGATGCTGGGGGATACTGGAGGATACTGGGGGTACTGGAGGATACTGGGGGATACTGGGGGTACTGGGGGATACTGGGGGACACTGGGGGATACTGGGGCCCCGTACCTGGCGCAGGAAGGTGATTGGTTTCTGCCCCATGGCGTGGGCGTCGCCGATGTTGGCCTTGATCACCTCCGTGAAGGGTTTGGGGACACCCTGCGGGGTCAGGGGTCACGGGGCCAGGGTTATGGGGTCAGGGGTCATGGGGTCATGGGGTTAAGGGGTTATGGGGTCAGGGGGTTAAGGGGTTAAAGGGGTCAGGGGTGGGGGTACAGGGTGAGGGAGGGCATGGGGTGAGGGGTATGGGGGTGTTATGGGGACGTTATGGGGATACTGGGAGAACTGGGAGAACTGGGGATATGGGGACATTATGGGGACATTATGGGGACATTATGGGGACAGGGGGATACTGGGATATTGGGGATATGGGGACATTATGGGGACATTATGGGATTATGGGGACATTATGGGGTTATGGGGACATGGGGATACTGGGATAACTGGGGACGTGGGGACATTATGGGGACATTATGGGGATATGGGGATACTGGGATAACTGGGGACATAGGGATATGGGGACAGGGGGATATGGGGACATTATGGGGAAATTATGGGGTTATGGGGACATTATGGGGACATTACGGGGATACTGGGATAACTGGGATAACTGGGGACATGGGGATATGGGGATATAGGGACAGGGGGACATTATGGGGACATGGGGACATGGGGATAAGGGGATATGGGGATACTGGGATAACTGGGGATATGGGGACAGGGAGATATGGGGTTACTGGGATAACTGGGGATTTGGGGACATTATGGGGACATTATGGGGATAAGGGGATACTGGGATAACTGGGGACATGGGGACATTGGGACATGGGGACGTTATGGGGACATTATGGGGACATTATGGGGATATGGGGATACTGGGGATACTGGGATAACTGGGGACAGGTGGATATGGGGACATTATGGGGACATTGTGGGGATGTTAAGGGGATATGGGGATACTGGGATAACTGGGATAACTGGGGATATGGGGACAGGTGGATATGGGGACATTACGGGGACATTATGGGGACATGGGGACACGGGGACAGGGTGACACGGGCATACTGGGGTACCCGGTGACACCGGGCTAACTGGGGCCACCGGGGCCAGGCGGTAACGGGGTCACCGGGGCCGTCCCCACCCCCACCCCCCCCCCGGGTTTGGACTTTGGCCCCGGGCGGACTCTGCCCACGGGGGGGGGGAGGGGACACGGGGGGGACACGGGGGGGACACGGGGGGGACACGGGGGGGGTCCCGAGAACCCGGGGGGGGGGTAAAGGACACGGGGACCCCCCCCGGGATGTGACAGGAGGGGACAAAAGGGGACAATTATGGGGTTGGGGGGGGCACTGGGAGGCACTGGGAGGTACTGGGAGGTACTGGGAGGTACTGGGAGGTACTGGGAAAGTGCCCAGCTGGGGACATGGGGGGGGTGGGGGGGGTGACAAGGGACAGGGGGGGATATGGGGGAGGGGGGGGGGTCCTAAATCTGTGGGTTTGGGGGGGGAAATTGGGGGGGGGGGGGGTTGGGGGTCCCAGGTTTGGGGGTTTGGGGTCAGTGGGGGGGGGGTGCCAGGGTTTGGGGGGGGTCTTGGGGTTTATGGGGGGGGTCCCTGGTTTGGGGGACCCCATATTTTGGGGGGGGGGTTGGGTGGAACAGGTCCCGGCCATTGGGGGGGCGCTGGGGGTCTTTTGGGGTCTATAGGATGGGCTGGAGACCCCAAATTGGGGGTCCCAATGGTTATAGGGTCCCCGGTGCTGGGGGGTCCCGGTTTGGGGAGGGGGTCCCGGATTTGGGTAGGGGGCGTCCCCAGGGTTTCGGGGTTGGGGTTTTAGGGTCGGGGGGTCTTTGGGGTCCTGGGCATGGGCTGGAGACCCCAAACTGGGGGTCCCAATGGCTATAGGGTCCCCGGTGCTGGGGGTCCCGGTTTGGGGAGGGGGGTCCCAGATTTGGGGAGGGGGCGTCCCCAAGGTTTCAGGGTTTGGGTTTTAGGGTCGGGGGGTCTATGGGGTCCTGGGCATGGGATGGAGACCCCAAACTGGGAGTCCCAATGTCTGTAGGGTCCCTGGTGCTGGGGGTCCCAGTTTGGGGAGGGGGTCCCGGATTTGGAGAGGGGGCATCCCCAAGATTTCAGGGTTTGGGTTTTAGGGTCGGGGGGTCTATGGGGTCCTGGGCATGGGCTGGAGACCCCAAATTGGTTATAGGGTCCCTGGTGCTGGGGGTCCCAGTTTGGGGAGGGGGGCCCGGATTTGGAGAGGGGGTCCCAGATTTGGGGAGGGGGTCCCGGATTTGGGGAAGGGGCGTCCCCAAGGTTTCGGGGTTGGGGTTTTAGGGTCGGGGGGTCTATGGGGTCCTGAGCATGGGCTGATGACCCTAAATTGGTTATAGGGTCCCCGGTGCCGGGGGTCCCGGTTTGGGGAGGGGGGCCCGGATTTGGAGAGGGGGTCCCAGATTTGGGGAGGGGGTCCCAGATTTGAGGAAGGGGCGTCCCCAAGGTTTCGGGGTTGGGGTTTTAGGGGTCTGGGGGTCTATGGGGTCCTGGGCATGGGCTGGAGACCCCAAACTGGGAGTCCCAATGTCTGTAGGGTCCCCGGTGCTGGGGGGTCCCAGTTTGGGGAGGGGGTCCCAGATTTGAGGAAGGGGCATCCCCAAGGTTTTGGGGTTTGGGTCTTGGGGGTCTGGGGGTCTATGGGGTCCTGAGCATGGGCTGATGACCCTAAATTGGTTATAGGGTCCCCGGTGCTGGGGGTCCCAGTTTGGGGAGGGGGTCCCGGATTTGGAGAGGGGGATCCCAGATTTGAGAAAGGGGCGTCCCCAAGGTTTCGGGGTTGGGGTTTTAGGGTCGGGGTGTGGGGTTATCCCATACCTGGCGCAGCTCCTGCTCCAGCTGTAGGGCGCGGGTGACAATGGGGCCGCGCACGGCGTACTCCACGCGCCGCACGGCCGGGTTCATGGTGGCACCGCTCAGCACCGGGGGCCGGGGACCCCCCGACCCCAAGACCCCCGACCCCGACCCCAAAGACGTCGCCGTCGCCGCCGCCGCCGCCATGGCCGGGAGCCTGTGGGGTCGCCGAGCTCTCAGGGCCCGCATTTGGGGCCGGGGATATGGGGTTGGGAAGTTGGCACCAGGACAGGAGGGCGAAGGCGGCACCGCCCCGGGGGCAGAGACGGGGCCACGGGGCGGGACGGGGGGTGTGGGGTGGGTGTGGGGGGGGTGTGGGGCACGGGGTGTGGGTATGGGGTGCGGGGTGTCGGGGGGTATGGGGTGAGGGGTATGGGGTGGGATATGGGCATGGGGTGTGGGTATGGGGTGTGGGGTATGGGGTGGGATATGGGGCGTGGGGTGTGGGTATGGGGTGTGGGGTATGGGGTATGGGGTATGGGGCATGGGGTGGGGGTGTGGGGTGGGTGTGGGGTGGGATATGGGGCACGGGAGGTGGGTATGGGGTGTCAGGGGGCATGGGGTATGGGGTATGGGTTGGGATATGGGGCATGGGATGTGGGTATGGGGTATGGGGTATAAGAAGGTGGTGGGGTATGGGGTGTGGGGGGTGGGATATGGGGCACGGGACGTGGGTATGGGGTATGGGGTATGGGGTTTTGGGGGGTATGGGGTAAGGGGTATGGGTTGGGGGTGTGGGGTGGGATATGGGGCACGGGACGTGGGTATGGGGTATGGGGTGTTGGGGGGTATAGGGTGAGGGGTATGGGTTGGGATATGGGGCATGGGGTGTGGGTATGGGGTGTGGGGCACAGGAGGTGGGTACGGGGTATGGGGCAAGGGGCATGGGGCACGGGACGGGGGGCATGGGGTAAGGGGCATGGGGCACGAGGTGGGTGTGGGGCAGGGGACGTGGGTACAGGGCATGGGGCAAGGGGCATGGGGCACGGGACGGCAGTGGGGCACGGGGCGGGGGATGTGGGGCACAGGATATAGGGCACGGGGTGCGGGATATGGGGCAGGGGACTGGGGGCACGGGGCACAAGATAGGATACGGGACACGGGGTGTGGGGCACAGGGTGTGGGGCGCGAGGTGTGGGGCACGGGGCTATGGGGCTGTGGGGCTGTGGGGCTGTGGGGCTGTGGGGACGGAGGCAGGCGGGGACCCAAGGTTATGGGGACGTGGGCACGGGGCCACCGGGACGCGGGGACGGGGCCAGGAGCCGCCGGTGGCACCCGGCACCGCCAGGACCCACGGCACAGCCGGGGGGGGGGGGGGGCAGGGGGGAGATGTGGGGCAGGCCCCATAGCAGGCCCCACAGCTCCCCATAGCGCTGCCCCACTGCCGCGCCCCCCAACCGTTGCCCCCAGGTCCCCCTGCACCCCCTCCTGCCCCATAGATCCCAGCTGCCCCATAGCCACCCCCACTGCCCCATAGCCCCCTGCCCCATAGATCCCCCCACAGCCACTCTGCCCCATAGCTCTCCTGCCCCATAGCCCCCCCTCCTGCCCCATAGCCTCCCAGTTGCCCCATAGCCCCAATTGCCCTATACCACCCGCCCTACAGCCACCCTGCCCCATAGCTCTCCTGCCCCATAGCACCCCCCACTGCCCCATAGCCACCTGCCCCATAGCCCCCCCAACTGCCCCATAGCCCTCCCAATTGCCCCACACCCCCCCGCCCCATAGTCCCCCTACTGCCCCATAGAACCTCTGCCCCATAGCCCCCTGCCCCATATCCCCCCCTAATTGCCCCATACTCCCCCTATTTGCCCCCCACCCCCCCAATTGCCCCATAGCCCCCCCAAACTGCCCCACACCCCCCCAACTGCCCCATAGCCCCCTGCCCCATAGCTCTCCTGCCCCACATCCCCCCCTAATTGCCCCATACCCCCCTAATTGCCCCACACACCCCCCAACTGCCCCCCACACCCCCCCAACTGCCCCACACCCCCGCCCCATACCCCCCCCAACTGCCCCATAGCCCCCTGCCCCACAGCCCCCCTGCCCCATATCCCCCCCCAATTGCCCCACACCCCCCCTATTTGCCCCCCACCCCCCCCAACTGCCCCCCGCACCCCCCCAATTGCCCCCCCCCGACTGACCCGCGCTGCTTCATGGCCCCTCTGCCCCACAGCGCCCCCTGCTGCCCCAAACGGCCACCGGCCTTAGCCCCGCCCCAACGCGCCCCCGCAGCCAATCAGCGCCAGGCCCCTTTATCCTTGGCCCCGCCCCCCCGCCGCCCATTGGCTGCAGCCGCGTCCCCCAGAGGGGTAGGGCTGGCCCCCCCCTCCCCCCTCCGTGGGGCGCCCCCTAACTGCCAGTGGGGGGGGGTGGGGGGTGCCCCATAGCGCCCCATAGCCCCCCATAGAGCCCCACAGTGCCCCACAGTGTGCCCCATAGAGCCCCATAGCGCCCCATAGCACTCCACAGTGTGCCCCATAGCGCCCATATTGTGCCCTTATTGTGCCCCATAGTGTGCCCCATAGCGCCCCATAACCCCCATAGAGCCCCATAGTGCCCCACAGTGTGCCCCATAGAGCCTGTGCTGTGCCCCATAGTGCCCCATAGCGCCCCATAGCACCCATATTGTGCCCCATAGTGCCCATTGTGTGCCCCATAGCGCCTGTGCTGTGCCCCATAGTGTCCCATAGCACCCCATAGCGCCCATATTGTGCCCCATAGTGCCCATTGTGTGCCCCATAGCGCCCCTTCCGTGCCCCATAGCGCCCCATAGCACTCCACAGTGTGCCCCATAGCGTCCCATATTGTGCCCTGTAGCGCCCAGTGTGCCCCATAGCACCCCATAGTGCCCCATAGCGCCCCATAGTGCCCGTTGTGTGCCCCATAGCATCTGTGCTGTGCCCCACAGTGCCCATATTGTGCCCCAAAGTGCCCCATAGTGTGCCCCATAGCACCCCATAGTGCCCCATAGTGCCCCATATTGTGCCCCACAGCACCCACAGTGTGCCCCATAGTGCCCCATAGCACCCATATTGTGCCCCATAGCGCCCCATAGTGCCCATATTGTGCCCCACAGTGCCCTAGTGTGCCCCATAGCACCCACTGTGTGCCCCATAGTGCCCCTTCTGTGCCCCATAGTGCCCATATTGTGCCCCATAGTGCCCGTTGTGTGCCCCATAGCGTCTATATTGTGCCCCACAGCACCCATATTGTGCCCCATAGCAGCCTGCTGTACTGCCCCATAGCGCCCCATAGCGCCCATTGTGCCCCTTAGTGGCCCACAGTGGCCATATTGTGCCCCATAGCGCCCATATTGTGCCCCTTAGTGCCCCATAGCGCCCCATAGTGCCCCATAGCGCCCCATAGTGTGCCCCATAGCGTCTGTGCTGTGCCCCATAGCATCCCATATTGTGCCCCATAGCACCCAGTGTGCCCCATAGCGCCCATAGTGTGCCCCATAGCGCCTGTGCTGTTCACCATAGTGCCCCATAGCACCCCTATTGTGCCCCATAGTACCCAGTGTGCCCCATAGTGCCCATATTGTGCCCCATAGCGCCCAGTGTGCCCCATAGCGCCTAGATTGTGCCCCATACTGCCCTTCATGTGCCCCATAGAGCCTATATCCTGCCCCATAGCGCCCATTGTGTGCCCCACAGCAGCCCACCGTGCCGTGCCCCATAGCGACCCACTGCTGTGCCCTATAGCACCTGCGCTGCATCCCACAGTGACCCACCGCCCTGCCCCATAGCGAGGCGTGCTGTGCCCCATAGGAACCCCCATGCTGTGCCCCATAGCACCCCATGCTGTGCCCCATAGCCTCACACCCAGTCCCCAAATCAACCACCCACCCCACAGCCCCCACTGCGCCGTGCCCCATAGCTCCCCCCCCCGCTTGCTGTGCCCCATAGCTGCCCCACAACCCCCTCCCCAAACGTTCCCAGTCCCCAAACCACGGGTGCCCACACCCAACCCTCGCGTGTGGGGCACCCCATAACCGCCCCCCCCCCTTCCCTATGGGGCACCCCACACCACCCCACACCCCCTCCCTCCCGGCCAGCCGTGGGTCCCAGCCCCACATACTCACTCCTGGGCTCCCATGGGTCCCAGCCCCACGTGCTCCCCCGGGGAGGGGGGGGGGGGGGCCCCTGGGTGTGGGCCCCTTATCAGCCCCACACGCTATGGGGCGGCGCTGCCTATGGGGCCGCCCCACATCTCCCTGCCCCCCACCCACCCACCCACCCCTGGGTCCTTTTCCCTTGCACCCGGCCGGGCTCACCCCACGTCCACGCGCTGTGGGGCAGCCGTGGGGCAGCCGTGGGGCAGGGAGGCGGCCGCCTTGTCCCCGTGGCCGTCGCCGCCACCCTGACCTTTGCGGGGCCCTAAATATAACCCGGCAGCTGCCGGGGGGCCGCGACCCCCACCCGCTGTGGGGCAGGGACACTTGTGGGGCGCCAGGACCCCATAGCAGGGGGGGCAACCCCGCTGCGTGTCCCACCCTACAGACACTTATGGGGCAGCGCCGCCCCACAGGGCTGCCCCACAAGTAGGGGGCTGGGTGGGCGGGGAGGGAGGGGGGGTCACCGCGCTCCCAGCCCCATAGCGCGCCCCATAGCGGGTGCTATGGGGCGGAGGGAGGTGGGGGGGGGTGGGGGGGGTTCCTTGCTATTTTTACAGCGCCTCGGAGGTGACATTGGGGCCCCCGGGGCGTTGCCAACACCGACGTGACAGCGTGGGGGGGTTTTTCGGTGCAAAAAAGCTTTAATTCGGGTCGTGGAAAAACTGAACGGGACGGGGGGCACCCGACGGGGCGTCCCCGCGCCGTGGGGTGCCCCCAAAAGCGGGGTTTTTTGCCCCAAAAGTGTGTCCCCCCCCCCTCTCCGGGCTCACATCACCTTGCAGCAGCGCTGCTTGGGGGCCGGGGGCTCCTCGGGGGGGGCGGTGAGGCGGAGCAATGGGGGGGGGTCGGCACTTATGGGGCAGCCGTGGGGCGGAGGTGTGGGGCGCTGCTGCTGCTGCTGCTGCTTGGTGGCCGCTCGCTGCCGCTTCAGCTCCGCCAAGGTTTGCGCCGGGAGCGGGTCCGGAGGCGCCGGCGCCGGGGGGGGGGCCTGGAAAGGTGACGTTGGGGACATCCCCAAAAGCTTGGGGACATCGGGGACAACCCCAGGGTGGTCCTAAAGGGAGCGGTGACCCCCCCCGGGACACCCCAGGGCACCCCAGGGCGCCCCAGGGTGCCCCACACCAGCGCCAAGGCGCTGCGCCCCCGTTGGGACCTCTCCAAGACGCCCAAGGGCTCGGTGCCACCGCTCGGTGCCACCGCCGCCACCAATTGTCCCCAAGGCCACCGGCTCACCTGGGGGCAGCGCCGGGCTTCGTCCTCGCCCTCCTCTTTCTCCTCTTCCTCCTCCTCTTCCTCCTCTTCCTCCTGGCCTCGCTGTCCCCGCTGCCACACCAGAGCCTCGCGCGCCCGCGCCCGCCGGTACCGCTGGCTGCGCTCCGTCACGCTGGCGCGCCGCGCCGCCTTGCTGGGGACAAAAACGGGGACACGGGGTCACCGAGGAGAGGGACACAACCCCAAAACCTTGAGAACTGACCCCAAAAACCGCCTCTCACCCGCGGCTGCCGGCGCTGGAGGTGCGGCGCTGGAGGGAGGAGCGGTGGCGGCGCTGGGAGCGCAGGACGGCCTCGCGCTGCTGCTTCAGCTCCAGCAGCTTGGCGCGCACCTCGGCGTCCCCGCAGACGTCTGGGGACACCGAGGGGACAGCCCCGAGGGGACAACCCCCCCCGGGGACGCCACAGGGACGTCGGGAGGGGTCCCGAGGTCCCCAGGGGTGTGGTGGGTACGGTGGGCCCCGTGGTTGGGTTGGACCTTGGGTTGCGGAGGGTTTGTGGGGTTGGCGGTCACCCCATGGGGTTGGTGGTCACCCTATGGGGTTGGTCACCCTATGGGGTTGGTGGTCACCCTATGGGCTTGGTGGCCACCCTATGGGGTTGGTGGTCACCCTATGGGGTTGGTGGCCACCCTATGGGATTGGTGGCCACCCTATGGGGTTGGTCACCCTATGGGGTTGGTGGCCACCCCCGTGGTCTTCATGGCCACCCCAAGGTCTTGGTGGCCACCCCATGGGTTTGGTGGCCACCCTACGGGGTTGGTGGCCACCCCAAGGTCTTGGTGGTCAACCCATGGGGTTGGTGGTCACCCCATGGGGTTGGTGGTCACTCTATGGGGTTGGTCACCCCATGGGGTTGGTGGCCACCCTATGGGGTTGGTGGTCACCCTATGGGCTTGGTGGTCACCCTATGGGGTTGGTGGCCACCCTATGGGGTTGGTGGTCACCCTATGGGCTTGGTGGTCACCCTATGGGGTTGGTCACCCTATGGGGTTGGTGGTCACCCCATGGGTTTGGTCACCCTATGGGGTTGGTGGTCACCCCATGGGGTTGGTGGCCACCCTATGGGGTTGGTGGTCATCCTATGGGGTTGGTGGTCACTCTATGGGATTGGTGGTCACCCTATGGGGTTGGTGGCCATCCTATGGGGTTGGTGGCCACCCTATGGGGTTGGTGGTCACTCTATGGGGTTGGTGGTCACCCTATGGGGTTGGTGGTCACCCCATGGGGTTGGTGGTCACCCTACGGGCTTGGTGGTCACCCCAAGGTCTTGGTGGTCACCCTATGGGGTTGGTGGTCACCCTATGGGGTTGGTGGTCAACCCATGGGGTTGGTGGTCAACCTATGGGGTTGGTGGCCACCCTATGGGTTTGGTCACCCTATGGGGTTGGTGGTCACCCTATGGGGTTGGTGGTCACCCTATGGGGTTGGTGGTCACCCTATGGGTTTGGTGGCCATCCCAAGGTCTTGGTGGCCACCCTATGGGGTTGGTCACCCTATGGGGTTGGTGGCCACCCTATGGGGTTGGTGGCCACCCTATGGGGTTGGTCACCCCATGGGTTTGGTGGTGACCCCATGGGTTTGGTGGTCACCCTACGGGCTTGGTGGTCACCCCAAGGTCTTGGTGGCCACCCTATGGGTTTGGTGGTCACCCTACGGGCTTGGTGGTCACCCTATGGGGTTGGTCATCCTATGGGGTTGGTGGCCACCCTATGGGGTTGGTCACCCTATGGGGTTGGTGGCCACCCTATGGGGGTGGCCACCCTATGGGGTTGGTCACCCTATGGGGTTGGTGGTCACCCCATGGGGTTGGTGGTCACCCCATGGGGTTGGTGGCCACCCTATGGGGTTGGTGGTCATCCTATGGGGTTGGTGGTCACTCTATGGGATTGGTGGTCACCCTATGGGGTTGGTGGTCACTCTATGGGGTTGGTGGCCACCCTATGGGGTTGGTGGTCATCCTATGGGGTTGGTGGTCACCCCCATGGTCTTCATGGCCACCCCAAGGTCTTGGTGGCCACCCCATGGGTTTGGTGGCCACCCTACGGGGTTGGTGGCCACCCCAAGGTCTTGGTGGTCACCCTATGGGGTTGGTGGCCACCCTATGGGGTTGGTGGTCACTCTATGGGGTTGGTCACCCCATGGGGTTGGTGGCCACCCCATGGGTTTGGTGGCCACCCTATGGGGTTGGTGGTCATCCTATGGGGTTGGTGGTCACTCTATGGGATTGGTGGTCACCCTATGGGGTTGGTGGTCACCCTATGGGGTTGGTCACCCTATGGGGTTGGTGGCCATCCTATGGGATTGGTGGCCACCCTATGGGGTTGGTGGTCATCCTATGGGGTTGGTGGTCACTCTATGGGATTGGTGGTCACCCTATGGGGTTGGTGGCCATCCTATGGGATTGGTGGCCACCCCATGGGCCCCACAGTCCCTACAGACACCAAGCTCCTTGTGGTCTCCTCCATGGTCCCCCCCCCCCATGGTCCCCTTGGTCTCCGTAGACCCCATAGACCCTATAAACCCCATGGGCCCCATTGTCCCCACAGACCCCCAAGGTCCCCATAGACCCCGTGGTCCTCATGGTCCCCATAGTCCCCCATGGTCCTTATGAACCCCACAGACCCCATTGTCCCTATGAACCCCATGGTCCGTATGGTCCCCATAGACCCCATGGACCCCATAGACCCCATGGTCCCCACAGACCCTCATGGTCCTCATTGTCCCCATAGACCCCATGGACCCCATGGTCCTCATTGTCCCCAAGGTCCTCATTGTCCCCATAGACCCCATGGACCCCATGGTCCCCATAGACCCCCAAGGACCCAAAGACCCCATGGACCCAATGACCCCTCATTGTCCCCATAGACTCCCACGGTCCTTATGGTCCCCATAGACCCCATGACCCCTATGACCCCCGTGGTCCTCATTCTCCCCATAGACCCCATGGACCCCATAGTCCCCATAGGCCCCATGGTCCTCATTGTCCCCATAGGCCCCAAAGGTCCCCATAGACCCCATGGTCCTCATTGTCCCCATAGATCCCATGGACCCCACAGACCCCCATGGTCCTCACTGTCCCCATAGACTCCCACGGTCCTTATGGTCCCCATAGACCCCATGATCCCTATGACCCTCACGGTCCCCATTGTCCCCATTGACCCCATTGTCCCCACAGACCCCATGGTCCCCTTAGACCCCAAAGGTCCTCATTGTCCCCACAGACCCCCATGGTCCCCACAGACCCCACGGACCCAATGACCCCCACGATCCTCATTGTCCCGATAGACCCCATGGACCCCATAATCCCAATAGACCCCGTGGTCCTCATTGTCCCCACAGACCCCAAAGCCCCCACAGACCCCAAATCCCCCACAGACCCCACAGACCCCACAGACCCCACACTCACCCAGCGGCGTCTCGTCCATCGCCGACTTCCCCCCGAGGTCGGCGCCGTGCGCCACCAGCAGCTCCACCAGCGGGATCTGCGCGGCACCACCGTCACCACCGCCGCCCCCGACCCCCAACCCGACCCCAAAGTGTCCCCAGAGTGTCCCCAACCTGTCCCCAGCAGGCGGCGGCGTGCAGGGGCTGCCACCCGTCCTCGTCCCGCGCGCTGGTGCTGGCCTCGTGCCGCAGCAGCAGCTCGGCCGCCTCCAGGTACCCGTTGGCCGCCGCGATGTGAAGCTGTCACGGGAGGGACAAATTTAGAGGGTGGAGGGGTTCGGGGGACCCCCGGCGTGTCCCTAAATCTGTCCCTTGTCCCCTTACCAGGGTGGCGCCGCGCGGTCCCGGCGCGTCCAGGTCGGCGCCGGCCGCCAGCAGCGCGCGCACCTCGTCCAGCAGCGCCCGCTCCGGGGCGCCCCGCGCCTCCTCGATGCGCTCCTGGGTGATGCCTTTGGGGACAGAGGGACGCGTGGCACGGGGACAGACGGACACGGGGACAACGGGGACAAAAGGGACGAAGGGACGGAGCTCACCCTGCTCGGCCATGGCCGTCTCCAGGCAGTCCAGCGTGGCCTCGTCCTCGCACAGGTCGTAGGGCATGTCACCGTCGGAGGTCACCGCCAGGAGGTTGGCGCCGCTGGGGGGGACAGGGGGACAGGGGGGAGAGGGGGGAGTGAGGTGGGGGGACAGCACGGGGATGTGGGGACACCACAAGGACACCACAAGGTTGTGGGGACACCACAAGGACGTGGGGGGCACCACAAGGACATAGGGACACCACGAGGACGTGGGGGACACTGGGCCACCACAAGGACATGGGGACACCACGAGGACACCACAAGGATGTGGGGGGCACCACGGGGATGTGGGGACACCCTGAGGACACAACAAGGCTGTGGGGACATCACAAGGAGGTGGGGACGTGGGGACACCCCAAGGATGTTGGGGACACCCCAAGGATGTGGGGGACATGGGGACACCACAAGGATACGGGGGACACCCCAAGGACATGGGGACACCCCGAAGACACCACAAGGATGTGGGGATGTGGGGACACCACGAGGACATGGGGGACACCCCAAGGATGTGGGGACATGGGGGACACCATAAGGACACCATAAGGGCATGGGGGACACCCCAAGGATGTGGGGGACATGGGGTCACCACAAGGACATGGGGACACCCCAAGGATGCGGGGGACATCACAAGGATGTGGGGACGTGGGGATGCAGGGACACAAGGACGTGGGGATGTGAGATTTGGGGACATGGGGACACCACAAGGATATGGGGATGTGGGACACGGGGAAATGGGGATGTGAGATGTGGGGATGTAGGGACACCACAGGGACGTGGGGACATGGGGACACAGGGACGTGGGGACACCACAAGGACATGGGGACACGAGACACAGGGACACGGGGACATGGGGATATGGGGACATGGGGATACGAGGACATGGGGACATGAGGACACAAGGAAGTGGGACATGGGGACACAGGGGTGTGAGATATGGGGACGTGGGGACACGGAGAGATGCCACAAGGCCACGGGGCTGCGAGACACGGGGACGCAGCAATGCGAGACATGAGGACACGGGGACACGGGGACATGGGGACACAAGGATGTGGGACATGGGGACATGGGGACACCACAAGGATGTGAGATATGGGGACGTGGGGACGCAGAGAGATGCCACAAGGCAGCGGGGCCACGAGACACGGGGACGCGGCAACACGAGGACACGGGGACACGGGGACACGGGGCCACGAGGACGTGTGACACGGGGCCACTGGGGCCACGGGGAACATGAGGATGTGGGACATGGGGACACGGGGACATGGGGATGCGGGACACAGGGACACCACAAGGATATAAGATATGGGGACGTGGGGACACGGAGAGATGCCACAAGGCCATGGGGACACGAGACACGGGGACGTGGCGACGCGAGACATGGGAACACGGGGACATGGGGACACGAGGACGTGTTACATAGGGACATGGGGGACATAGGGACATGAGGATGTGGGACATGGGGACACGAGGACACAAGGGTGTGAGATATGGGGACGTGGGGACACGGAGAGATGCCACAAGGCCACGGGGCCACGAGACACGGGGACACGGCAACACGAGGACACAAGGACACGGGGACACGGGGCCACGAGGACGTGTGACACGGGGCCACGGGGGCCACAGGGGACACTGGGACACGGGACCACGAGGACGTGTGACATGGGGACATGGGGACACAAGGATGTGAGATATGGGGACATGGGGATGTGGAGAGATGCCACAAGGCCATGGGGACACGGGGACACGAGGACACAAGGACACGAGGACATGGGGACACAAGGATGTGAGATATGGGGACACGGGGACGTGGAGAGATGCCACAAAGCCATGGGGCCACAAGACACGGGGACGCGGCGAAGCAAGACACGAGGACACGGGGCCACGAGGACGTGTGACATAGGGACACGGGGACATGAGGACATGAGGATGTGGGACATGGGGACACGGGGACATGGAGACGTGGAGGGATGTTGGATATGGGGACATGGGGACACAGGGATGTGAGATATGGGGACGTGGAGAGATGCCACAAGGCCATGGGGACACAAGGACATAAGGACATGAGGATGTGGGACATGGGGACACGAGGACACAAGGGTGTGAGATATGGGGACGTGGGGACACGGAGAGATGCCACAAGGCCACGGGGCCACGAGACACGGGGACACGAGGACACAAGGACATGGGGACACAGGGACACAGGGCCACGGGGCCACGAGGACATGTGACACGGGGACATGAGGACACGAGGATGTTGGATATGGGGACATGGGGACATAGGGGTGTGAGATATGGGGACGTGGGGACACGGAGAGATGCCACAAGGCCACGGGGACACGAGACATGGGGACACGAGGACACAGGGCCACGGGGCCACAAGGACGTGTGACATGGGGCCACGGGGGCCACAGGGGACACTGGGACACGGGACCACGAGGACGTGTGACACGGGGACATGGGGACACAAGGATATGAGATGTGGGGACGTGGGGACACGGAGAGATGCCACAAAGCCACAGGGCCACGAGGACACCAGGACACTAGGACACAAGGACATGGGGACACGGGGACACAGGGCCACGAGGACGTGTGACACGGGGCCACGGGGGCCACAGGGGCCACGTGTGACACGGGGGCCACTCACCGTGCCACCAGCAGCTCCACCAGGTGGCGGTGGCCGCAGGTGGCGGCGGCGTGCAGCGGGGTCCAGAGCTCGGCGTCGCGGGCGTTGACGCCGGCGCCGGCCTCCAGCAGCAGCGTCACCACGTCCCCGAGGTCATCGATGCAGCACTGGGGGGGGACACGAGGGGTGTCACCGGGACTGGGACCAGTACCGGGAGCGGTACTGGGACCAGTAAGGGCACTGGGACCAGTTGTAGGGCCGACCTGGTGCAGGGCGGTGAGGCCGTCCTCGTTGCACAGGTCGGGGCTGGCGCCGGCGCTCAGGAGCTGTCGCACTGCGGGGGGGGGGGACACAAAATTTTGGGGGTCACCTCCCCCCCCCCCGGGGTCGTGGGGTCACCCCCCAGGGTCACGGGGTCACCCTCAGGGTCGTGGGGTCACGGCCAGGGTCACGGGGTCACCGCCTGGGGATGTCCCCGAGCCGCGTGGGGACATGGGGAGGTCGTGGTGACACCGGGGGGGGTCACGGTGACACGGAGAGGTCATGGTGACACTAAGGGGGTCGTGGTGACATGAGGGGGGTTCTGGTGACATTGGGGGGGTCGTGGTGACACTGGGGGGGTCGTGGTGACACTGGGGGGTCGTGGTGACACCGGGGGGGTGGTGGTGACAACAGGGGGTCATGGTGACACCGGGGGGAGGTCGTGGTGACACTGGGGGGGTTCTGGTGACACTGGAGGTCTGGTAGTGACACTGGGGGGTCGTGGTGACACCGGGGGGGTGGCAGTGACGCTGGGGGGTCATGGTGACACCACAGGGTAGTGATGACACTGGGGAGGTGGTGGTGACACGGGGAGGTCATGGTGACACCAGAGGGGTTCTGGTGACACCGGGGGGGTGGCAGTGACACCGGGGGGGTCATGGTGACACCAGGGGGTTGTTGTGACACTGGGGGGGGTCGTGGTGACACTAAGATGGTCACGGTGACACCAGGGGGGGGGCAGTGACAACAGGGGGTCATGGTGACACTGGGGGGGTCATGGTGACACCGGGGGGTTGTGGTGACACTGGGAGGTGGTGGTGACACGGGGGTGGCGGTGACAGTGAGGAGGTCATGGTGACACGAGGGGGGTTCTGGTGACACGGGGAGGTCATGGTGACACCAGAGGGGTCACAGTGACACTGGGGGGGGTTCTGGTGACAACGGGTGGTGTCATGGTGACACCAGGGGAGTTCTGGTGACGCTGGGGGATGGCAGTGACACCGAGGGTCGTGGTGACACCATGGGGTTGTGGTGACACTGGGGGGTCATGGTGACATTGGGGGGGTCCTGGTGACCCCGGGGGGGTGACAATGACCCCGGGGGGGTGACAGTGACCCCGGGGGGGTGACAGTGACCCCGCGTGCCGCCCACCTTCCTCCAGGTCACTCCGCGCCGCCGCCTCCAGCAGCCGGACGCTGGCCGGGAACCTCACGCGCTTCTCCGTGCCGCCGTCCCCGCTCTTCCTCCTCCTCCTCCTCCTCCTCTTCCTCGCCCCGCTGTCACCGCTGTCACCGCTGTCACCGCCTCGTCCCCGCGCCTCCTTCTCCAGCCGCGCCCAGGCCTTGAGCTGCTGCGCCCGGCGCCGCTGGGCGTGCTTCAGCCGCTCGGCCGCGCTCATCCGGCTCACCGCCGGCATCTCCGCCAGCAGCTCGGCGTGCTCGGCCATACTGGGAGCACTGGGAGCACTGGGAGCACCGGTGGGGAGGGTGCTGAGGGTGCTGAGGGTGCTGGGGGGCTCGGGGTTCAGCCGCGGTGCCCCCGGGGGCATGCCGGTGCCGGGGGGTCACCGCCGTGCGCCCGGCATCGCCCGGTGGCCTTCGTCCTCCTCGTCCTCCTCTTCCTCTTCTTCCTCCTCCTCGTCCTCCTCCTCCTCCTCGTCCTCCTCGTGGTCTTCCTCGTCCTCCTCTTCCTCCTCCGGGGTCCTGGTGCTGAGGCCGAAGGCGTGGAGGCCGCGGTGAGGCCGCGGTGCCGCTCCCCGCCGGACCTTGCTTCGGGCACGCCCGCGGCACAACCTGCCCTTCCTCCTCCTCCTCCTCCTCCTCCTCCTCCTCCTCCTCCTCTTTCTCTTTCTCTTTCTCTTTCCCTTCCTCTACCGCGGAGGTCGCCCGAAGCGGCCCCAAATTTGCCTTTTTTGCACCCGAAGCTGAGCACCTGGCTCGCACCGACAGCGGGACACGGGGACGTGGGGACGGGGTCCCCGAGGCCACCGGGGTGGGGGAGGCCGGTCGAGGCGGTTACCTGCCGGCCTCGTTATGCTCCGGCCTCGTTACCCCCCGGCCTCGTTACCCCCTGGCCTCGTTAGCTCCTGGCCTCTACCTGCCGGCCTCTCCACTTTCTGGCCTCGTTACTTGCCAGCCTCGTTACCTGCCTCGTTACCTGCTGGCCTCATTACCCACCGGCCTCCTCCTTCCCCCCCAGCCTCGTTACCCCCCAGCCTCGTTACCTGCCGGCCTCGTTAGCTCCTGGCCTCCACCTGCCGGCCTCTCTACTCATTACTTACCGGCCTCGTTACCTGCCCACCTCATTACCTGCCGGCCTCCTTATGCTCCGGCCTCGTTACCTGCCGGCCTCGTTACCCCCCAGCCTCGTTACCCCCCAGCCTCGTTACCCCCCAGCCTCGTTAGCTCCTGGCCTCTACCTTCCGGCCTCTCCACTTTCTGGCCTCGTTACCTGCCGGCCTCATTACCCCCCAGCCTCCTTCCCCACCAGCCTCGTTACCTGCCGGACTCGCTACCCCTGGGCCTCGTTACCCCCCGGCCTCGTTACCCACCGGCTTCGTTACCTCCTGGCCTCTACCTTCCGGCCTCTCCACCTGCCGGCCTCGTTACCAGCCAGCCTCGTTATGCTCCGGCCTCTACTTGCCTGACTCATTACTTACCAGCCTCGTTATGCTCCGACCTCGTTACCTGCCCACCTCGTTACCCACCGGCTTCGTTACCTCCTGGCCTCTACCTGCCGGCCTCATTACCTGCCGGCCTCGTTACTCTCCAGCCTCGTTACCCCCAGCCTCGTTACCTGCCTCGTTATGCTCCGGCCTCGTTACCTGCCAGCCTCTACCTGCCTGACTCATTACTCACCAGCCTCGTTACCCCCCGGCCTCGTTACTTCCTGGCCTCTACCTTCCGGCCTCGTTACCTGCCGGCCTAATTAACCCCCCAGCCTCATTACCGGCCTCATTACCCCCCAGCCTCGTTACCCCTGGGCCTCGTTACCCCCCGGCCTCTACCTTCCAGCCTCATTACTTGCCCCCCTCGTTACCTGCCCCCCTAATTACCCCCCCAGCCTCCCCACCCCCCGGCCTCATTACCCCCCAGCCTAATTACCCCCAGCCTAATTACCCCCCAGCCTCCTTCCCCACCGGCCTCGTTACCCCCCACCCTAATTAACCCCCCGCCCTAATTACCCCCCGGCCTCGTTACCCCCCCAGCCTCCTTCCCCCCCGGCCTCCTTCCCCCCCAGCCTCATTAATTAACCCCCGCCCTCATTAACCCCCAGCCTCATTAGGCTCCGGCCTCCCCTCCCCCACCCCCACCCCCATGGCCCCGCCCCCTCCCGGTGGCCCCGCCCCCCCCGGTACCGCCGCCGCCGCCGCCGCTCCCCCCCCGCCGCTTCCGGGGGGCGGGGCCTCCGTTGCCATGGCGACCGCCCCACACTTCCGGTCTGGAGGGGAGGGCGGGGCTTTTGTGGGCGGCGCCATCTTGGGTGTGGCGCGCGGGGGCGCCGCCCCCAAGATGGCGCCTGGGGGACGGGGCTTAGAGGGGGCGTGGTGAACGACGGGGGGCGGTGCGCTGATTGGGCGGGGCGCCGAGGGGGCGGGGCGTGGAGGGGGCGTGGCTTGCAAGGGGTCACCCGCGGTCGTTGTCCCCAGCTCACCCCGGGGGGGGGCGCCCTAAGGGGGGGGGGGAGGGGGCGGGGGGGGGCCCCGGGCCCATTTTGGGGGGCTCAAAAGCCCCGGGGGGGGCCCCAAAGATGGGGGGGGACCCCCAAGACCCCCCCCAGGCCCCCCCAAATTTTTGGGGTCGCGGAGGGGGGGGCACGGGGGGGTCAAGGGGGGGTCAAGGGGGGGCACGGGGGGGGTCGGGGGGGGTCGGGGGGGGGTTGGGAGACCCCTGGGACCCCCCCCCAAATTGGGACCCCCCCGGGGGCACCGGTTGGGACCCCCACGTGACCCCTGGGGGCCCCCCCCAAAAAAATGGGACCCCCAGACCCCCCCCATGGGACCCCGACCCCCAATGGGACCCCCAAAATCCCCCAAATTGGCCCCAAAAGTGCTGCCCCCCCCCCATTTGGGACCCCCGGACCCCCCCCAGAGCCCCCCCATGGGACCCCCCCCAAAGGGGCCCCCCCACCCCCAATGGGACCCCCAAAAATCCCCTAAATGGGACCCCCGCCCCTCCCCCAGTCCCTCCCAGTCCCCCCCAGTCCCTCCCAGTCCCCTCCAGTCCCTCCCAGTTCCCCCCAGTCCCCTCCCCGTCCCCTCCCAGTTCCCCCCAGTCCCTCCCAGTCCCCTCCAGTCCCTCCCAGTTCCCCCCAATCCCCTCCCCGTCCCCTCCCAGTTCCCCCCAGTCCCCTCCCAGTCCCCTCCCAGTCCCTCCCAGTCCCACCCAGTTCCCTCCAGTCCCCTCCCAGTCCCTCCCAGTCCCCTCCCAGTCCCCTCCCAGTCCCCCCCAGTCCCCTCCCAGTCCCCCACAGTCCCTCCCAGTCCCCTCCAGTCCCACCCAGTTCCCCCCAGTCCCCTCCCAGTCCCTCCCAGTTCCCCCCCAGTCCCTCCCAGTCCCTCCCAGTTCCCCCCAATCCCCTCCCCGTCCCCTCCCAGTTCCCCCCAGTCCCCTCCCAGTCCCCTCCCAGTCCCTCCCAGTCCCACCCAGTTCCCCCCAGTCCCTCCCAGTCCCTCCCAGTCCCTCCCAGTCCCCCCCAGTCCCTCCCAGTCCCTTTTCAGCCCCTCCCAGTCCCCTCCCAGTCCCCCCCAATCCCCTCCCAGTCCCTCCCAGTCCCCTCCCAGTCCCCTCCCAGTCCCCCCCAGTCCCTCCCAGTCCCTCCCAGTCCCTCCCAGTCCCCCCCAGTCCCCTCCCAGTCCCCCCCAGTCCCCTCCCAGTCCCCTCCCAGTCCCCCCCAGTCCCCTCCCAGTCCCTCCCAGTCCCCCCCAATCCTCTCCCAGTCCCTCCCAGTCCCCCCCAATCCTCTCCCAGTCCCCTCCCAGTCCCCCCCAGTCCCTCCCAGTCCCCTCCCAGTCCCCCCCAGTCCCCTCCCAGTCCCCCCCAGTCCCTCCCAGTCCCTCCCAGTCCCTCCCAGTCCCCCCCAGTCCCTCCCAGTCCCTTTTCAGCCCCTCCCAGTCACCTCCCAGTCCCTCCCAGTTCCCTCCCAGTTCCCTCCCAGTTCCCCCCAGTCCCTCCCAGTCCCTCCCAGTCCCTCCCAGTGCCCCCAGGGCAGCGACTGGGAGGCGCCGGGCCTTTGTCAGGGGCTGAGCACCCCCCGGGGGGGCGGCGGCAGGGGGGGGAGGGGAGGGGGGGAGGGGGGGCCGGGAGGGCAAATGGCAACGGGTGGGGGAGGGCTCCCAGTGCTCCCAGTGCTCCCAGTGCCTCCATCCCAGTGCTCCCAGTGCTCCCAGTGGCCCCATCTTGGTGGTCCCAGTGCTCCCAGTGCTCCCAGTAGCCCGTCCCAGTGCTCCCAGTGCCCCCAGTGCTCCCAGTGTCCCCATCTTGGTGCTCCCAGTGCCTCCAGTGCTCCCAGTGCCCCCATCCCAGTGCTCCCAGTGTCCCCAGTGCTCCCAGTGGCCCCATCCCAGTGCTCCCAGTGTCCCCAGTGCTCCCAGTGGCCCCATCCCAGTGCTCCCAGTGTCCCCAGTGCTCCCAGTGGCCCCATCCCAGTGCTCCCAGTGTCCCCAGTGCTCCCAGTGCCCCCAATGCTCCCAGTACCCACATCCCAGTACTCCCAGGGCTCCCAGTGCCCCCCCCCAGTGATCCCAGTCTCCCCCAGTGTTCCCAGTGCCCCATCCCAGTGCTCCCAGTGCCTCTATCCCAGTGCCCTTGTATCCTCATCCCAGTGCTCCCAGTGTCCCCAGTGTCTCCATCCCAGTGTCCCATCCCCCCAGTACCCCCAGTGCCCCCATCCCAGTGCTCCCAGTGTCCCCATCTCGGTGTTCCCAGTGCCTCCAGTACTCCCAGTGATCCTCCCGTGCTCCCAGTACCCCATCCCAGTGCTCCCAGTGCCCCCAATGCCCCCATCCCAGTCCTCCCAGTCCTCCCAGTGCTCCCAGTACACAATCCCAGTGCTCCCAGTGCCCCCATCCCAGTGCTCCCAGTTCCCCCAGTGCTCCCAGTGTCCCCATCTCGGTGTTCCCAGTGCCTCCAGTACTCCCAGTGAACCTCCAGTGCTCCCAGTGCCCCAATCCCAGTCCTCCCAGTACTCCCAGTGCTCCCAGTGCCCCCATCTCAGTGCTCCCAGTGCTCCCATTTTCCCCAGTGCCCCCATCCCAGTGCTCCCAGTCCTCCCAGTGCTCCCAGTACACCATCCCAGTGCTCCCAGTGCCCCCAGTGCCCCCATCCCAGTCCTCCCAGTGCTCCCAGTTCCCCCAGTCCCCCCCTCCCCCTCCCTTTGTCGCGCCGCCGCC